>NC_138104.1:78805334-79405334 GCF_964146895.1 Miniopterus schreibersii
TCTATGTTCATCAGGGATATTGGTCAATAATTTTCTTTCTTTTAGTTAGTGTCTTTTTTTTTTTTATATATCTTTATTGATTTCAGAGAGAGGAGGGGAGAGAGAGACAGATGGAAACATCAATGATGAGAGTCATTGATCGGCTGCAGCCCACAACCTGGGCATGTGCCCTGACCAGGAGTCGAACCCCGATCGCCTGGATCCTAGGTCGACGCTCAACCACTGAGCCACCCTCAGCGGGGCTAGTTAGTGTCTTTATCTGTTTTTGGAATTAGGATAATGTTTTCCTCATAAAAAGAATTTGGAAGTCTTCCCTCCTCTTGAATTTTTTGCAATAATTTAAGGATAGGTGTTAGCTTTTCTTTAAATGTTTAGTAAAACTCACCTGTCATACCATCTGGTCCAGGACTTTAGTTTGTGGGGAGATTTTTTTTGTATTATTGTTTCGATTTCATCAATTATTATCAGTCTTTTCATTTTTTCTGATTCATCCTGATTCAGTTTTGGAAGATTATATTTTTCTAGGAATTTATCTGTTTTGCTCAGGTTGTCCAATTTGTTGGCATATAGTTTTCATAATATTTTCTTATAATCCTTTGTATTTCTGTGATCTCAGTTCTTACTTCACCTCTTTCATCTGACTTTTTAAATTTGGATCCTCTCTCTTTATTTCTTGGTGAGTCTAGCTAAAGGTTCATCTATCTTGTTTACCTTTTCAAAGAACCAACTGTTGGTTTCATTGATCTTTTGTATTGTTTTTATTAGATTTTATGTCACTTATTTATGTTCTGATCTTTATTATTTTCTTCCTTCTGTTTACTTTGGGCCTTTTTAAATTTTTTGTAGTTCTAGGGTAAGATTGTTTATTTGAGATTTTTTTTTTTAGCCTCTTGATGGAAGACTGTAATGCTATGGTCTTCCTCCTCCAGACTGCATTCACTGTGTTCCATAGATTTTGGATTATTGTGTGTTCATTTTCATTTATTTGCAGGTAATTTTTTATTTCTCCCTTGATCTCTTTGGTAATCAATTTATTGTTTAATAACATACTATTTAGCTTCCATGTGTTTGAGTGTTTTTGAGTTTTTTCTAATGTAGTTGATTCCTAGTTTCATGCCATTGTGATCTAAGAAAATGCATGGTATGATTTCAATCTTGAATTTCTTAAGAGTTATTTTGTGTCCTAAAATGTGGTTTATCTTTGAGAATGTTCCATGTGCACTTGAGAATATATATTCTCCTTTTTGGGATAAAATGTTAGGTAAATATCAATCAAATCCATCTGATCCAGTGTGTCATTTCAGCTTAGTGTTTCTTTGTTGATTTTTTGTGTGTAAGATCTACCGAGTGATAATAGTGAGGTGTTAAAGGCCCCTACTATGAAAGTATTGCTGCCGATCTCTCCCTTGAAATCTACCAAGAGATTTTAAAAATATATGTTTAGGTGCACTTAGGTTGGGTGCATATATATTTACAAGGCTTATGTCCTCTTGTTGGATTGATCCCTTTAGTATTTGTAGTGACCTTTATTGTCTCTTTTATGTCCTTTGTTTTGAAGTCTATTTTGTCAAATATGAATATTACTACCCCAACTTTTTGTTTCTATTTGCATGGACTATTATTTTTTGCATTTCTTCACTTTCAGTCTGTATGAATTTTTTATTCTGAAGTGGGTCTCTTGTAGACAGTATATATATATATGGGTCATGTTTTCTTATCCATTCAGCTACCTTATATCTTTTGATTGAAGCATTTAATCCATTTACATTTAAGGTATTTTTGATAGATACTTATTTATTGCCATTTTTCTTCCTTATGCCTGTGTTTCTGTCTCTCTATTTCTTCTTTTTACAACAGTTCCTTTAGCATTTCTTGTAATGCTGTTTTGGTGGTAGTAAACTCCTGTAGCTTTTTTTTTCTTTTGTCTGGGAAGCTACTTATTTTACCTTCAATTTTCAGTGATAGCTTTCCTCAAAGTAAAGTGGCAGTTGTAGAGATAGAACTCATGTTTCTTAAGTCATTTAACTACTCTGGGCCTTCTAGAAACACAGAAATGCTTGCCCTCCCTGCCCTCAGGGTTATGGGGAACACTAGGAAAGATACTTTGGAAACTTAAGTGCTGTACAAATGCAAATTATTATTATAGCTGGTTGCGTGGGCTAAAACTAATTCCGTCTCAGAATAAAATAACTTCAAGCAGGCAGACACTACAAATTAGGCATTCTTGCAGTTATCACTGAACCTGACAGTAAACAGAATGTAGAAGCAAGGCCTGCCACAAAATTATTGAGCCAAATCAATTATTAATTAACAGGTACGAATTAAATGTTTGATTTTGAATTACTTATGGGTAAATCTCAAGGATGTCAAGGCAGAAGGCCACCTTACATCACCAGGATGTGAAGATGAGTGGTTTGAAAAGAGAGATGTATTCCTGGGGCTAAGGATTCACTATGACCCAAAAGAAATCAGGCAGAGGTGCTAAACTACATTATAATGCATATTTAACTATTCAGCAGTCACTGTGCTACAGTTTGAGGTTATAAAAATGAATAAGATAAAATATTTGGCTAGGAAAGACATGTTCACAATTTATTGATTTGTCAGAGAATTAAACTCTAAACTCTAACATATGAATTTTCTTATATAAAACCATATGTTTAAAACTGTGCCTTAAGAGTGTATGAAAATAAATCCTTGAAGCATACTACTCACAACTTATGGCAAGTATTAACCAGAGAACTATCAAAAACAATATGTGAGACTAATAAAATATTGGCACAGAAAAACGTGCATTGATATTTGCACCCAGCATCACAGCCAGTCAATATTTTGCACCCAGAAACATGAGAGTTTCTGTTTCCTCCTCCAAGATAAGTCTTAGAGAGTTGTTTTATTAAAAATTGTGTTTCATCAAAATTAAACCTTTCATACAGGATATAACTTTGTTTATCATTTTCTAGCAACAAAAAGGAAAATGTATCTGCAGCTTCTGTACATACCCTTGCAACTGCCCTATAAAGTTACCACTTGTGGACATTAAAGCAGTTCCTGAAATCACTAAACCACTAGTACTAAAGGAATTTACTCCTAAATGGTTTTCAAGTTTCTTTCTTATGGACTTCATGTATTGCTAGGCCTCCCCATTTCATGTGAAAACACTTGTGCCCAATCACCTCAAATCATTACATACTGGAAAAAGCATATGTAAACCATGGCTTTAATTAGGGGCAGCTTTGTGTTTTGTAGATTCTGAAGTTCATATAATTTGGAAGGCTGCCCTTCAAGAATAATATCAAGTTTTATATGAAATAAGGCAAAAAGTTGTTTATTAAGAAAATTGTGCTGACCTACATATCTCTGGAAGTGAGTGGAGTCCCTTAGACAAAAAGAAGAAGGAACTGTACATCGATACTATACTAGATAATTTTTTTCCCATTTCAGAAACAGAACCAAGGGAAGTGAAGGTACAAATAAATGAATGGGACTGTACCAAGCTAAAAAGTTTCTGAACAGCAAAAGAAACTGCCAACAAAACAAAAAGGCAAACAACTGAATGGGAAAAGATATTTGCAAACAACAGTTTCGACAGGGGGTTAACATTCAATATATATAAAGATCTCACACAACTCAACAACAAAAATCTAATTTAAAAATGGACAGATGATCTGAACAGACACTTCTCCCAAGAAAACTTATATATGTTCAACAGATGTATGAAAAGATGTTCAACTTCACTAGCTATTAGGGAAATGCAAATCAAAACTACAATGAGATACCACCTCAAGCCTGTTAGAATGGCTATTATAAACAAGACAAGTAATAAGTGTTGGAAAGGTTGTAGAGAAAAGGAACCCACCTTCACTGCTGGTGGGAATGTAAACTTGTATAGCCACTATGGAAAATAGTATGGAGGCTCCTCCAAAAATTAGGATTAGAGTTTCTATATGGACTGGCAATCCCTTTCCTGGATATCTACTGAAAAATTTGAAAACATTTATTTACAAGGATATGTGTACCCCTATGTTCATTGCAGCATTATTCACTGTGGTCAAGATGTGGAGAAAACCAAAATGACCTGCGATAAAGGACTGGATAAAGAAGATGCGGTACATGTACACAATGGAATACTACTCAGCCATAAGAAAGGAAGAAATACTGCCATTTTCAACAACATGGGTGGTTCTTGAGATCATGTTAATCAAAATAAGTCAGGCAGAAAAAGTTAAGAACCATATAATTTCAGTCATATGTGGACTAGAAAGCTGAAAGCAACAAATGAACAAACAAGAAAAACAAATAAACAAAAACTCACAGAAATGGACAATAGTATGGTGGTTACCAGAGGGAAGGGAGCATGTAGTAAAGTGTAAAGGTGATGGAATATTTGGTGATGGAAGGAGATTTGACTTTGGGTGGTGGGCACACAATGCAATATACAGATCATGTATCATAGAACTATACACTTAAAACCTATGTAATTTTATTATCCAATGTTACCCCAATACATTTAATTTTTTAAAAAAATTCATAGGTGGAGCAAGCATAAGCCAACCTCTTCGTGACCTCCATTTTTGTGTGTGTGTGTTTTCTTGATATAAGTGACTCTATTGTGATAATTTCCATTCACAGAAACTTCCCAAACTGAAATGCAAAGGCAAAATGAAATTTTTAAAAATCTACACAGAACAGAACATGTAAAAAATGTGATACAATTTAAAAGGATGTAATATATGTGTAATTATTATACAGGAAGGAGAAAAAAGAGAACACAGAAGAAATAATAAGGTAACGTCTAAGAACTTTAAAAAATTAATGAAAGGGACTGAATCATAGATGAATGAAGCTGAGAGAATAACAAAAAGGAAAATACAAAACAAACAAAACAAAAACAAAGCCCACACATAGGCATAGCATATTCAGACTGTAGAGAAGCAAAGACAAGGAGAAAATCTTGAATGAAGCCAGAGGGAAAAACATACACCTTACCTACATGAAGAATAAGGATCAGCATTACAGTTGGATTCTTATAAAAATCCATGCATGCAAGAAGAGAGTGGAGTGCAATACATAAAATGTTAAAAGAAAACAGCAGTGTAGAATTCTTTATCCACTTAATATTCCTAAAAAGTGAAAGAGAAAGAAAGGCATTTTCAGACAAGCAATCCCTGAGGGAATTCATTGCCAGCAGACTTGACTTGCAAGAAATAGTAAAGTAAGTTATTCAAGCTGAAAAATAATGATATAGCTCAGAAATTGGCATCTACATGAGAAAGGAAGAACATAAGTTGAAAGAATAAATTAAGAAAAATACTAAATTTTTAATTGAAAATATAAGTGTTTAAAGTAATAATGATAACAATATGTTGAGTTATTATAGTATGCACCAATGATGTCACACAGGACAGAGGGAGTAATAAAGAAACTGCACTACACATGAAACATTATAGTATTAATTAAAGGTGGACTTTGTTTTAAATGAATATTGCAAACCTTATAACAATGATTAAATTATTTTGAAAATAAGATAATATATAGAGGAGAGAAAATAGAATCATATAAAATGCTCAATTAAAGCAAGATAAAACAGAAAAAGAAGAAAGAACAAAGAAGAAGAGCAACAAATACAAAATTGTTACAAACCTGGTAGATATTAATCCAACTATATCAATAACAATTTAAAATGAGGATGACCTAAATACCCCAATCAAAAGAAAGAAGTTGTCAGACTAGATACAAAAATAAGACCCCATGGACACAGACAATAGTGTGGTGAAGGCTTACTGTGGGGGGTTGTGGTGGAGCAGGGGGTGGGTGCAGAGCAGAAAAGGTCAATGGGGGAAAAACGGGGGCATCTGTAATACTTTCGACAATAAAGATAAATTTAAAAAATCAAATAAAAATCAAAAGAAAGCTATATAAAAAACTCAGACAAAAAAACCACAAAAAACCAAAAAACGCTACAGGAGATCATCACCACCAAACCAGTAAAATAAATAAAATAAGACCCAACTATATACTGTCTACAAAATAAAAAACCTACTTTAAATATAGAGAATAAGACATTAAAAGTAAAAGGATAGACAATATATTATGCTAACACTAATCAAATGAAAGTTGCAGTAGCTATATTAATCTTGGACAAAGCAGATTCAGAACAAGAAAAATTATCTGTGATAAAGGGAAAAATTACATGATAAATGGATCAATTCTCTAAGAAGATATAATAACCCTCAATGTGTATGAACCTAACAACAAAACGCCGAAATATGTTAGGTGAAAAATGATGGTAGTAAAAGGAATAATAGAAAACTTTACTATTAACACTCCAATTTCAGTAACTGATTGATCAAGAGGCAGAAAATTACTAAGGATATAGATCAGTAAGGATAATGCTTAATAGCACTATCAATTAACTTGATCTGTTTGACATTTATAAAACAATTTATAAAACACACTTAATCAAATTAAGAATGCTAGAAATTATACAATGTATGTCTCAGACAATGGTGAAATTAAACTGGAGATTAATAACAGAAGGAGAGCTGGAGAGTTTAAAAATATTTGAAAATTAACCACACATTTCTAATAATACATGAGTCAAGAAAAATTTGAATATATTTTTCACTAACTGAAAATACAACTTATCAAAATGTATGAGATGTAGTAAAAAGAATGTTTAGAAAGAAATGGATAGTATTAAATGCATATATTATAAAATAAGCTCTAAATTCAGCAACATAACATTTCACTTTACAAAATTGGAGATAGAAGAGCAATTTAAGCCTAAAGCAAGCAGGAGAAATAAAGAAAATTAGAGCAGAAACCAATGAAACTAAAAACAGAAAAACAACAGAGAAAATCAACAAAATCAAAAGCTTCTTCTTTGAAAAATCAATAAAATTGATAAACCTCTAGCTGGGCTAACCAAGAAAAAAGAGAAACTACAAATTACCAATACCAGTAATGGAAGTGGGGTCATCATTACAGCTCACATAGATATTAAAAATATAATGAAATACTGTGAACAACACTAAGCTCACAGTTTGATAATTGACATTAAATGGACTAATTCCTTGAAAGATATAAAGTACCAAAACACATACAAAAAGAAATAAATAACTTGAATAACCTTATAGCTATGAAATAACTTGAATCAATAATAAATTAGCTCTCCAAAAAGAAAGAGCCAGGCCCAGAGGGTTTCACTGGCAAAGCCCTCTGAACATTTAAGGTTAAGAAAGAAGTGATACCAACTACCCATAATCTCTTCCAGAAAAATAAAAGCAAAGTATATGCTTCCAAAATTATTGTATGACAGCAATACCCTAATACTAAAACCAGATAAAAACATTATAAGAAAAGAAAACGCACACCAATATTTCCTATGACCATAGATTCAAAAATCATAAACAAAATATTAGCAAATTAAAACAAAAAGTGTATAAAATAAGTATACACAATGACCAAATGGGATTTATTTCAGGTATACAAGACTGGTTCAATATTTGAAAATCAGTTAATGCAATCCACTATATTAATGGGCTAAAGAAGATATATAACATGACCATATCAATTAATGCCGATAAGTATTTGACCAAATACAACACTCATTAATAAAAATTAAAAAACACTCAACAAACTAGGAATAGAGAGAAACTCCTTCAATTTGATAAAGAACACCCTACAGCTAACATCATGTTTAATAGTGAGAAAGTAGACACTTTCCCTCTAAGATCAGGAGCAAAGTATGAATGAATGTCTTTTCTCATCACTCCTATTCAACATCATATTAGAAGTCCTAGCTTGTGCGATAAGACAAAAAATAAAATAAAATAGCTTAGCAGGGCTAGGACAGAGAGGAAGGAGGAGAGAAAAAAAAGGTGTACATATTTGTAAAGAAGAAATAAAACTGTTCACAAATGACTTGATGGTCTATGTAGAATATCCACCTCCCTTCCTGCTGGAAAAAAAAAAAAAATCCTAGAACTAATAAGAGAAAATAACAAGGTCACAGGACACAAGGTTAATACCTAAAAGTCAATTGGAATTTGAAATTAAAATAATAATATTAATTACAATAGCGCCCCAAAATTCAATACTTAGTTATAAATATTTTTATCAACACTGGTTTAATAAATGATCAAGTAAATAAATAGATGGGGAGAATAGAAAAATCTGTGCAAAAGAAATTCAAATAATTTATGTAGATACTCTGCTCTCAGTGAAGTAAGGCATAACTCCCCATGCCTAAAGCATGGACTATATACATTGACTCCCTTTCAGAGTGCAGTATGGAAACGTGGGAATACAAGCTTAACTTTGCAGTGGAGAAATCTGACAAACACTACCTCAGGCACATGATCAAGATCATTATCAATAGTGATCAATCATGTTGATAGTATATACCTTTTGCATGAGGTGATGAGAATGGCACTGTGTCTTTGTGTTTTTCTCAAAATACTACAACCCCACTCTAATCATGAAAAACATCTGACAAATCCCAACTGAGAGACATTCTACAAAACACCTGGCCAGTGCCCCAGCCAGGTGGCTCTGTTGGTTGGAGCCTTGTCCCCTATACCAAAAAGGTTGTGGGTTCGATTCCCAGTCAGGGTACATACCTAGGTTGTGGATTCAGTACCCAGTCGGGGTGCTTACTGGAGGCAACCAATTGATGTTTCTCTCTCACATCGATGTTTCTCTCTCTCACTATCTCTCCCTTTCTCTCTCTCTAAAATCAATAAATATATCCTCTGGTGAATATTAAGCATACACCCCCCCCCCACACACACACACCTGACCAGTACTCCTTCAAACTGTGAAGGTTATCAAAAACAAGAAATGTTTGAAATAATGTAACAGCCAAGAGGAACCTAAGGAGACATGATGATTAAATGTAATATGGAGTCCTGGATGGTATAGTGAAACAAAAAGAGACACTAAGTAAAAACTAAGAAAATCTTAATAAAGTATGGACTTCAGTTAATAATAATGTATCAATATTGATTCATTAATTTTGACAAATGTATCATAATAATGTAAGATGTTAATAATAAGAGATATTGGGTGCAGGGTATATGGAAACTCTGTGTACTATCTTCATATTTTTTTTCTTTAAATCTAAAGCTGTTCTAAAAATGAAATTTATTTATAAAACAAAAAACAATGAGTTAGGATTTAGCATGGAGTTTCTTTTAATCAAAAAACCATAGCCAAAAGGATTGCCAAAGCATTGAATCAACATCTATCCATAAAGCATCAAAATTTTTGTTGTTGTTGCTGCCAAAGAAATTTTGTAAGTATGTCACCCTACTAAAAAAGTGAAGTTTTCACAAGGGATCACAAAAGACAAATTTTTCTTTGGTGGTATCATCAGAAGCTTCCTACACTGAAGAATACCAGGGGTTTTAATCCAGCTTTATGCTCTTGAGATTTAGCATAACTGCCAATTATTCTGTGACCTACTTCTTAATATAAAAAAAAAAAGTCAGTGGTTCTGGGGTCAATAATAGGGTTTGATGGGGTCACTATTTCTGAATTCTCCCTCTACTCATCATTATGTATCAGTTCAATCAGTCCCAGGGCACAGGAATTCACCAAAATTTTCCTATATTGAGTGTGACATCTTTCTGTTGAAAAGATAATTCAGCCATTAACCAGCTCAACATTTTCTCTTGCATGTATTGGATATCTTCCATTTGCCCCTCCCAATCTATTCTCTACCCATCTGTACCCTGCTCTCTGCCATGGATACCTGAACTCTATGGGATTTGTTAAAGAGCTTATTTGTTCTCTGACTTCCTTTTGAGTTTATGGGAGCAGCGACAAGAGAATAAGCAGGAAGGAGGAGAGATTGGAGTATTTATTCTCCAGATTACCTACTTGGAGGTTTGCTGAATACTGGCTGCACCCTTCAGAAAAGTTTCATTCCCTTCCATAGCCCTTTCCACAAACCTACATAGCCCCTGACTTTTCCTTACCCTGTTAATCATAGGAGTTATAAAAAGTCCAGCAGATTTTCGCTTGGGGTTACTGCACGAACCTTTGTGTTTTTCCTACCTGTATACTTTATAAAATAGTTCCTTTATTATACCTATCATAAAATTAATCTAATTTGACTTGTACTATCTGTTTCCTTCCAGAACCTCAACTGATAAACACCTCAAACTTAACGTTTCCCCATCCACACCCACAACCCCAGATCTGCTCCTCTAGCAGGAGTATTCCTGTATTGGTAAATAATAACTCCATTCTCCCAATTTGTCAAGCCAAATACCTTAGCCTGACTCTTATCTCTCAATCCTTATGGAAAATCAGCAAATCCTGTTATGTCTACCATAAAAATATATCCCAAATCTAACCATTTTTAATGTTTCCACTACTGTCTTCTTGGTGCAAACTACTGTCATCTATTGTCTAAATTACTATAGATTCCTCTTAACTGATTTTCCTGCTTCCATCCTTGCCCTGAATAATCTAGGATTATCCTTAAAGGAGCCAGAGTTATCCTCTTAAAAATAAGTAGTCAGATCATAGCACTCCTGTGTTCAAATATTCTTAAGCCTTGTTATTTTCTTTAGCATAAAGTCAAGTCCTGGCCATGGCCTACGAAGACCTGCAAGCTCTGTGCTTGGGTACCTCCCTGATCTCAGCTCCTATCACTGTACCCTTCATTCTCTCTGCCCAATCCATAATTCCCTTCTTGTTATCTCTCCAGCAGACCAAACACACTCCTGCTTCAGGGACTTCAATCATTCTATATGAAAGAGCTTGACTGCAATCCATCTATCATCTCCATCCATCTCTCTTAGCTCATTTATTTTTCTTCATTGTATTTATTATCAGACATATGTTTATTATTTTTTCTTCCTAACCTGAATATAAGCAGTAGTTTTTTGTTGTTGTTTTTGTTTTTAATTGATCTTTATTGTTGAAAGTATTGCAGATTTCTCCCCCCCCACACATTGATCCCTCCACCCCGCATCTGCCTCACATCCAAGCCTTCCCCATACTATTGTCTGTGTCCATGGGTTATGCATATATGCACATAACTTCTTTGATTAATCTCTCCCCACCCACTCCCCCACCCCAACCTTGCCTCTGAAATTTGTCAGTCTGTTCCATGCTTCTATATCTCTGGATCTATTTTGTTCATCAGTTTATTTTATTCAATAGATTCCACATATCAGTGAGATCACGTAAAACTGAATCAGGAAGAATAAGAAAACCTGAATAGGTTAATAACAATTGATGAGATTGAAGCAGTAATTAAAAAACCCCCATCAAACAAAAGCCCTGGTATGGATGCTTCACAAGGGAACTTTCTAATTCTTTAAGTTGTAGGATTAGTTTTTTCAAAAATTTTCTTGCTTTTCGAAGTAGCCTGAGGTGCTATGAACTCCCCTCTCAAGACTGCTTTTGCTGTGTCCCATAGATTTGGGGTTGTTGTGTGTTCATTTTCATTTGTTTCCAGGAAGTTTTTGATTTCTTTCTTGATCTTATTGGTAAACCATTCATTGTTTAATAACATGTTATCTAGCCTCCATGTGTTTGAATGTTTTTGAATATTTTTACTGTAGTTGATTTCTAATTTCATACCATTGTGATCTGAGATGTTTGATATGATTTCGGTCTTCTTGAACTTGTAGACACTTGTTTTGTGTCCTAACTTGTGGTCTATCTTTGAGCATGACCCATGTGCACTTGAGAGAAATGTACATTTGCAGCTTCGGGGTGAAATATTCTGTAAATGTCAATTAAACCCATCTGATCTAGTGTGCCATTTAGAATCACTGTTTCTTTGTTGACTTGTCTGGAAGATCTATCCAGTGAAGTAAGTGGTATGCTAAAGTCCCCAACTATGACTGTATTGCTGTTGATCTCTCCTTTAAAGACCTTAAGGTTATCATTGATAGGTCTTTATTTATTTACATTTTAATTCTTTATGCCTATGTTTCTATCTCTGTTTCTTATTCTTAGCAGTTCCTTTAACATTTCTTCCAATGCTGTTTTGGTGGTAATAAACTCCTTTAGCCTTTTTTTTTTTTTTTTGGTTTGGGATGCTTTTTATTTTACCATCTAATTTGAATGATAGCCTTGCTGGATAGAGTATTCTTGGTTTCAGATCCTTGCCTTTCATTACCGTGAATACTTCATCCCATTCCCTTCCAGCCTTTAGAGTTTCTGATGAGAAATCACCCGACAGCCTTATGGGAGTTCTTTTGTAGGCAACAAATTGCTTTTCTCTTGCTGCCTTTAAGATTCTCTTTGTCTTGAATTTTTGACATTTTAATTATAATGTGTCTGGGCTTGGGCCTCTTTGGGTTCTTCTTGCTTGGGACTCTCTGTGACTCCTGAATTTGTGTGACTTTTTCCTCCACCAGGTGAGGGACGTTTTCAGCGATTATTTCTTCAAACAAATTCTCTATTCCTTGGTTATTCTCTTCTGGTTCTGGCACTCGTATGATGCAAATATTGTTATGTTTCAAGTTGTCCCATAGCTCCTTTAAACTGTCCTCCTGCTTTTTAACTGTTTTTTCTTTTTAGATCTCTGATTGATTTTTTTTTCTACCCTGTCTTCTAATTCGTTGATCAGACCCTCAGCTTCCTCTAATCTGCTGTTTATTCCTACCAATATATTCTTTATTTCTGCTATATCATTCTTCATTTCTGACTGGTCATTTTTCATAATTTCTATATATTTTCTCATGCTGTTGAGCATCCTTACAATCAATATTCTAAACTCTGTATCTGATAGTTTGCTTATCTCCATTTCTTTAGCTCTTTTTCTGGGGACTTCTCTTGTTCTTTCATTTGGGGCTTGATTTTTTGCCTCCCCGCTTTAAGTGCCTATTTGGGTTGTTTCTATGTGTTAGGTGGAACTGCTAAGACTCTCAGTCTTTTTGAAGTGTCTCTGGTGCAGGCCAATGTCAGACACTGTTTGTGAGTGGCCTTGAGCACCCTGTTTGGAGCTATCAAGAGCTCACAGCTGTGGTTCTCTATGTTGGGCTGGGTTGTTATTCCCTCTGCTGGGGCTGGGTGCATTTGGACAGGAACAAGATGCATCCCAAAGTCTGCTTTACCAAGGCTCAGGTCCAGAAGCAGATCAGGCCAAGACTCAAAGGTCCCAGAGGTCCACCTCTGCTTGCAGGCTGATTGATCTTAGTCTCTTAATGAACCTCAGGCTGTGGACCACAGCAAGGTGTAAACCCCACAGGATGGTGTGAGAGTTTTTCTAGTGGGTGGGGCAATTGCTTTCCCCACCCTAGGCAAAAGTTGCCTGGCTGCAAAGCTCTGCCTGAGAAAGATGTCCTCTGCAGTATGGGGGAATGACTCAGCACAGGAATACAGATGGCTGCCCTCTGAGCTCTGTCTCCAGAGCCAGAAACCCCAGATTATTCTCATACAGCTCTAGTCTACTCTGCCCTCCCTCTGCTAGAGCCCAAGGTGTGTGGCTGCACATAAAACTTTGTGCATTGGCCCTTTAAGAGGGTGCCTGCATTTCCAGCTGCCTTTCCCTGGCAGACAAAACCCTGGCTGCTTTTCACAGGCAGATATTATGTGGGCACCTTTCTCAGTCCTGGTGCACTGAGCTGGGGTGCCCAGTTTTGTGTTTAGGCCCCAGAGTCCTCAGTGGGAACTCCCCACAGCTGAGATCTCCCTCCAGCCTTCAGCTGCTGCCTGTGGGAGCCCAGCCAGCTCTCTTGCACCTCCACACTTCATACCAGTCTCTATGTGGTCTCCTCTTTAGGTCCTGGGTTATGAGGGTGGTCTCCAGCTGGTCTTTAGTTGCAGTTGATTATTCAGGATGGTTTTTCTCTATTTTAGTTGTAATTCCAGTTTGGTCCTGGGAGAGTGTCAGTGTAGTTTCCACTCAATCTGCCGCCATTTTGGAATATACCTAAGGCAGTCGTTTTGACTATTGTGTTCACTGATGACTCTCCGTGCCTAGACTAATTCCTAGTACGTAATAGGCATTCCACAAATAATTATTAAATGACTGAATGCTTGTATATGGTAACTGATGTGATAGTGTACTTTAGATAAATTACAGAGCCCACACTTAAGGAACAGAAAGTTATTAGAAGGTTTAGACTGAACCTTCTTATTAAAAATATCCACAGCATTGGCGGGTGTAGCTCACTTGGTTGAAGTGTTGCCCTGTGCACCAAAAGGTGGTGGGTTCAATTTCTGAGCAGGGCACATTCTCAGGTTGGTTGCAGGTTTAATCCCCAGTTGGGCTGCATGCAGAATCCAACCAATCAATGTTCCTTTTTCACATCACTGTTTCTCTTTCTCTCTATCTCTCTCCCTTTCTCTCTCTCAAATCAATAAATAAATTTGTAAAAATATAAGAATACCCATAAAAAATATCCACAGAGTGCAGAATATTTTCTAAAGAAGAAAAAACAATGTGCTTTAGTATTTTATATGGCTTTCTGCATTCATTGACAAGAACCTCTGTACCAGGTCACTTTGTTCTAGCATATTAAAAAAGATCAAAACAAAAGATAATGTCATATTTTCTTTAAGAAAATTTCTTACTTTAGCTTGGCCCATTGTATACAAATGTAGATGCAATAATTGTAATAGCAAGGTATGTTTTCTTAAATTTCTATCAAGTATTATACCTGACATGTTATTATGATGAGAGTGGAGATTATATGTTACCTGACTGGGTAAGGTAGCATTACTTGCATTCTACTGCTTTGGAGAGTTAGACTGTTGCAACATATAATTTGACATAAAATCAATGTTTTTGCAAAGAAAATCTTTGCACCTTTTTCATGAACTTTCCATCTCCTCCTACCTTCTTTCCCCAACTTAATCCATTCACGTACCATGATCTGTGTGTCTTCTCTGGATTTTCTAAATGTCACCTTAGAATCAGGGTGTAAAATCATCAGAGATGGAGATTTGGGTTCCTTTACTTAGGGCCTAATAACCATTCAGTAAAGAAACTGCTTGTACTGAATGATATTTGAACACTAGGTCATTGACTGAGTCTGAAGGAATTGGCCAAAACCAACTGAAACTCAGTCATATCTTACCATAAAGTGTAGTCAGGAACTTCATCCACTGCTTCCCACAGTATCGTCTCTATCAGGACCCACAGAAGAAAATGCTCTCAGACTTATATATCACAAACAAGTAAGCTGCCTGAGAAAAACTTCACTTTTTCTATCCTATGGGTCCTGTGATTCATGTTCATTATCATATTTACTTTTTATTAGAAAGCAAATAACCAAATTGTTATAACTTTATAGGACCCTATGCTGTACAGTTCCAATGTTACCTCTGTCTGATTTTTCTTATCCTATCAAACCTGTCAAGTGTTCATTTGTATCCTTTTGTATAGCATGGTTTTTGTGAAAGCATCCTTAAATCTTTTGTGAGACAATCTGGGATATAAATTAAAAATTGTGGTGTGTTTTTGTTCATTTCATTTGATTACCACTGTGCTGCATTATTAATTGTGCATGAATCTGTGCTCAGCTGGAGAAGCAAATTAGCACATGTCCTAACTTGAATTTTTAAACCTGACAGTTTACAGAACAATTTCAAGTGTGTAAGCTCAAAGCCATTCTCTGCCATGGATCACTGATGATTATGAGTGCTCATAAAATTCCAGAGCTGTTTACATTTTGATGTCATTGGCATATAATTATAATTCTTTTTAAATTCATGTTTTTGTTTTGTTTTCCACTTATAGCCAAGTTGAATGTTATGATAGAAGTTGACAAAATATTGATAATTGGTGAATATAGGTGAAATATATATAGCTCTTTTTGTATTAATCCTTTTACTCTTGTCAAAATAAAAAGTGTAATGCTACCAAATAATCCTCTGGCCCTACTCCAACTTGAAATATGTTAGGCTGAATAGAATTTTAAAAATCACCAATGTTATATTAATCTTGAAACAATTCTATTGTGCTAGTGATTGGATATCTGTGCTTCTCTCCTTGGAGATGAGTGATGATTTGTGCTAAACAAAATCAAAAGTGTCTTTGAACATTATTCAAGTTAAACATCGTTATCTTCTGCCATTGAGTTATGTGAGTATGTCAGAACTTTGTTAAACCTGTTGTGTCTGATATTTACGTTGCTAATATTCTCTGGAAATGGTTTGCTTATTTTTAAGAGCTATGGTTCTTAAATATGGTTCATATATTTGGGAATAAATAGTGTGCATATCACTAAAGTCCTTCTTGGATCTTTTCTAACTTTGTAAGTTTGCTAACTTCTTATACTACTCTTCATCTAGATGGGAAAACTTTATGCCATCTGGCTGTGATTCTGAGTTGTTTCACGTACTATGAAATATAATGAGTACCTCACTCTCTCTAATGACACAAACTTATCCTCCATCATTTGCCTTACCAGAGCTGTCAAATAGAACTTGAACCCTTAAATTCAAGGGAGAATTCCAGATCCACATATACTGTAAAATTTTTTTTTTTCCAGGAGAAGGTGTTCTATGGCTTGTTATTTATAAGACAATCAAGTTAGTATTTATTGAGCACTTACTAGGTGCTCTGATCATGTCCTGGATGAAATAAATTATTTGTGTTTTGAATGTTAGCCAAAGTTTTTTATAGAAAGAGATGAAAGAAAACAGTGCTTGCTACATGGGAAGGAGATGGAAAAGCAAAGAATATATTTAAGGAATAACAACAATTTAAATTAGGTGTAATTTTGATTGGTAACAGGGAATATTGAGAGATGAACCTTGAATACCATGCAAAATAGCTGATATTTACCTATTTTCACCATTTTATATTGACAAAAATGTTTGAGAAGAATAGTGGTAGATAGATTGATCTGGCAACAGTAAGTAGAGTAAAGTCCAAGAGGGAAGAGTATAGACAAGGAGATGGTTTTTAAAACTATTATAATAGCTTATGAACAAAGTCCTGGAAGCTTTACCAGTGTTTTAGAAGTGGAAAGGGGAATAATGTTACAGATATGAAAAGGAATTCAGAGATGAGAATAATAGCATTTAGCAAATGATTGTTAATATTGAGGGTAAGAAGGAACAGGAGAATGAAAAGTAAAAAAAGTTCCTAAGGTTTCAATCTTAAAAGTACTGAAAAGATAGTAAAGGCATTAAAAGAAATTTAAAATATAGAAAGATTTGCACTGAGGAACATTAATGTGCTTTTAAAAACTATTTAAATAATATGCTACAGTGAAGTGCACTAATTTTAAGTGCTTGATGACTTTCATGACATGAATACACCTGTGTAACCAATAATTACATCAGCGTATAATAAAAAACTTTACCAGGACCCCAGAAACCTCCACAACACACTCTCAGTTATTATTCTCCCCCTTAAGTAACCACTATTATGAATTATCTCACTATAGAATAGTGTACCTGTTTGGGGGTAATATATTAGTATACTAGTAAGTATCTAACAACAAGTTCTTGTGGGTGGGGGAAGGAGGAGTCTTAATTTGCTGCATTTGACAATTTCTATGGTATAAATACTCCCAACATGGCCAATTTTAATCTACCAAAAAGATTATCACTAATATACTAGCTTTATCACACACTTCGAATAATATACTATATATTCTTTAGTGTTGACTCAGTGTTATGTTTGTAAGATTCCATGGTGTTCTGTGTGGTAGTGGTTCATTCTGTTTTATTTTTATATTACAATTTATTTACCCAACCTGCAGTTGATGGATAATTTGGTTGTTTTCAATTTTAGCTATTACAAATATACAACTATGAATCCTCTTGTACATGACTTTTGGTATACATAGGTGTACATTTTTATTGGGTATATACTTAGGAGTTCAATTATTGGGTGTGCAGGTGTTCGGCTTTAGTAGATACTGCCATACAGCTTTTCAAAGAAGTTGTACCAGTTTTCACTCCCACTGGAACTATTTGAGAGTTTTAGCTTCTCCATAACCTTGTCAAAACTTAGTACGTCAGTTTATTCATTTAGCTAGTCTAATGATTATATAGTAGTACCTAATTTTGGTTTTAGTATGTATTTCCCTCATGCATCATGAGATTGCTTATTGGCCTTTTGAATATCATATTTTGTGAAGTGACTTTGTAGCCTTTTGCTCATTTATTTTTTCTTTTTTATTGAATTTTTTGGGATGACACCGGTTAACAAAGTTATACACGTTTCAAGTGCACATTTGCTTTTAATTGGGCTATTTGAATTTCCTTATTGATTTGTGAAGTTCTTTGTATATTCAAAATAAGAATTTTTTGTTAACTAGATAAATTTGTGGATTTCATCTCTTAGTAGTGTCTTTTTTTAAAATTTTAATATAATTCAATTTATTAAAATTTTATGGTTTGTGCTCTTTGGTATCCCATTACAAATATTTTTCTACCTCAAAGGTATTGAAGATATTCTCATTTGGTTTTCTAATTTTTATATTGCAATGTAAGATCCATATGGAATTAAACTTTATCTATGCTGAGAGGTAAGGGACTGGAGTTGTTAACCATATGAATATACAATTGATTTAAACAATTTTTTTCCTAAGTGCACTACAATGGCACAATCACATTGTCTGTGAATAATGAAAAATTTGTTTCTTCATTTATAATCTTGCTATTTTTTTCTCTTTAAAATTTGCCTTATTTCACTGATGAGAATCTGTAGTACATATTAGAATTAGTCTTCATAGGTACTCTTGACTTATTCCCAATCTTAGAGGGAGAGCAGTCAATAATTCACTATCAATTATGTTGTTTGCTGAATAGTTTGTTTGGGATGTTTTCGGTTTGATTTTCTGTGAGAATCCTGTAACAGATTAAGAAAGTTTCTATCTGTTCTTATGGATATTAAATTTTATCAAATAGTATTTCCACATCCATTGAGATAATCATATAGATTTCTCCCCTTTATTTCTTGTTAATGGGATGGGTTTCATTGATAGATTTTTGAATGTTGAAATAACTGCATTCCTTAAAAAAACTAACTTATTTGTGATGTTTTATCCTTTTTACATGTTGATGGATATTATTTGAAAATGTTTTGTTTAATTTTTTAATTCTATTCATAACAGAATTTTACCAATAATTAAATTATACCTATAATTTTACTTATAGATTTTGGTATCAAGGTTATCCTGACCTCACAAAACCACTTGGAGATGTTTGTTTTTTCTAGTTTCTAGAAGAGGATTTTTTTCTTCTCTTGAAATTATTATTTTTTTCTTAAATATTAAAGATAATTTACTGGACAAATCATCTGGGCTATTTGAAATTTTAAATTATGAATTCACTTCCTTTGCAATATATAGGCCTATACTTGTTTTAAAAAATGAGATGTAATTAACTACCATAAATCCTCCCTTTTAAATATGATTCAATGGTTTCTAGTATATTCCCAAAGTCGTGCAACCATCACCATTATCTAATTCCAGAATATTTCATCATTACAAAAAGAAACCCTGAACTCATTAGTAGTCAACCCTTATTCCTCTTTACCTCCAGACCCTGGAAAACTCTATTCTACTTTCTGTCTCTGTGGATTTACCTGTTTGTACATTTCATATAAATGGGATTACACAACATGTAGCTTTTGTCTGACTTCTTTCACTTAGAAAAATGTGTATCAGTACTTTATTCCTTTACATGGCTAGATAATGTTATTGTATGGATATATCATTTTTGTTTATCCATTCATCAATTGATGGACACTTTTTGACTATCATGAATAATGCTTTAATGAATATTTATGTACAAAATTTTGCATGGACATCTGTTGTCATTTCTCAAAGAGCTACACCATTTTCCTTAGCAGCAATGCATGAGGGTCCCAATTTCTCTACATCCTCTACAATACATGTTATTGTCTGTCATTTTGATTAGAACCATCCTAGTATATGTGACCTGGTGTTTTATTGTTGTTTGATTTGCAGTTCTCAAATAATTAATGATGTCAAACATATTTCCATGTGTTTATTGGCCATCTGCACATGTCCATTTTAGAAATATCCATTCAGCTCTTTGGCCAATTTTAAGAATTTATTTTGATTTTATATATATATATATATATATATATATATATATATATATATATATTATTGTTGACAGTATTACAATGCCCCCTTCTTCCCCCAATCTTTACCCTTCTTGAACCAACCCCTACCCTCTCAGGCCTTCGCAACACTAATGTCTGTGTCCATGGGCTATACATATAAGTATATAAGTTCTTTGGTTTATCTCTTCTCATCCCCACCCATCCCGAGATATATGAGTCTGTTCTATGCCTCCATGACTAAGGTATTATTTTGTTGGTCAATTCATTTAGTTCATTATATTCCACAAATAAGTGGGATCATGTGGTATCATCTTTCTTTGATTGGCTTATTTCACATAGCATAATAGTCTCCAGGTACATTCAAGCTGTCTCAAAGGGTAAGATCCTCCTTTTTCAAAGCTGCATGGTAGTCCATTGTGTAAATATACCACAGTTTTTTAATCCAATCATCTATTGATGGGCATTTGGCCTGTTTCCATATCTTTTTTTATATAATTTTTTAAAATTTATCATAATTGTTAAAACTATTACAGATGTCCTCCCTTTCTCCCCACATTGATTCCCCTACACCCCACATCTGCCCCAACACCAGGCTTTCCCCATACTATTGTCTGTGTCCATGGATTATGCATTTATGCATATAAATTCTTTGATTAATCTCTCCCCAACTACTCCTCCACTCCCTGTTTCCCTCTAAGATTCATCAGTCTTTTCCATGCTTTGATGTCTCTGAATTCATTTTGTTCATCAGTTTATTTTGTTCATTATATTCCATGTATGGGTAAGATCATGTGATATTTGTCCTTCCCTGACTGGATTATTTTGTTTAGCAGAGTACTCTCCAGTTATATCCATTCTGTCCCAAAGGGACAGCTGCATAGTATGCCATGGCGTAAATGTCCCACAGCTTTTTTATTAATTCATCTACTGATGAACACTTGGGCTATTTCTAGATCTTAGCTATTGTAAATTGCACTGCAATGAACATAGGGTTACATAAGTAATTTCTCATTGGTGTTTTGTTTCTTAGGATATATTCCTAGAAGTGGGATCACTGGGTCAATGGTAGTTCAATATTTAACTTTTTGAAGAAACTCCATATTATTTTCCATCGTGACTGTACCAGTCTGCATTCCTACCAGCAGTGTACTAGGGTTTCCTTTTCTCCACATCCTCACCAGCCCTAGTCATCTCTTGATTTGTTGATGGTAGTCATTCTGACAGGTGTGAGGGGATATCTCATTGTCTTTTTAATTTCCATCTCTCTGGTGACTTTGAACATTTTTCATATATCTCTTGGGAATTTGTATTTTCACTTTGGAGAAGTGTCTATTTAGGTCCTTTGATCATTTTTTATTTGGATTGTTTGTATTACATTTGTTAAGTTGTATGAGTTCCTTATATATTTTGGATATTAACCCTTTATCAGATGTATCATCGGCAAATATCTTCTTCCATAGAGTGGGCTTCCTTTTTGGTTTGTTGATGGCTTCTATTGCTGTGTGGAAGCTTTTTCTTTTGATGTTGTCCCATTTGTTTATTTTCTCCTTTGTTTCTTCTGCCCTTGGCAAACATATTGCTACAAGAAATAGCTGAGATTTTGCTGCCTATGTTTTCCAGTAGAATTTTTATGGTTTCACATTTTACATTTAACTCTTATCCATTTTGAGTTTATTTTTTTGTATGGTATAAGTTGATGGTCTAGTTTCTTTTTTTTGCATGCACCTGTCCAATTTTTCCCACATTATTTATTGAAAAGACTGTCTTTACTCCATTGTATGTTCTTGCCTCCTTTGTCAAATATTAATAGACCATAATGAAGTGGGTCAATTTCTGGGTTCTCTGTTCTGTTCCACTGACCTATATGTCTGTTCTTGTGTCAATACCAGTCTGGATTGCACTGGCTTTGTAGTATAACTTGATATCGGGTATTGTGATCCCTCCAACTTTGTTCTTCTTTCTAAAGATTGCTGTGGCTATTCAGGGTCTTTATGGTTCCATATAAATTTTTGAATTGTTTGTTCTAAACTTGTGAAGTATGCCATTGGTAATTTAATAAGTACTTCACTGAGTTTATAGATAGGTTTGAGTAGTATAGACATTTTAATTATGTTAATTCTTCCAACCCATGAACATGGTATATACTTCTATTTGTTTATATCTTCCTCCATCTCATTTTGCAATGTTTGTAGTTTTCTGAGTACAGGTCTTTTATCTTTTTGGTTAAGTTTAATCCTAAGCATCTTAATTTTTTTGTTGCAATGGTAAATGGGATTGATTTTTCAGTTTCTCTTTCTGAGAGTTCATTATTGGTGTATAAAAATGCCATCAATTTCTGAGTGTTAATTTTGTATTCTACTACCTTGCTGAATTCATTTATTAAATCTAGTATTTTTTGGTGGCATCTTTAGGACTGTCTATGTACAATATCATGTCATCTACAAATAATGACAGT
This sequence comes from Miniopterus schreibersii, assembly GCF_964146895.1. Classification (NCBI taxonomy): domain Eukaryota; kingdom Metazoa; phylum Chordata; class Mammalia; order Chiroptera; family Miniopteridae; genus Miniopterus; species Miniopterus schreibersii. The sequence goes on from NC_138104.1 coordinate 78,827,819, forward strand.
TTTACTTCCTCCTTTCCAATTGGGATACCTATTATGTTTCCTTCTTGTCTGACCACTGTCACTAAGACTTCCGGTACTACGTTGAATGAGTGGTGAAAGTGGACACCCCTGACTTGTTATTATTCTCAGGGGAAATGCTTTAAGTTTTTGCCCATTGATTATGATGTTGTCTGTAGGTTTGTCGTATATATGGCTTTTATTATGTTGAGGTATGATCCCTCTATTCCCACTTTGCTGATAGTTTTTATCAAAAATGGATTTTGGATTTTGTTCAATGCTTTTCTGAGTGTATTGATATGATCATATGATTTTTGTCTTTCAATTCGTTTATGTGATGTATCGCATTTATTGATTTGTGAATATTGTGCCAACCTTCCACTCCTGGAATAAATCCCACTTGGTCATGATGTATGATCTTTCTAATATATTGCAGGATCCGATTTGCTAATATTTTGCAGAGGATTTTAGCATCTATGGTCATCAGGGATATTGGCCTGTAATTCTCTTTCTTTGTAGTGTCTTTATCTGGTTTTGGATTAAGCTAATGCTGGCCTCATAAAAAGAGTTTGGAAGTGTTCCTTTCTCTTGGATTTTTTGGAATAGTTTGAGGAGGATAGGTGTTAGTTCTTCTTTGAATGTTTGGTAAGACTCCCATCCTGACCAGGGTTTCTGTGTGCTGAGAGTTTTTTGATTACTGCTCCAACTTCACCAGCAGCTATGGGCTTATTCCTAACTCTTTCTGATTGAGTTTTGGAAGGTTGTACTTTTCTAGGAATTTGTCCATTTCATCCAGGTTGTCCAGCTTGGTGTGTATAATTGTTCATAATGTTTTCTTATAATCCTTTGTATTTCTCTGTTAGGTTAGTTGTTACTTCACCTCTTTCATTTCTGATTTTGTTTATTTGGGTCCTCTCTCTTTGTTTCTTGATCAGTCTGGCTAAAGGTTCATCAACCTTGTTTATATTTTCAAAGAACCAGCTCTTGGTTTCATTGATCTTTTGTATTGTTTTTTTAGTCTTTATGTCATTTATTTCCACTCTGATCTTTATTATTTTCTTCTTTCTACTTACTCTGGGCTTTTCTTCTTGTTCTCTTCCTAAGTCTTTAAGTTGTAGGGTTAGTTTATTAGAAGTTTTTCTTGTTTTTGAGGTAGGCCTGTAGTGCCATGAACTTCCCTCTCAGGACTGCTTTAATTTTGTCCCATAGATTTTGTGTTGTTGTATGTTCATTTTCATTTGTTTCCAGGAAGTTTTTTTTATTTCTTTCTTGATCTCTTTGGCAACCCATTCATTGTTTAATAACATGCTTTTTAGCCTCCATGTGTTTGAATGTATTTGAGTGTTTTTATTGTAGTCTATTTCTAATTTCATGTCATCGTGATCTGAGAAGATGCTTGATGTGATTTCAATCTTCTTGAACTTGTAGAGACTTGTTTTGTGTCCTAAACTGTGGTCTATCTTTGAGAATGATCCATGTGCACTTGAGAAGAATGTATATTCTACAGCTTTATGGTGGAATGTTCTGTAAATGTCAATTCAATCCATCTGATCTAGTGTGCCATTTAGGGTCACTGTTTCTTTGTTGATTTTTTGTCTGGAAGACCTATCCAGTGAAGTCAGTGGGGTGTTAAAGTCTCCTACTATGACTATATTGCTCTATCTCCCCCCTTAGTGTCCTCCAGAAGTTTTTTTTTAAATTTAGGTGCCCCGATATTGCGTGCATATATGTAGATCAGAGTTATATTGTCTTGTTGAATAGACCCCTTTAGTATTATGTAATGACTTTACTTGTCTCTTGTTATGATCTTCATTTTGAAGTCTATGTAGTAAAATATGAGTATTGCTACCCCAGGTTTTTTTTTTTTTTTCATTTCCATTTGCATCAGAATTTTTTTTCCATCCCTTCACTCTCATTCTGTGTGAGTCATTTGTTCTGAGATGGGTTCCAGTGGACAGTATATATTTGAGTCATGTTTTCTTATCCACTTAGCTACCCTATGTCTTTTAATTGGAGCATTTAATCTGTTTACATTTAAGGTTATCTTTCATAGGTATTTATCTATTGACATTTTAATTCTTTAAACCTGTTTCTCTCTATTTTTTATTTCTACTTATTTTCACAACAGTCCCTTTTTACAGTCCTTGCAATTCCAGTTTGGTGGCAATAAACTCCTTTAGCCTTTTTTTTTTTTTTTTTGGTCTGGGAATCTCTTTATTTTACCATCTATTTTGAATGATAGCCTGGCTGGATAGAGTAGAATTCATTTCAGATCTTTACTTTTCATTACCCTGAATATTTCATGCCATTCCCCCAGGACTGCAGAGATTCTGACGAGAAATAGCTGACAGCCTATCAGAGCTCCTTTGTAGGTAACAGATTGCTTTTCTCTAACTTCCTTTAAAATTCTCTCTTTGTCTTGAATTTTTGGGGTTTTAATTATGATGTGTCTGGGTGTGGGCCTCTTTGAGTTGTTCTTGCTTGAGACTCTCTGTGCCTCCTGAACTTGTGTGACTTTTTCCTTCACCAGGTTAGAGAAATTTTCTGCATTATTTCTTATTTCTTTAAACAGATTCTCTTTCCCTTGCTTATTCTCTTCTGGTTCTGGCACTCGTATGATGCAAACATTGTTATGTTTCAAGTTGTCCCATAGCTCCTTTAAACTGTCCTCCTGCTTTTAACTGTCTTGCTTTTTAACTGTTTTTTCTTTTTGAATCTCTGATTGAGTGATTTTTTCTGCCCTGTCTTCTAATTCACTGATCTGATCCACAGCTTTCTCTAATCTGCTGTTTATTCCTTCCAATGTATTCCTTATTTCTGCTATGTCATTCTTAATTTCCTTCATAGTTTCCATGTATTTTCTCATACTCTTAAGCATCCTTACAATCAGCGTTCTGAAATTTATATCTGATAGATTGCTTATCTCCATTTCATTTAGCTATTCTGGAAATTTCTCTTGTTTTTTCATTTGGGGCTTGTTTTTTGTTTTTTGTTTTTCTCTCTCCCTATTTTTTCTTGCTATTTTGGTTTGTTTCTATGTATTAGGTAGTTCTTCTGGGGCTCTCACTCTTTCTGGAGGGTCTCGGGTACAGGCCAGTGTCAGAAGCTCTTTGTGACTGGCCTTGAGTGTCCTGTTTGGAGCTATCAACAATCCATGGCTTCCAGTTCCCTTTGCTGGGGCTGGGTTGTTGTTCCTTGTGCTGGGGCTGGGTGCATTTGTACAGGACCCAAAGGCACACCAAAGTCTGTTTTTCCAAGGCGCAGTTCCAGAAGCAGATCAGGACAAGACTCAAAAGTCCCAGAGGTCCACTTCTGCCTGCAGACTGATTGATCTTAGTCTCTTAATGAGCCTCATGCTGTATACCACAGTAAGGTGTAAACTCCACAGAGTGGGAAGAGTGATTTTTCCAGTGTGTGGGGCAATTGCTTCCCTCCCTCAGGCAAAAGTTGCCTTGCTGGCAAAGGCCTGCCTGAGAAAGATGTCCTCTGCAGTATGGGGGAAAGACTCGGCACAGGAATCCAGATGGCTATTCTCTGAGCTCTGTCTCCAGAGCCAGAAACCCCAGATTATTCTCACACAGCTCTAGTCCACTCTGCCGTCCCTCTGCTGGAGCCCAAAGTGAGTGGCTGCACACAAACCTTTGTGTGTTAGCCGTTTAAGAGGGTGCCTGCATTTCCAGTGGTCTCTCCCTGGCAGACAGAAACCGGGCTGCTCTTCACAGTCAGGTGTTATGTGGGCACCTTTCTCAGTTCTGGTGCTCTGGGCTGGGGAGTCCATCTTTGGGTTTAGACCCCAGAGTTCTTAGTGGGAACTCTGCACAGCTGAGATGTCCTCCAAATCTTCAACTGCTTCCGGTGGGAGTCCAGCCAGCACTCTCATGCCTCCACATTTCCTACCAGCCTCTATGAAGCTTCAGCTTTATGCCCTTGGTTATGAGGTTGCTCTCCAGCTAGTCCTCAGTTGATTATTCAGGGTGATGTTTCCATATTTTAGTTGTAATTCCAGTTTGGTCCTGGGAGAATGTCAGTGTAGCTTCCACTTAATCTGCTGCCATCTTGGAATATCTTAGATCTTAGCTATTGTAAAGAATGATGTTATGAACACAGGGATTCATATATTCTTTCTGATTGATGTTTCAGGGTCTTTGGAATATATTCCCAGAAGTGGGGTCAAATGGCACTTCCATTTTTAAAATTTTTGTAGAAACTCCATAGTGTTTTCCATAGTGGCTGCATCAGTCTGCATTCCTACCAGCAGTGAACTAGTGCTCCCTTTTCTCCACATCCTTGCCAGCACTTGTCATTTGTTGATTTATTGATGATAGCAATTCTGACAGGAATGAGGTGATATCTCATTGTGTTTTTAATTTTCATTTCTCTGAAGATAAATGACTTTGAGCATTTTTTTCATGTCTATTGTTCATCTCTATGTCTTCTTTGGAGAATGTCTTTTCAGGTCGTCTGCCCATTTTTTATATGGATTGTTTGTCTTCCTTTTGTTGAGTTATATGAGTATTTTATATCTTTTGGAATTTAACCTTTTATCAAATGTATCATTGGCAAATATATTCTCCCATAAGTAGGTTCTCTTTTATTTTGTTGGAAGTTTCTTTTGCTGTGAAGATGCCTTTTATTTGTATTTTTATTTTTATTATTTTTAGTCCCATTTGTTAATTTTTCCCTTTGTTTCTCTTGCCCTAGATGTTTCAGTGAATATTCTGCTACAAGAAATGCCTGAGATTTTACTGCCTATGTTTCTTTCTATGATTTTTATGGTTTCATGACTTACATTTCAGTCTTTCATCCATTTTGAGTTCATTCTTGTGTATGGTGTAAGTTGGTGGTCTAGTTTCATTTTTTTGCATATGTCTGTCCCCTTTTCCCAGCACCATTTGTTGAAGAGACTGTCCATTACTCCATCGTATGTTCTTGCCTCTTTTGTCAAATATTAATTGACAGTAGTGGTGTGGGTCAATTTTTTGAGTCTCTGTTGTGTTCCATTGGTCTATATGCCTGCTCTTATGCCAGTACCAGACTGTTTTGATTACAGTGGCTTTGTAGTATACTTTGATATTCAGTATTGTGATCCCTCCAATGTGTTCTTCTTTTTCAAGATTGTCTCAAGTTATTCGGGGTCATTTTTGGTTTCATATAAATATTGGTGTATTTGGGTTATTCCTGGAAGTATGCTATTAGTATTTTAATAGAGATGGCCTTGAATCTATAGATTGCTTTGGGTAGTATGCACATTTTAATTATGTTAATTCTTCCAATATATGAACACAGTATACGCTTCCAGTTCTTTGTATCTTCCTCTGTTTCTTTTTTCAATGCCCTATAATTTTCCGAATATAGGTCTTTCACCTCCTTAGTTAAGTTTATTCTTTGGTATCTTATTTTTTTGTTCCAATTATAAATGAGATTCATTTTTTACTTTATCTTTCTTAGATTTCATTATTGGTGTATAAAAATGCCATTGATTTCTGGATGTTGATTTGATATTCTTCTAATTTGCTGAATTCATTTATTAAATCTAGTAGTTTCCTGGTGGAGTCCTTGGGGTTTTCTATATACAATATCATGTCACTTGTGAATAATGATAATTTTACTTCTTACTTTCCAATTTGGATGCCTTTTATTTTTTATCTTTTTGTCTGATCACTGTGGCTAGAACTTCAGGTACTATGTTGAATAAGCGTGGTTAGAGTGGACATCCTTGTCTTGTTCATGTTCTGAAGGGAAACAGTTTTGTTCTGTTTTTGTCCATTGATGTTGCCTATAGGTTTGTAATATATGGCCTTTATTATGTTGAGGTATGATCCTGCTATTTGCACTTTCCTGAGAGTTTTTATCAAAAAAGGGTGCTGTATTTTGTCAAATGATTTTTCTGCATCTATTGATGTGATCCTTATTTTTCATTTTGTTTATGTGATGTATCACATTTATTGATTTTCAAATATTTTACTAGCTTTGCATCCCAGGAATAAATCCCACTTGATCATGGTTTACAATCTTTTTAACATATTGCTGGATCTGATTTCCTAATATTTTATTGAGGATTTTAGCATCTGTGTTCATCAGAGATATTGGCCTATAATTTTTTTTTTTTTTGTAGTGTCTTTATCAGTTTTGGCATTAAGATAATTCTGGCATCTTAAAAAAATCTTGGAAGTGTTCCTTCCTCTTGAATTTTTCAAATAGTTTCAGGAAGATAGTTGTTAGTTCTTCTTTGAATGTTTGGTAAAATTCTCCTGTAATTTCATCCAGTTGAGGATGTTGGTTTGCTGGGAGTTTTTTATTATTATTATTACTTCAAGTTCATTAGTTGTTATTGGCTTATTCAGGTTTTCTGATTCTTCCTGATTGAGTTTTGGAAAATTGTATGTTTTTAGAAATTTGTCGATTTTGCTCAGGTTGTCCATTTTCTTGGCATATAGTTGTTCATAGTATTTGGTTACAATTCTTTGTATTTCTGTGGTGTATATTTGTATCGCCTCTTTCTTTTCTCATTTTATTTATTTAGGTCCTTGCTCTTCATTTCTTGATGAGGCTGGATAAGTGTTCATCAATCTTGTTTAACTTTTCAAAACAGCCCAGCTTTTGAATTCATTGATCTTTTGTATTGTTTTTTGTTAATCTCTATGTCATTTATTTCCACTCTTATTTTTATAATTTCTTTCCTTCTATTTCCTCTGGGTTTTTTTGCTGTTCTCTTTTTAATTTTTTAAGTTATAGTGTTAGATAGTTTAATAGAAAATTTTCTCTTGTTTCTTGAAATAAGCCTGTAATGCTATGAAATTTCCTCTCAGTGCTGCTTTCATTGTGTTAATTTTGGGTTGTTGTCTGCTCATTTTCATTTGTTGCCAGAAAGTTTTTTATTTCTTGCTTGATCTCATTGGTAACCCATTCATTGTTTAACAACATGCTATTTAGCCTCCATGTATTTGAGTGTGTGTTGTTGTTTGTTTGTTTTTTTGTAGTTGATTTTTAGTTTCATGGCATTGTAACCTGAGAAGATGCTTGGTATGATATCGACCTTAAATTTGTATAGACTAGTTTTTTGTCCTAACGTGGTCTATCTTTGAGAATGTTCCATGTGTACTTGAGAAGAGTGTATATTCTGCTGCTCTGGGGTGAAGTGTTCTCTATATATTAGTTAGATCCATCTAATCTAGTATGTCATTGAAGGTCACTGTTTCCTTGTTGATATTTTGTTTGGAAGATCTATCCAGTCATGTCAGTGGGGTGTTAAAGTCCCCTACTTTTACTGTATTGCTTTTGATCTCTCCCTTAAAGCCCATGAAGAGATTTTATACAAATATGGGTGCTCTTGTGTTGGGTGCATATATGTTTACAAGGGTTATATTTTCTTGTTGAATCTATCACTTTAGTATTATGTAGTCACCTTCTTGGTCTCTTGTTATGGCCTTTGTTTTGAAGTCAGTTTTGTCAGATATGAATATTGCTACCTGAGCTTCTTTTTTGTTTACATTTGCTTGAAATATTTTTTTTCCTGCCCTTCACTTTCAGTCTGTGTGAATCTTTTGTTGTGAGGTGGGTTTCTTGTAGACAACATATATATCGGTCATGTTTTGTTACCCATTGAGTCACCTTGCGTCTTTTGATTGGATCATTTAATCCTTTATCAGTTATGATTATTACTGATGAGTACTTATTTATTGTCAGTTTTATTTTCTTTATGCCTATGATCCCCTCTCTCTCATTTTCTTCTTCTTCTTAAAGGACTCCCTTTAACATTTCTTACAATGCTGGTTTGGTGGTACCGTATTCCTTTAACCTTTTTTTGAACTGGAAAACTCTTTATTTTACTTTCAATTTCAAATAATAACCGTGCTAGATACATTAGTCTTTGCTTCAGGCCCTTGCTTTTCATTACTTTGAATACTTCATGTCAGTCTCATCTGGTCTGAAGTGTTTCTATTGAGGAATCATCTGACATTATAATGGGAACTCCCTTGTAGTTAATTTTTTCTCTTTCTCTCTTGTTGCCTTTAAGATTCTTTCTTGTTCTTTAATGTTTGCCATTTTAATTATGATGTGTCTACATGTGGGCCTCTTTGCGTTCTTCTTGCTTGGGACTCTCTGTGCCTCCTGAATTTGTGTGACTTTTTCCTTTACCAGGTCAGGGAAGTTTTTTGTTATTATTTCTTCAAACAGGTTCTCTCTTCCTTGCTCACATTCTTCTCCTTCTGGTATCCCTATGATGCTGATGTTATTACATATCATGTTGTCCCATGAAAGCTATCCTACTGCTTTTAAATTCTTTCTATTTGCTGCTCTCATTGGGTAATTATTTCTACTTTGTCTTCCAAATTGCTGATTCAATCCTCTGCTTCATCTAATCTCCTTTTAATTCCTTCCAGTGTGTTATTGATGTCAGACATGCTATTTTTAATTTCTGATTGGTTCTTTTTTTTTTTTAAATATATCTTTATTGATTTCAGAGAGAGGAAAGGAGAGGGAGAGAGAGAGATAGAAACATCAATGATGAAAGAGTCATTGATTGGCTGCAGCCCGCAACCCAGGCATGTGCCCTAACCTGGAATCGAACCCCAATCGCCTGGATCCTAGGTCAACGCTTAACCGCTGAGCCACGCCCGGCCGGGCTCTGACTGGTTCTTGTTCATGGTTTCTATTTCCTGTTTCCCCCTGAGTTTCTATTTTTTCACATTAAGTTCCTTGAGCATCTTTATAACCATTACTTTGACCTTTATGTCTGATAGATTGCTTGCCTCTGTTTCATTTAGTTCTTTTTCTGGAGATCCCTCTTTTTCTTTCATTTAGGATTTTTTACTTTGTCTCCCCATTTTATCTGTCTCTTTGTGTTTGTTTTTATGTCTTAGATAGAACTGTTATGCCTCTCAGTCTTTGTCAGATGGCTTTATGTAGAAAATGTCTTGAGAGGTCCAGTGGTACAGCCTCTTTGATTTCTTCATCTGGATGCTGTAGGAATGCCCTTTGTGTGTGTAACTGGGGCTTGATTGTTGATGTCTTGTTTGTGGGTGGAACCTGTCTGAGTTGCTGACTTTGAAGCTCAATCCCAACCTCATCATGCCAGCTGTCTTCTGGGGGTTGACAGAACAGAACAAGACACAACAGTACCAAACCAAAAACACCATGAAAATCAAGCTCAACAAATCAACAACAACAAGAAAGACTAAGAAGGAAAAATAAGAGAAAGCAAAACAAAGAAAATAAAAAGAGAAAAGGCTTAGAGGCGATGTAAAGAAACAGGGAGAAAGAAGAAGAAAAAAAGAGTATATGGAAACAAGAAGGAAGCTAAAAGAACTAGAACAGTCCAGCCAGGCTTGGCTCAGTGGTTGAGCATCGACCTAGGATCTAGGCGATAGGGGTTTGATTCCTGGTCAGGGCACATGCCCGGGTTGTGGGCTTGATCAATGACTCTCTCATCATTGATGTTTCTATCTCTTTCTCTCCCTCTCCTTCCCTCTCTCTGAAATCAATAAAGATATAGTTAAAAAAAAAAAAAGAAAAAAAGAACTAGAATAAGAATGAAAGAGAACAGAAAAAAATGAAATAATAATAATAAATTTAAAACATAATAATAATGGATATATTGAGATACAAATAGAAAAAGTAAAATGGGAAAAGAAAAGAGAAAAAAAGAGAAAAATAAAATAAATTAATAATAACAAAAAGAAAAGAGAATAGAATAAAAGGAAAGAGAAATTAGAGATATCTAAGAAAAAAGAGAAGGAAGAAAAAAAGGGAGGAAACAAACAAAAAAACCCCAAACAAACAATACTCCCCAGGAAAAAAATAACCATTGGGTCTGCTATTCGTGGAGCTTGCTGGATTTTGTTTTTGTGTTGTTGAGTCCGGTGGCTTGCTGTGCCTAAACTTGGCCTCCTGGGAGCTTCTCCTGTGCAGGTCAATGTGAATCACTGTATCTTCTGGCCCTGAGTAACTTCACTGAGGCCTGGTAGGTTGGAACCCCAAGTAGTTCAGTGGGCAGGGCCTCCTTAGTCCAGAGGCTATTTCTATCTGGCATCTGGTACCTTGAGTGTCCTTGTTCTGAGCTGTTCTCCCTTACCCCATGGAACTGTGCTCTGCAGGGGTATCCTGGTCTTGGCCAGGATGGTTTGATCAGTCTTGTGTTGGGGGCGGTGCCAGTAACTTGTAGGAGGAAGCCTGTGCACTTTCCCTCCTTCCAGTGCCTCAGCTCTGCCTGGCTTGATGGTGCTTCCTAGCTGCTGCCGGCAGGTGCACAGATGTCCAGCCCCAGGCTGTTCCCTCTTGCTTCAGGTCACTGCAAGGTGGATCAGAAGCAGCCGGTTAGCCCTTGGGAAATATGGCACCTCCCTTGCATTCCAGTAAAGCAAGGCTGATCTTCCTTCCTGGTCCTAAGGTCGAGTATCCTTTCTACTCACCAGCACAAGTTCCTCCAAGAAATAAAGGGTCCTCCAGATTCAATTCTGGGTGTGTCCTTCAGACCCCCCATTGGAGGTTGGCCCTGAGCTCCACTCTGTGGCCCTTCCTATTGACACAGATCAGGGCGAATTTACCAGGCTGGATGATGGCGGATGCTATTGCTACTCCATCCAGAGATTTCAGCCCCAGGCTTCCACCATTGTATCCACTCGAACCGGTCTCCATAGCCAGTGCCCTCTGAGCCGCCTCTCTCTGTCCCAGGCACTCACATCTCACCCACAGATCTGCAGGCTCTTTAGTCTCCATCAGATCCTCAGTTCCAGCAGGCTCTGGGAGGGAAATGCTACAGCTCCCTCCCTGGCCTTCAGCGTAGTACTTGCCCTGGAACTCTGGTGGTGGAGCCATGCAGTTTGGCTCCAGTAGCAGTGCGGTCATAGTGGTAGGGGTGGCAGAGGCAGTAAATCCAGGGCGGGGCAGTGGAAGAGGTCCAGGGTGAGTCCGTGGCAGGAGCAAGAGTCTAGCCAGGTCCGCAGACAGTGGCCAAGTCCAGTCTGTCTGCATTAGGCAAGGCCTTCGGGCAGGTGTGCAGCAGGTGTGTGGGGTACAAGCAAGGTCGAAGGGAGTCCAGCGGAGGCAAGACTGGGCGCTAAGTCCCAGGAGCTCCCTGCAGCTTCCTTCTCCTTTTGCCAGTTTTAAGTTGGATTCTTTGTGTTTTAATTTTTTTAAATTTATTTTTATTAATGTATAATTGACATATAACATTAAATTAGTTTCAGGTGTACAACATAATTATTTGATATTTGTATATACTTCAGATTATTACTACAATTAATCTAGTTAACATTTGTCACCATATATAGTTAATTTTTGTCCTTTTTAAAAAATTTACTTTTATTATTGAAAGTATTACAGTTGTCTTTTTTCCCCTCACTGATCCCCTCCACTGGGCATCCACCCCAGCCCCCAAGTTTTCTCCACACTATTATCTATGTCCATAGGCCATGCATATATGTATCTAGGTTCTTTGATTAATCTCCCCCGCCACTCCCCACCCCCTCTTTCCCTCTGAAATTTGTCCTACTGCTCCATGGTTCTATATCTCTGTATCTGTTTTGTTCACCAGTTTATTCTATTCATTAGATTCCACATATGAGTGAGATCATGTGATATTGTCTTTCTCTGACTGGCTCATTTCACTTAGCATAATCCTCTCCAGGTCCACCCATGCTGTGCAAAAGAGTAAGAGATATTTCTTTTTTATAGCTGCGTAGTATTCCATAGTGTAAATGTACTACAGCTTCTATATCCACTCATCTACTGATGGGCACTTGGGCTGTTTCCAGATCTCAGCTATTGTAAATTGCACTGCTATGAACATAGGGGTGCATATATTCTTTCTGCTTAGTGTTTCAGGATTGTTAGGATATGTTCCTAGAGGTGGAATCACTGGGTCAAAAGGCAGCTCCATTTTTAATTTTTTGAGGAACTTCCATACTGTTTTCCATAGTGGCTGCACCAGTCTGCATTCCCACCAGCATGTACCAGAGTTCCCTTTTCTCCACATCCTCACCAACACTTGTCATTTGATGATTTGTTGATGGTAGCCATTCTGATAGGTGTGAGGTGATACCTCATTGTGGTTTTATTTTTTTTATTACTATTTTTAAAAAATATATCTTTATTGATTTCAGAGAGAGGAAGGGAGAGGGAGAGAGAGAGCTAGAAACATCAATGATAAGAGAGACATTGATCTGCTGCAGCCCGTAGCCGGGCATGTGCCCTGACAGGGAATTGAACCCCGATCTCCTGGATCCTAGGTAGATGCTCAACTGCTGAGCCACACTCGCCTGGGCTCATTGTGGTTTTAATTGGCATCTCTCTGACAATCAGTGACCGAGAATTTTTTCATATGTCTCTTAGCCATCTGTATTTCCACTTTGGAGAAGTGTCTATTTAGGTCCTTTGTCTGTTTTTTACTTGGATCGCTTCTCTTCCTTTTGCTAAGTTGTATGAGTTCCTTATATATTTTGGAAATTAATCCTTTATCAAATGTAACATTAGCAAATATGTTCTCCCATACAGTGGGTTCCCTTTTTGTTTTGTTGATGGTTTCTTTTGCTGTGTAGAAGCTTTTTATTTTGATGTAGTCCCACTTGTTTATTTTCTTCTTTGTTTCTCTCACCTTAGGAGATGTATCGACAAACATATTGCTACAAGAGATGTCTGAGATGTTGCTGCCTATGTTTTCTTCTAGGATTTTTATGGTTTCATATTTATAAAATGAAGCTATACCACCAACTCACACCATACACAAGAATAAACTCAAAATAGATAAAATACTTAAATGTATGTCTTTTAATGTTTAGTTTTAAGGTTCCTTTATATATTCTGGATACAAGTCTTTACCAGATATATGATTAGAAAATATTTTCTCCCACTTTCTTGGTTGCCTTTTCAGTTTCTTGATAGAATCATTTAAAACATAAATATTATTTTAATGAAGTCCAACTTATCTATTTTGTTGTTGTTGCTTTTGTTTGGTGTCATATTTAAGAAACCATTGCCTAATCCAAGATTATGGAGATTTACAACTATTTTTTTTTTTGAAGAGTATTATAGTTTGAGTTCTTAAAATTAAACTTGTATATATTTTGAGTTTATTTTTCTTTAAGATATAAAGTAAGAATGGAACTTAATTATTTTGCATATGGATATCCAGTTGTACCAGCAGCATTTATTAAAAACATAAAAAGACTTTTTTCCCCTTTGAATTGTCTTGACACCATTGTCAAAGATCAATTGATGATAATTGTAGGAGTTTATTTCTGTACCCTCAGTTCTATTCCATTTATCTATCTGTCTACCTTTTTGTAGTAAGTTTTAAAATCACAAAGTCTGACTCCTCCAACTTTGTTCTTTTCAAGATTGTTTTGTTTTGAAGTACATTAACATATACTTCTTAGGATCAACTTGTCAATTATTGCAAAAGAGGTCATTGGAATTTTGATAGTACATTGAATAAGTTGATTAATTTTGGGAGTATTGTAATCTTAACAATATTAAGTTTTCTAATCCATGAATATGGGGTGATTTTCCATTTTTTAGGTATTTTAAATTACTTGCAATGATGTTTACAATATCTTTTAAATTACTTGCAATTTCTGTTTTGGATTGTTCATTGCTAGTGTATACAAACACAATTGATTTTTGTATTGGATATTGTATCCTGTAATCTCACTGAACTTGTTTATTAGCTCTAATAGGTTTTTGTGTGGATTTCTTAGGGTTTTCTATATGCAAGATCATGTCATTTATGACTAGAGATAATTTAACTTCCTCTTTTCCAATCTGGATGCTTTTTACTTCTTTTTCTTGGCTAATTGTCTTGGCTAGAATCTCCAGTACAATTTTGAAAAGAAATGGTGAGAAGCCATATCCTTGCCTTGTGTATGATCTTAAGGGGAAAGCTGTCAACCTTTCACCATTAAGTATGTTAGCTGTGGATATTTAGTAGATGTCTTATATTTATATATGTCAATTAAGTTGAGCTTTTTAAAATGTATCTTTACTCTTTAGAGTATTACAGATGTCCCCCATTTTCCCCCATTGTCCTCCTTTCCCCTGCACCCCTCTTCCCAGGCCTTCAATTCACTATTGTCTGTGTCCCTGGGTTATACATATAAGAATATAAGTTCTTTGGTTAATCTCTTTCCACCCACCCCTTCCCTCTGAGATCTGTCAGTCTATTCCATGCTTCCATGTCTTTGGACCTATTTTATTCGTCATTTTATTTTGTTCATTAGATTCCACATATAACTGAGGTCATGTGATACTTATTTTTTTCTGACTAGCTTATTTTGCTTAGCATAACACTCTCTAGGTCCCTCCATGCTGTCAAGTTGAGCTTTTTAATGAGGCCGTTCAGTAATCCTATAGCAATAATCCTATAACAATCCTATAACATTGTTATAATCTTATAACATAATATTAATCCTATAACAATAATCCTATAACATCTTATAAAATCAGGATTACAAAATAATACTGATTTCAGATTGTTGGCTCTATCAACTGAAAGAGTTGTGCTCCAACAACTGGTTTTGGATTATTTATTATTCTTCATTAGTCTATTAGTGTTTGCTTTATATATTTTGGAGCTGTATTATGAGGCACATAAAGATTTTGATTGTTATAGTCTACCGAGTGAACTTTTCCTTATTTGAATTATTCCTCTTTATTTATAGTAATACTTCAGTATAATTTTTTTCATCCTTTGTCTTTAAAACTTTTGATACACTTCTATTTTAAACATGACTCTTGTAAGCAGCAGAGTTTTTGTGAATGTGTGTATGTGCTTTTTAAATTTAGTTTGACCATCTTAGTCTTCAACTTTGGATATTTGGTCTAATTTTATTTAGTTTAAGTAGTTATATATTTATATTTAAATATATTATTTTCTATTTTACTTCTCCCTTCTTTGTTCCTTACTATTGACATATTTTCTCCCTTTTTTTGATTAATCAAATATTTTTTAAAATTCCACTTTCACTGTTAATTTTTCATTATTTTATTATTCTTTTAATTTTTACCCTGGTATTACAAATGCATCCTTGACTTATTTGATTTTAGCCTGTTAGATCTTTTATCACTCTCTGAGAC
Source organism: Miniopterus schreibersii (assembly GCF_964146895.1). Lineage (NCBI taxonomy): Eukaryota > Metazoa > Chordata > Mammalia > Chiroptera > Miniopteridae > Miniopterus > Miniopterus schreibersii. Next base: position 78,842,888 of record NC_138104.1, read on the forward strand.
ATGTAAAGATCTTACAACGTTTTAACTTTATTTACCCCCATTATGCTTTTGGCCCATTGTTGTCATGTATTTTAATTCTTTATATCATAAACCCCATAGACTAATAGTACTATTGTTTTGAACAGTCAATTTATACTCATATTTATTCTTTCTAGTGGCTCTTTATGTTTATTTGCATTACCATGATTCCAACTCAGATAATTTTTCTTCTTTCTTCTTTCTATAGTATTTCTTTAATGAATCCAATCAGGTTATTTCTGTTTGCTTGAAAATGTATGTATTTTCTCTCTTTTTTCAAAGGATATTTTCCCTCAATTGTAAGTTTGCAGTTATTTTATATCAGTATTTCAAATATATCATTCCACTATTTTCTGTGTTCCATTGTATCTTATGAAAATTTGACTGTTAGTCATATTGCTGTTCTTTTGGAGGTAATATGCCATTTTTCTCTGTATACTTCTAAATTTTATTTTCCTTTTGTTTTCAAAATTTTAGTGATTTTATGCTTATATATAATTACACAGTTTGGGTTTATGGAGCTTATTAATAATGCAGTTTGAGAAACTTGCAGACTTGCATCTCTTCAAATATTACTTCAACCCCATGTCTCTTTTAAGTTTTGCCACAAATATAAATTATACACATGTTAGACCTTAATCCATGTCCCATATATCTCTTATACTCTTTTCTTATCTCTTATTTTTATCTCTGTACTCCAATGTGTATATTTTTCACAAACCAACTTACTACTCCATTCTTTTGTTGTGCTAATATGCTGTTAATAACATTGAGTCAGTGTTTAATTTCATGTTGTTATACTTTACATTTGGCAATTGCCTTCTGATTCTTTTTTATAGATTCCAGTTCCCTGGGGGAGACATTTCTATTTTAAAAAATCTATTTTCTTGAATGACTTAATTATATTTATAAAGTTTTCAAATTCATGCCTGATAACTCCAATTTCTAGATCATCTGTGGCTTTAATTGTCTTTATTTCTATTGATTTTTGGTAATTTGTTTCTGTTTCATTTCATGAGTTTTAATTTTCTATTAAATGTGAGACATTGTGAATGAAAATTTGTATTGGCTCAGGATAATATTATTTTCCTCCAGAGAAGATTTTATTTTCTTCTGATTAAAGATGGAGTAAGGGGAACCACCTCATTCTGACTGAAAATGCTTTATTTTCACTTTGCTCTTATTCTTAGGGTATAGCCATTCTGGGGCATCAACTAATATTGTGGAGTGTTTACAAGGGCACCTTTTTCATGGTGGGCCTTGACCTCTCTATTTCATCCTCAGTAGTTGCTTTTTTTTTTTTTGTTCCCCAGAATCACACTTCTTATGTTTTATAATTGCCTCAGGGGAGGATGGTATGCATGTTGTCAGCTGCGTCTCAATGTATTTCCCTTCTCTCTGGGATCCTGGTTCTTTGATTTCTGACTCTTCAATGCCTTCAAATAATTATTTTGGTGTTTCAATAGCTTTTATGCTGGTTTTCACTGGGAGGTTTAGCTTGAGATCAGCTAATTATTTATGGCTAGAAACAGAAATACTCCTTCCATAAGTTTCATTCTAATTATGTGGTACTTTAGTTACTGGAGGAATATTCAGGAGAAATTATATGGCAGTAGCCTTATTTTTTATGTATATATATTTTAAATTTTATTATTGTTTAAAATATTGCAGATGTCCTTTTTTCTCCCCAATGACCTGTTCCACCCCGTTCCTTCCCCCTCCCCAGTCCCTCTCCCCACCATTGTCCATGTCTTTGGGTTGTGCATATATGCATATAAATTCTTTGGTTACTCTCTCCCCCTCCACCCACCCTCCCTCTTCCATCCCTGTGACATTCATCAGTCTCATCTATGCTTCCATGTCATTGAATCTATTCTGTTCATCCGTTTATTAAGTTCTTTAGATTCCACGTATAAGCGAGATCATGTGATATTTGTCTTTTGCTGCCTGGCTTATTTCACTTAGCATAATATTCTCCAGGTCCATCCATACTGTCCCAAAGGGTATGAGAGTCTTCTTCTTTACACCTCAAAAAATTAAAAATGGAGCTGCCGTTTGACCCAGTGATTCCACTCCTAGGAATGTATCCTAAGAATCCTGAAACATTCATCAGAAAGGATATATGTACCCCGATGTTCATAGCAGCACAGTTTACAATAGCTAAGATCTGGAAACAGCACAAGTGCCCATCAGGAGATGAGTGGATAAAAAAGCTGTGGGACATTTACACCATGGAATACTATGCAGCTGTGAAGTAGCCTTATTTTTTGAGCATATGCTTTTTATTGATTTTAGAGAGGGAGAGAGAGGGAGAAACATCAATGTGAGAGGAGAAACATCAATTGGTTGCTTCCCGTATGTGCCCCAATTGGGAATTGAGCTCACAACTCATGTGTACACCACCACTAGGAATCAAATCTCCCACTTTTTGGTGTGCAGGATGGCTCTCCAAGCAACTGAGCCACACCAGCCAGGGCTGGCAGTAGTTTTTAAATCTGAATTTTGGATTTAGGAACAAATAGATTTCAGTGTCATCATCATCCAAAAAGTTTTTGAAAGCTTGAAATATCAAGGAAATGAAAACTTTAAAAAGGCTCTACAAAAAATGAAAGTAAAGCAGTAAGGGAGAAAAAGAAATGGTTTCTAAAATAGGAAGATGAACAATTTCACAGAGAAAAATTTAAGAAGAAGGTAGCTGACTCAATCAAATACTATAGAGTTAAGGACAAGAGTCAGAAAGGATCATTGGGCTTCAGCTCTATGCGGAAAACTGTAACATCTTAGTGAATAGTTTTAGAGAGGAGATAGGAATAATGCTTAGATTGTGGGAGATTATAGAATAAGAAGGCATTAGGAAAGTGGAAGAATTAGATTCTTCTTTGAGTAATTTAGCAATGAAAGGAAACAGAGACCAGAAACTTAGTGTTGTAGCAAATCTCAGGCAATGTTTTTAGAGAAATGTTAAGGATATGTGAGCAAAGAGACAGAAATACTTGAATGAGCAGGTAAAAGAGCCATTAAAGATGCAAGTAAGGACAAAGGTATGATAAGGATATCTAAGGCCTGGAATTGAGAAGTGACATGGATGGAAAAGGCTATAAAATGAGACTATGAAATACTTTATCTTCTGAGAGAAAAAAGAGGAAAAAATGACCCCATTTTATTTCAGTTAAGCAGGAATTGAAATTATATGCTGAGGGTGTGGATGAAAGTTGAGATTTGAAAAGAATGAGGTTCAAGATAGAGCGACTATGAGGGCTGCTGGAATTACCAGGTTCAAGGGACAGTGATGTTAAGGTGTTAAACATCTATTTGGATAATCCTACCTGATTTTAATGATAATCTCATCAGTAATAGTGACCTGAAGTCCCACAATCTAGAAATACAGATCAGAGGAAGGTGATATGAAACAAGATGTGTTTCAAATGAAAAAGGATTATCAAGCAAGAATGGAAGAAAATAGCATGGAACCAGGTTTTTGTTGATATCTCTCTGCTTTGAGAGATGAGATGGCTTATCGGGGAGACATTTGCTTGGAGGCTCTGATTTTTAGTCAAGTGGAATCATAGAAAAATGTAAGAATGCATTGGAATTTGATCCAAGGAGGCACAGGAAAAGTGAATGGTAAAGAGTCCTGCAAAAGGTGAGTGGATCTGAGTATGAACAGATGAAATGGATACTAATAAAGTAGAGGAAGGATTAGTATTGGTGGATCAAAGATGAGGAAATGGGAGGCTGGGTCATAGGCCAGAGAAACCCATTAGGAACTAGCCATTATTGAGGAGGCTAGGATTTTGTAATTGGGACTTTTCAATAGATCCACTTGGTCATATTATCCTTCCATAAAAGCTTTTGGTTATTTTTACATGCCCTTTTGTTACCAAATGTCAATGTTCCCAGGAGAACCTCAGTTTTTGTCTTCTCAAAGGAGGAATGCAGTCGAGAGACACAAGGGACCAAAGCAAGCAAGTTTATTAGAAAGGAGAGTACACTTGGGAGATTTCCAAGTTTGCAGCTCAGGTTAGGCTGTGTCCTGTTTGGTTACAGTTTGAGGGGGTTTTTTTGTTCTTTGTTCCCATCCCCATACAACTCCCTTGGGCTAGTCGTATCTACCCTCCACATGCACAGAACTCTGCCAGTAGTGGACAACTGTATGCCTCTACCATTTGTATTATCATGCCATGCGCATGCTTTTTATCACTTTTGCCTTTATACTTTTAGCATCCCCAGTGAAAGGTCATATAATGGTCATTATCCTATTTGTTAGTCCCTCTAGGCATGCTCCTCATTGTTGAGCAACTGCCCCAGATTATATCAGGAACTTAAAAACCTCAGTCAGTCATCTTGTTATCAGCTAATGGTTATGTTTTAAGGTTGATATTTTCCTTTCCCCATCTGTCCCCTTACCCAGCTCATGTCTAGCTAACCACCAATTCTAACACTTTGAATCAAGGTTTTAGGTTCTTGGAAGTTTATTGTGACTTATAGGAAGGTATGTTATAGCAGTACAAACTTTAAGTACAAGGAGATACCATTGGTAATCTTTATTTCAATTTACTTTATTGTATTCTTCTATTTTTCTTATGATACTGTAACTTTTTCCTGTATCTTCTTAGGTCAGGGATAGGGAACCTTTTTTCTGCCAGGGGCCATTTGGATATTTATAACATCATTCCCAGACCATACAAAATTATCAACCTAAAAATTAGCTATGAAAAAAGCTCCTAGATTTATTGAATTTCAAGTCTCACCTGTGGTTGCCTTGGCAGGCCCAGACCAAATGGCCCGAAGGCCAGACATTCCCCACCCATTAGGTTAATGGAGTCCTACAAATTAAGCTTACAAAATTTAGATTAACACGAGAAGAAAGCATTCTTACATATGTATATTAGAGCTTCACAGACAAAGAGTGAAAACCCAAAGAGGTGGATAGAGCAGGATCTTACATACCATTTTAACACAGTATGGAGAAAAGGGGTTGAGATTCTGGGGTGAGAGGGGAAATGGGTTATGGGACTGTGACTAAGAAATGTATGGTAAATAAGTGTTGTTTAGTAAGATTTGTTATACAGATTCAAGTCATCTCATGTGATAGAAATTTTCTCCAAGGACGTAAAGAGAGGAGGGCAATTTTGCAAGTGGAAATTTTCTTTATAAATGTTAATTTCTTTTACAAAAGGAAAGTGTATGCCCTGTTTTTAGAACTTTCCTGAATCTGCTGTTCCTCAATTGCCTTCAGCTCAAAATAATTTTTATACTAAAGTGACATATTTGAGGGTGGCATATTCTGATCCCCTTCAATAAAATTAAGCAACACTTTCTAGTTAGATCTTTTAGTGTATTCTCATAATTAGTTTTGGTTGCTATCAACTAACCACTTCTGGATTTAAATTCTTTGGGATATTTAATTGCTCCAGAGTATATCAGTAGTTCAGGGTTAGGTCTTTTCAAGGTTCTGTCAATGCAAGAATGTCTAAACCTACAGAAAATTTTATAAGAGGTGTTTTGAGCCAAATTGATGAAGCGCAGGGAAGCAAGATCTCAAACGCTCCTTTGAGGATGGTTATGTCTCCAAAGGGTTTGAAAAAGAGGATTACTCCTGACATTTCAAAGGTGTGTTAATCTAGTACTACAAGAACAATGGACAGGGCTTACTTAAAGCAAAGATAAACCTTTTATAGACTAGGGCCATGACTACCCACTAAGATCAGCCCAGCGAAGAATTTATGATCAGATTACTCTGTGAGATTACTTTAGGTCATTGAAATTTTTAGATTTATTATAGAACCTCCTTTTCATTCACAGTACAATGAATTATGAATTATGTGGGAGAAATGTTTTTAAAGTCATGCCTGACTGATATTTCTTGTCTTGAATCTAATCTTTTCTCTTAGGACTTTAGTTTTGTTCATCTTACACCAAGCTGATTTATAGCTCCTGTATGTGTTTTGTTTGTTTTTTTAGAGATACTTTCTAAAGTATTTGATGTCCACACTATTCATCTGTTGTATTCCTCTTCAATAGATGTAAGAACTCTACCTTTTTTGCTAAACATATGGTTCAGGGCCAGGTATTCACTGGCTCAATCTTGGACCCAATTTATTAGTGTAGTCCCCAGTTCCCTGTTTTGTTTCTCAGCTTTATATATATATAGTGCAAATGCCACTCATACTGAGGCTCTTCTGATTTAGACTTAAATCCATAGCATACACATTTGGAATCCTATGGCTGCTTGGGGGACCATATGGTAACTTAAGAGAGTCTCTGTTACCGCTGCCAAGTCCTTGACTATTATGAAAACACAATTCCATTTTTTCCAAAGCCCTGGGAGTGGGAGAGCTAATTTTCCCTTTTTCTTTTGTAAAACATCAGGAACTATAACTAACAATCTTCTAGATAACACAAATAGACAAACATTGCTAAGGTTTGTTATCTAAAGTGCTAAAAATCCTACATTCTTATTGTGTTGTTATTCTGTAATTGGTGGGCAGGGTGTCCTCTGCATCCCCACCTGTTGCTGGTGGAAGTGGGCTTCTTGGGGGTGCCATGGGAACAAGAATTTACTGAGGCCCCCACAAGAAGATGAGGTATTGTGGAAAGCTTTATTGGTGATGTAACATTAAAGGAGTTCTCTTCCAAGGTCCTATCTCCTTCAGTCCCACAATGGAAAAAGTCCCATTTTGTCTTCAGCAGAGCTAGAATCAAAGCCACTGCCCAGAGTTACTGTTCCATATAAAGTTCTAGTCCATTCCAGCAACTGGCTAGCTTAGCTCGTGTTCCCAGCTGCAATCCACTGTGTGTGGGATCCACATAGTCATGGGCCATGCAACTGCTTAAGGCCACAGGCATATGGAGGCGCATGGTGAGTGCGGGTCACAGAAACAAGAGCGCAAGCAACAGGAGAAATAGAATTCTTTGTTTTGGGACTTCAACTAGGAGCTTAACCAATGAATCCTTTAGGATTTTGTGTGCTGCAGTGTTTCCATCCCTCTAGCCAGTCCATGGTTCCTCAGGGTAGACGGACAGGCAAGCATCTTTTCTACCTCACTCTGACTTCACTGCACATGCATCCATCTTCCTTTTTGTTGGAATCCATCCCACAGTGATTTGTAGGGAATGGACCAGTGGTTCCCTGGTAAATGTAAAGTTGCAGCTTCCTGGTGAAGCTGCCTAGATGACCATGCTTATAATGTCTGGTCTCCCCTTTGCTCTCTTCCTGTTTTAATATTAATAACTAACTAATTACATGGTAGCAGTTCTACTACTTATAGAGGTTCAAGATTTCTGCTGCTGGCAGTGGTAGCCAGCCAGAGGAGAAATTATATGGAGTAAAAAAATAGCATGTTTACACCTAAGCAATATAGAGTAAATCTATTGACTTTTATCATATTTTGAATCTGGAAAAAACATTTTATTCCAGATAGTTCTCCTGTTCTGAAAAAAAGATTTGGAACATAGATCTGTTTTATTATCATTTACTGTAGAATAACCACCATAAATTCTTACATAATTAAGAAGGTTTCTAGTGAGTTGCAGTTATTGTATATATTAAACATCAAAAGTAAATCATGAGTTTTCCTCTTTATTTTAGATATGAAGATTACTATATCTAATGGTATTTTTGTTGGAAAATAATTTTCGATATTGACAAATTTGAAGTAAGTATGAGTTTTGTCATTTGGCATGATTGTTGTGAATTCATTGTATATTTGGTTACTATATGTGCAAGATATATATATTTAAATATATTTCCTAACAAACCACATGCCTTGGATATTTATACCACCCTGCATTCTTTTCCCTGAAGGGAGTCCTGTTAATCAACAGGCTCTCAGAATCAACCTTTTTTCTCCCCCTCTAAGATCTCGCTGTATTCAAGATGTCTACTGGATGCTAAGGACCATGTCTCAACTGATGGGATGGAATGGTCATTGGAGGTAATTCAACATTAACAGGAATCCTCAATTTTGGGTATGGTAAAGATGGAAACTTTATTCAGAGTAAAAACAGCTTATTGTGTGATATAGCATGGCTGTGAGGCAGCCCTGGGACTAGGAGATCGTGGAGCCAGGTCTGTCTCTGTCCAGACAGCTCTGGTTTGTTCTGTTCCTCCTTAGTCTGCTCTGCTCTGCTCTACTCTAGTCTTTTTAGTTCTGTGCCAGTCTACTCTGGCTTGCTCTGTGGAGGTATCTTTGGTGTTTCAGCTCAGCCTGGGAAACAGAGCATTTGGTGGAAAGCGAAAGTACTCTTCCACAGCCAGAAGGGAGCTGACTTATATAGACTTCTGTCCCTGCCCCTGGTCCCAGATAGTTCTGTCCTTATGCAAATGAGGACTTCAAATTCTTGCAGTTTGATTGGTCTAAAAGGCACTGTCTCACTTAGAATGGAGCCACTCTGATTGGTCGATGAAGATGTTGATGGGGATATAGCTGTGCAGCTCCAATTTGAAAGGGAAAGCCTCAGTTGAAATAGGGCTCCAGGAACTTCTTTATACGGGCTGGCTTAGATGGCAGGAACACAGTGTAGGCAGGCAGTTCAGTGCAGAGGCAAATAGTTCCGTGTAGGCTTCTCCATGAAGTACAGTTTGCATGAGAGGCTCCTGTGTAGAAATAGCTGTTTTTGTTTTTGTTTTGATAATTTGAGCCCAGTTTGCCACTGGGAGCCCTTTTTATATAAGTATCTTTCTCAGAGTTCACACACATATATGGACAAGATGCATTGCCTCCTTTCTCCAAATGAACGCTACATAATTAGAGTCTGATTTATGTTTAGACGCATAAGTAGAATAGTAGATGTGTAATTAGTATTGAGAAGCAGTGATAATTAGTTTTGATTTAAGGGAAATCAGAAAAATTGTGACATGAAAAAGATTTCAACAGAGAGAAAACAGATCCTCGAGTTGGAAGTGAGAATGGCATTGCAAACAGAGGAAAAAGAAGCTGTCTAAAGTTTCTAAATTAGTATTTGGTTATAACTTATGTGGACCTTTCAGGCTATGCTACATTAAATTGGATATTAGTACAAGTACTCTAAAACAGCACAGCAATATTTTATATCACTGGATCTGTGGGAGAGAAGACTGAAGGGTGACATAGTTTTGTCACCCCAACATGTGCTTTTCAGGATATTGTTTTTAAGCTAATTATTAAGAAACAAGACTCAGAAAGAACCTTTAACCCTCCCCCTTCCTTCCTAAAGGAGTTCAGATAGAAAGAGTGAGTTAAGGGAAGAAAGCAACACCTTAGTATATTCACCTTATCACATATGAACTAAATGTAGCAGACAGGGAGAAATCTAGTAATGCCCATTTGTTGAACTTCCTTCTGTGTCCCAATGTTTCTAGATTTCTCAACAAGAATTTGTTTACCATATGTTTGTTCTTCCTCCTACTTGTGAATTATCTACTTTCCTTCTGAAATCCCAGACTTCTGCCCCCCTTCTCCTATGTCCAGCATGGCATATAAACCTCAACTGCCCAATGTGTTTTGAGTCTCATATCTATAATACCCCCAGTATGTACATCTCTAATAAACTTTGTACATTTTCTCCTGTTAATCTGTCTATGTTAGTTTGATTATTAGCCTAGCTAGAAGAACTTAGAAAGTGGGAGGAAAGTTATATTTTTTTTCAGCCCTTAGTTCAAATGTCACTTTCAGCCAAGTATCCTATGAGATGTGTTTTAAATGTTTAGCGTGGAAATACTTACACATATGTGTGCATGTAGACATATGCATATAAACATACCAATTACGTTTTTGACTTTTTGAATGTCCATTCTGTTCTCTATCAAGGTAAGCCTGCTTTTTTGTTTTGTTTGTTTTGTTTTTTAAAATATATCTTTATTGATTTCAGAGAGAGAAAGGGAGAGGTAGAGAGAGAGATAGAAACATCAATGATGAAAGAGTCATTGATCAGCTGCCTCCTGGATACTCCCCACTGGGGACCAAGCCCGAAATCCAGGCATGTGCCCTGACTGGGAATTGAACTGCTCAACTGCTGAGCCATGCCAGCCCGGCTAGTCTGCATTTTTAATCAGGGAAACTAATAATGCAATTTCCAATTATATTATTGGATGCAATAATACAGGTAATTACTTAAACATATCTCATTTTGTATATCACATGCATTATTAGACCACAGGGATTTTAACCAAGTTTTCAATGATATAGTATCTAACTCTAGACTATGCTGGATGCCAAACATTCCTTATGTTAAAGAGGAAACCACAGGCCCAAAATGGTATCACTTGTGCTAAAGCCCATGATCCAAAACTTAGACTTATAACTGACCTAAATGCTGTTTTAAACTTTTCCAGAAATATAATCTTAATTAACCAGTCTGGAATTTTCTGGTCAACACCACTGAGGTAATCTGTCATATGGGCCTTCTTCATCCTCCTTAGAAAGAAGCAGCAATCTGTATGATAAAAACCCTTCCAGTTTTCTTCCTCCCAAAATATTTCCTTGTTTTAAAATAATCTTTTTTTTTTTTTCTAATACTTTCATTGCCCCACTGTTCTTTTCTATAAAAACCTTCTGTTTTGTACAACTCCTGGGAGTACCCTTCTAGTTGCTGTATGAGATGCTGCCCAATTAATGAATTGCTTAATAAAGCCAATTAGGTCTTCAAATTTACTCAGTTGAATTTTGTTTTGTTTTTAAAACTTATTAGCTGATTTTACCATCTCTTCCCATCTTAGTAGTGTGAGTTCAGAGAAGCAACTTTACCACCTGCTCAAGATGAGAAGGGACTTATAGCTCTCCCAAACATTATATGAAGTTTATTTGGTATAACCAATAGAAAACAGCAGAAATTATCATATATAACTTACAAGATTAGGTTATAAAGACTGTGGCTTCCATCTTGGGTTCTTTCCCTATTTCTCGTGGATTATGTACTCTCAAAGAAGTCAATGGCCATGTTGTGAGGACAAGCAGTAAACCTATGGAGAAGCCCATGTGGCGAGGAACTTAGGTCGCTAGCAAATGAACAGTGAGGAACTCTGTCCTGCAACAACTATGTAAGTGAACTTGGGAGAAGATTCTCCAACCTTGAAATGACTGCAGCTTTGGCTGACAGATTGACTACAGTCTCATGAGAGACACTGAAGTAAACCTACTAAGTTAAACTGCTCCTGGATTCCTCACAGTGAGACATTAAATGTTTATTGTTTTAAGCTGCTAAAGTTTGGGGTAATTAGTTATACAACAATAGTTAACTAATAAAGACCCTTCTGAGTGATAGTTTTCCCTGTGCAGAAACCACAGAGCAGACTCAAACAAATTCTTTCTTCGAAAACGCTGGTGTTGGAGACAGCTGATCTTGTGTCACCTCAGCAATGAAGCGTGACCTCTGAGCATCACTTTGGGCTTGTGCTTCAGGTAATGTACTACACAATAGAATTTGAAAAGTTTCGGATGCATGACCTTTCATGTCTGGGACCATACTTCTCCATGGAACATGCAGTATCTCTATTATGTTTGATCCTGTCTCCTTTATTCAATAGGTAATTCATATCCTAACTTTTGCTTTCAGCAAACTATAAAAAGCTAAAGTCAATCCTTATGGTTGGAAGTGAGGAAATAAATAATATATCAGGGCAAGAATGATCCCTTAGCAGCTGCATAGCAGTAGTGAGAGGAGTATCTGGCTTATGAATACAGACCCCTCCATGGGGAACCAGTGAACCCAGAAGTTACTTTGAGCCTTTTGAAAGCATTTGTAGCTATTAAATATCATTTTAAAATATTCTCTAAGTGCAGTGCATTGGCCTTAGGAGACCTATCCATTCATAGAAGAGGATGCATCAAATCCACTGGGTAAATATTATCTGAACACCTACTGGGTGCCAGGCAGTGTATCAAGATGCGGATTATGCCCTGGCTGGTGTGGCCAAGTGGTTAGAACACTGGCCTGTGCACCAGAGGGTCGCAGGTTCAGCTCCAGGCAAGGACACGTACCTCGGTTGCAGGCTCAATCCCTGGCCCCTGTCAGGGCTCGTACGGGAGGCAACCAGTCAATGTATCTCTCTCACATTGATGTTTTTCTCTCTCTCTTCCTTCCACTCTCTCTGAAAAGCAATGGAAAAAAAATATCCTCTGGTGAGGATTAAAAAAAAATTAAAAAAAAGATGTGGATTACAATAATGAACAAAAGAAACCTAGTCTTTGCTCTCAAAGAATTTATAGTCTAGTTTGGGAGATAGTAATTAATCAAAAAATCTCACAAATGAAAAAAAAATTCCAACTCTAATGAGGAGGTAGAGGTACTATGAGAGCACATATAAAGGGTGTTTTGACCTATTGAGGAAAATAAAAAATGCTCCTCCAGGAACTGACATGAGCTAAAATCTGAAGGTATAGTTATAGTGTTAAAGAAGAGCAGATCATGCCTTTGGGATTGAGGGAACAGCAAGTACAAAGACCTAATGGTAAGGGGGAGTGTGTTGAGCAGAAAGAACAACAACAATAACAAAAACAGAGACTGGAGGGCAGAAAGTGTGAACCTTTTTCCTAGTTAATGTGTCTACTAAAGTCGATAATTGACCTAATGGAATATCAGAATGTTCAGTACCTGAGAGTGAGGGTAATCTTGGTCTAAGTGCTTCTCATTACATAACAAAAGCTTAGCTAAGAGAAGAAAATGTTTGGGGGAATCCCTTGAAGAATGCAAAAATTATATAGTTCTTCTTTACCAATGTCACTCTAATAAATTTAATTTTTAAAAAGGAAAAAAAATACATTTTCTGAGTGTTTTTTAAATCTCTTTTTTTATCTTGTTGGATGAGCAAGGCCTGAAAACTGGACTGCTGGGAATTATATAGGCCAATGCACTGCACCTTAGAGAATATTTTAAAATGATATTTAATAGATGCAAATGCTTTCAAAAGGCTCAAAGTAACTTTTGGGTTCACTGGTGCCCCATGGAGGGGTCTCCATTCATAAGCCAGATACTCCTCTCACTACTGCTATGCAGCTGCTAAGGGATCATTCTTGCCCTGATATATTATTTATTTCCTCACTTGCATTTGTTTTCCTCGGAGCTTTGGTGTGGAACCATCAGTCAGTATTGAAGAGCTCTATAAGAAGGATCCTTGTGAAAATGGTTAATTGGGAAAAATACCCACAATATGTGACAAAGGACTAATATCCTTAATATGTAAAGAAAGCTGAGCACTGGCCAGTGCCACTCAGTTGGTTGGAGCATTGTGCCATACACTGAAAGGATGTGGGTTTGATTTCCAGTCAGGGCACATACCTAGATTGCAGGTTCAATCCCTGGTTGGGGCACATGCAGAAGGCAACCTATGGATGTTTCTCACATCGATATTTCTCTCTCTCCTTTCCTCTCTGAAATCAATGAACAGGTCCTCAGGTGAGGATTAAAAAAAAAGAGAAAACTGAGAAATCAATATATATATTTAGGTACATCCTAAAGGAAAAGGGAAAAAGTGTCAAGAACATTAACAGGTAATTTACAGAATATCAAACACAAATGACTAATAAGCATGTGAACACAAGTTTAAACTCAATAGCTAAAGATAATGTAAGATGATAGCATTAATTGCCTTTGAATTCATTAAGATTTTCAACAATGTTAAAATCAATAGTTGATAAATGTCTATGAAAATTAATATTCTCATACATTTTTTACAAGGCATTGTTTCAGGGTCCACCAGACCACGAGTTTTGATGATTTGCTAGAAGTTACAGGACTCAGTATATCGTCATACTCATGGCTATGATTTATTATACCAAAAGGATACAAAGTAAAATCACTAAAAGGAAAAGGTGCATGGGGTGAAGTCCAGGGGAAGCCTGGACTTCCAAGCTTCCATGAGTCCTTTCCCAGTGGAAGACATTCTTAATTATTCCAACAACAAATTGTGATAACACATGTGAAATATCTGTCAGAGAAGCAATTAGAAACTCAGTGTCCAAGGTTTTTACTGGAGACTGGTCACACAGGTACTCTGCCTAGTATGCACCCAAATGCCTGAGTCCCAAAAGGAAAACAGGTGTTCAGCGTAAACTCTATTGATTGACCCAACCAAAATCATTCCTAGACAGCTGTGATGTTAATAATCACCTTGCTGACCTGTCACGAGTATACACATGTTTCTGTCTGAACATTGCTGACTGGTCAGCAGTTAACTCCTGTCTGCACTTACGTTAATTTAAGTAATTTTAAACACCTTGCTGGCTTGTCAAGCGTATTTAAGTGTGGAAAAGTAGACAGCCACACAGGTGAGTTTTGGCCCAAAGTAGTTGGTCAGCAAGGTGTTAATAATTCCTGCTGATTGCTATTGTTTTCATTCATACCCAGGGGATAGGGCTTGTTGCACATAGCTGAGTTCTGAGTCAGATCAAATAGCACCAGTACCATGGAATTGGAGCTTTTATTGAGAGCTGTGGGTCTCATCAAAATATTGACTATACTCCCAGGGGTGGGGAACCTTTTTTCTGCCAAAGGCCTTTTGTATATTTATAACATCATTCGGGGGCCATACAAAATTATCAACTTAAAAGTTAGCTATGAAAATAGCTAGGACTTTCATAAATTGAAATAAACTATATCTATTTAAGTCATTGTTGTTTGAATATTGTTACGTTCAACCTGACTCAATCTCTATCTACTGGGGAAATCCCTATACATCAAGGAAAATACTTTTAGTCTCTAGATTCAGATGAGACTTGACTTGAAACTTAGGCTCTAAGTTGGAGTTTGATGATCTGTGTTTGAGTCTTGGTTCACTCATGTATTCAGCCTCAATTCCCTTATTTGTTAATTGGGGAGAACACTACTTATTGCATCTCATTCTTAATGAGGATTAAATGAGAGAATAGATGTAAAAGTGTGTAGCACAATGACCAGCATAATATAAGTGCTCTGTTAGTATTAGTTCATTTCTTTTACATGGTGCCTTGTAGCTACTGAGTTTATTATTATAGATTAAAGCTTATCAGATGCCATATGGGCATGCTAGGCCTGAGTAATTCTGATAGGGTTCTCGCTCAGTCTATCACCAACCACTTAATATTGAGGTCAGTTCTTTACTGACCTGTCATTTCATGAAGCCATGCTACACAATGTGATACAACAAAGGAAAAAAGGAAAGTGAGAGAGTGTTGCAGTTTTGTTCCCTGAGTAGGAAACCATGAGACAGAATTTAGCATGCTGGATGTTTATTCAGGAGTGTCTTTAGATTTAATCCCTGTGGAAGAGAGGTGAAGGAAGCAAGGCTGAGCAGAGGGAGAAGTCAAGCTTTGATATATGTTCAGTGACAGTCTCTATGGACCCTACAGAGAGTGGTGGAGCAAAGACAAATTGCGCTAAGACGGCCAGGCCTTTATACGACCCCATGGATCAGACACTGGGTGCTGATCACCCAGAGAAGAGGCATGACCTTGGCAAGGCTTCTCTCTGCAGCAGAGGCGAACAGCTGGAGGCTGTTTGTCCACAGCAGTCCCAACAGCTGGAGCAACATATCCTTTATTGAAGAAAGATCTGGTTAGAGGCTCATCTCAGTGTCCACTACAGATGGGAAGAAGAAACACAGTAACAGGAAATCACAGTGCTGAAACTTAAGTATAAACTAACAAAATATTTTTTTGACATATCACAGGCAATAGTGGTTCTAGTTCCTGGCTAGAAGAATTTTTGATGCTGTGTTTTGAAAGGAAATGACTGGAAATTAAGCTTGCTTTACACCCCTCCTTTTCTCATCTTCAAAAACTCCCAATCTTGGTCTTGCTTCCTTGCAACTTAAGAACTGGATGGTGCCCATGGCATTAGAGATAAAAGATCTGGGAGATTGTATATAAAATCCCCCAATGAACTAGTTTGTTAGGTAAGCCACATTAATTATGACTTTTATTGGTCTGAAATTAGTCCACACATAACACATATGACACTTAAATCACTGAAAAAGCAATTTGCATGCATTGCCTCACATAATTCATACAACTATGTTAGAAGGTTGGAGTTGTCACCTTCATTTCTTGTGGTTTTGTAGAATTCTTTACCAAATTCCTCAGTTGTTTTGAGCAAAGAAAAAAAGTAAACAAGCAAACACAAAAATAAAAGAGATAAGAATTTATGTTTATTTATATTCTACAATTTATGTAGCTGATTTCATTGTTCTAAAACATAAAATGTTTATTCTCTTGAAATCATACAACACATATCTATGTGCTCTTTATCATATATACTGGGTTGTGAATATAGAGGCTAAAATAAGACAGGTATTCAACCATTAATTAAGCTTTTCTTCTTGAAATCAGGTTCAAAGTTGCTGCCAAAAACATTGCTTGGTACGAGCATTTCTCTCTGATTCTCTGTTACTGTCTCTCCCTTTCTGCCTCTGCCTCTCTATTTCTCTCTTTATCTCTTTCTTTGTCTTTTTCCCTGTTTTTAACTCTCCCTCCCTGTCTCTCTTCCTGCCTTTCTGTCACTAAGTTTATATCTGTTTTTCATTATCCTCTCTTTGCCTGCTTTTTTTCCCTCAACGCTCCTTCCCTCACCTCCTCCTCACTTCTCCTTTCACCTCTTCCTGTCTCTGTGTCTTTTCCCTCTCTGTGTGGCCTAGTTCTCTCCATTTCTGTCTCACCCTCTCTCTATGTGAGTCTGTCTGTGTCTGTTGTATGTCTGTCTCTTGTGTTATTGTTTTTCCTCAATAATGTATGCAAGTTCACTAGAAATTGTTTTGCTTCTGGAGAGAGCATCAGGTCATTTAAATTAAGTCACTTTGTTAAAATATTTTCTCATAATAACCATAAGCACAAGACAACTGATTAAACAGGAGATGAATATTTAATGATAAATCCCTGAATACTTAGTTTTATAGAGTCCATTACGTTTTTGGAGCCTTTAAAGCTCATTAGTTTATTCCTGCTGCATTTCTGTTAAATGAGCTCCTGCATTAATCCTTCCCAGAGTAGATGGAAATATGACTGAGGCCTCCTAAACCTCCACTCTGCACCGGGGTGGCCCTGCCAACTTTACTTACCTTCATGCTTTAGAGCCAAGGTTGGTAAATGACAGCTCATGGGCCAAATCCCACCTGCAGCTTTTTTTTTTTTTTTTTTGTATGAGTTAAGGGCTAAGAATGGTGTTTACACTTTTAAAAGGTTAAGAAAAATACAAACATAATATGTGGCAGAGACCACATGTGACCTACAAAGCCTTAACTATTTACTCTCTAGCCCTTTACAGAGTAAGTTTGCTGACTCCTACTTTAGAGAAATTGGCACGGGAGTAGCCACACCTGTGATTTCTCCAGGACATTCAAAGCATGCTACAGCTTTTCCCACACCCTCTGTAGTAGGGATCCCAAGAAATAGAACCTGAGTCAGGGATGCTTGTATAAGTGGTTTAGTGAGAAAGTGTTCCCCAGTGAAACCTATAATGGGATAAGGCAATCAGGAAAGGGCAAGAGAAGAATCCAGGCAGAGATGTGTGTTTAACTGTTGTCTGATCTCACAGGGAGCTCTGTAATGTGAATTTGGGGCAAAGGGGGCTGACCTCTAATACCCCAATATCAGCCAGTCATTAGTAGTGGTCTGTGGGGAAGGAAGAAACTTTCCTTTACGCTTCTATGATCTTCTGGCTGGTCTAATAATAAAATCAACATGAAGAAGATTAATAAGAGAAAATAACCAAATTTAATAGTATATGTACATATCAGAACCCCACATACATGAGAGAGTCTGAGAGCCCAAATGCATGAGAGATTCAGAGACAGAAAAGGGAAATTAGGTATATGTAGTATTCTGAACTAAGGATGAGGTAAGGCACACTGGGGGAAGAAGGTTATTGAATGATGATAATAAGAGAAGATGTTCAGTCATTAGAAGTTTGCCCTGCCATATAGATAGGTTAAAAAAAAAAAAATCACCTCTGATAATCTCTTATTATGGGCAAGGCCCTTAATTTAAATTCTTCTAGGTGGTTAAGGGGGGTTGGGGCTGGCAGAAGTTTCTCTTGAGTCTGAATAGTCTTGGTTGCCTTTAGATCAAAATAGTCCATATATCACAGAGGCACATCTTGGGGTGACTAGTTCCAAAGCAGCTAGTACTCATAGCAGCTGGAGAATGGACACAAAAAGTTGATGAAGTAGATCTGGACAGGGAAGCAACAATAACTACTACACAAATGACAAGTATGGAGGCTACTCTTACCTTACACCCGCTGTAGGCAGGTTGAAGCTTCTCCTGCACTCTATAAAGGTCCTTGAATCTGAGTGGCTGTGTGGGATGGGCTCCAATATCCTATTTGCAGATACACAACCATGCCCAAGGAGAGAATATCAGAGGATGAAGAGTAATAGATTGTCTGAGCTGGACAGGCTTCAGAGGTCATCATATCCAATACCCTTGTTTTGAAGAGGAGGAGAGATTTCACAAGGTCCAGAAGCTTGCAAACTGTTGAGTTAGCACTGCATCCCTGTTTTCTAATTTATAGTACAGGATGTTTTTCACCATTCTATGATGCATCTCTGGGCTGTGTACCTAACAACATAGCATGGCTAATGCTTCTGTGTTTAAGGAAAGAGGGAACAATTATCAGTTAATTTTCTCTGCCATCTAATCCATTAACCACTATTGATATGACATGTGAAGTTATTCTCTAAGTTACTAACTAGTATGTTTTTAATAATTTTTTATTTTACTTTTAGATTTACAGAATTATTGTGAAGATAGTACAGAGATTTTCGATATACTCCACATCATTTCTGCTGCTGTTTACATCTGGCAATTTGGGTTCTCCGTCTTTATTGGTTCCCTGTCTATGGGTTTATCAATTGTATTGATGTTTTAGTAGTTTCACAGATTTTCTCTATTGTTTTCTTGTTTTCAATTTTACAGATTTCTATTATAATTTCTATTAACTGTTTTTACCTCTTGCTAAATTGGTCTTTCTCATTTCCTAAGGTTTAAACTTACCTTATTTATTTTAGATCTTTCTTCTTTTTAAATATATGTATTTAATGCTATAAATTTCCCTCTAAGTTCTGGATCTCACAAATTTTGTTAAGTTGTATTTTTCAAATAGTTTTTTATATTATGTTCTTGAGACTCTTTCTTGACCCATCTGTTATTGCAAATATATTGCTTTATCTCGAAATATTTTGACATTTTCCAGGTTTCTTCTGTTGTTGATTTCTTTTACAAATTCCGCTGTGGTCTAAGAACATACTTTGTATGATTTTCATTCTTCTAAATTTGTTAAGGTGTATCATATGGTCAAGAATGTGACCTATTTTGGGGAATGTTCCAAGCAAGTGTGAGAAGAATGTATATTCTACTGATTTTGGATAAGTATTTTATTAATGTCAATTAGGTCAAGTTGATTGATATTTTTGTTCAAGTCAACTATATCCTAATTGATTTTCTACCTACTTGACCTATCAATTACTGACAGAGGCATTGAAGTCTCAAAATATAATACTGGATTTGTCTATTTCTCCTTTCATTTTAACCAGTTTTGGCCTCATGTATTCTGGCACTCATTACTTCCATGCATGCTTGGGATTATTAAATCTTTTGAAGAATTGACTCCTTTGTTTTTGTGTAGAGCCTCTCTATCCCTGATAAATTTCCTTGCTCTTAAGTCTACTTGTCCTCATATTAATATAGCTATACCAGCTTTCTTTGATTAGTGTTAGCAAAGTATATTTTTCTCTCTTTAGTTTGAAAGTATTGGTCAATATTTAAAGCAGATTTCTTTTGTAGTTTTCCCTTTGAAGAAAAATTGTCAATGTTTACTGTGCCCAGGATTTTTCTTGTTGTAAGGACTGGATTGATGGCTTAAATGATTTTTATATGTCAGAGCTAAAACCAGATTTCCTACTAATCTTTTAAAAATCAACATCTTCTTGCTCTCTTCTTTCTCGCCAGACAGTAAGAAAACATTTTTCTTGCAACCTTTTTCAGAGGGTTACCTGAGCAGTGCTGTTTGGCCTTTAGGAACACTGTTTTCTCTTTTGTATCACAGCCATCTGACTCTTAAAAATTCACAAAGGGCTGTACAACCTCTCTACCTAAAAATCCTGCTACTTCTGACACCTTGTCCCAGCAATAAAGTCAACTTCACTCATGCCTTTGTGAAACATTTGTATGTACTTTCCTGTAGAGATTTTATCATATTTTCTTCCATTTCGGCTTCTTTTGGGAGTCTTCCAGAATATCAGTCAAGTGGTATGAATCCCAACTGAGAACCTAAATTAAATTCCATCTCATGGTGTCCTAAAGCCCATAAAATTAAGGATTAAAGGACAGGGTACTTTAAGCAGGCAAAGTAGATTAGGATTGGATACTCTGAAAAATTTTAGTGGGCTTTAGGATATAGATGTAACTTAATGCCTTGCCCTGGGACAATTAGGGCAGGAAAATAGTGTCTCAGAGAACAGCCATAAAACAGGCAAGCAGGTGGGGGATTTGGGTTTTGGATTGGTTCATTGGCATATAAAAGGCAGGCTCCTGGGAAAGTGCTTTGCTGTTTCTAGAAATCTACAAATCATTAACGAAACATGGGAGGGGCAGTCCATCCCTAATCAACAACTTTCCAGATATCAAAGCAGCAGATACAGAAAGTAGAAAATGTGGTCAATATCAAGTTTTGTGTGAACTTAAGTTTTCATTTTTCTGGGTTTAATGCCTAGAACTGCAATTGCTGGATTCTCTTGGGACCTGTGAGTGATTAATATCTTTTCAACAGAAACAAACAAACAAACAAACAAACCCCAAAGAATGCAGTACCTGAGACTCTGATTTAAATGTTTTTAACAGTCCAGATATGGACTTGCACAGATCATAGTAGATGACAAATAACAGTATAGATTGTCACATAAACAGAAGTATCTTGGGAGGCAGTCCAGAGTTGGACAGGCCAGGATTGAACAGCATTTCAAGAACATAGCTTTGAAAAATAAATATATCTTTCTACTCTGTCAGACCTAGTATGTTGGATAGTTACATCTGGGTCTCGAGATGGCTGCCTCATCTGCATCTATCTGTTGTTTTTAGTTTTTTAAATTTATTTTATTGTTGAAAGCATTACCGATATCTCCAATTTTCCCCATCTTGCCCCCCTCCACCCATCTCCCACCCCACCCCAGGCTTTCACCTGACTATTGTCTGTGTCCATGGACCATGCATATATGCATATAAATTCTTTGGTTAATTTCTTCCCATCCCCACTACCTCCTTCCCCTCTGAGATCTGTCAGTCTGTTTCATCAGAGGGGAAAAATAAATGTCTTTATAAGCTCTTTGCTTATATGACATGGGTAACCCCCAGTGGAAGAGAGACTGGGAAAGTAAGTATTTAACTTCTTCAGCCTCCCTAGAAAGTGTGCTAGGCAGGAGTTGAGAATGATTTTAAAGTAAATGCATAGTGACAGCCTCTGCTGACTGGCTCACTCAAGATTTAGAAACAGTATACTCTCTCTCATTTATTTTATTGTTGAGAGTATTACAGATATCCCCCAACCATAACTCTGACATAGAAAGGGATGTTGGACAGTCTGATGTGGATTGAGGGGCAGGTGTTGTGACTTGGATATCACTATTTTTCTTCCTTCTCATCAGTTAAGACCTATTTTACAATTCTCCATGAAACTGGGCCACTCCGATCTTTTTTTCATAAAGAAACTCTCATTTTCTAAATCACTCATTAAGTATGTATGTATGTCAGTTTAGTTTCTCTGATAAGCAGATAGTTAGACAGAGTTAGAAGTTTAAATGGTTTTTTAGGGGAAATGTTTACGAGAGATAAAAGACCATAAAGCAGAATTGGGACAGAAAGTCTCAGACTGTGAAGCAGATCTGACTAAGTTTTAGCCAACCCAATACGGAACTCTTGAGGAAATATTGCCCATCAGTAGAGTCTTGTAATAAGCAGGAATAGCCAATTCTTAGTATTCCCACCATGATCATTCATTGGCTGGGAGATGTTTAGGAAAATCATGAAATTTGATGCTGAAATGAATCCTGAAGGCCCTACAGATAGAGGCTGTCAGCTGAATGGCAAGTTCTTTCTTGAAGGGAGAGCTGGATGGTTTACTTCCATGGCTGCCACTAAATGATTTTTCAGTCATGTTAATTATCAAACTGTCCACAAGCTCTTGTTGAAGCTCTGCTATGTATAAACTGATCTGTTAGGCTATTTGATGATTCAAGGCAGTGCAATACACTTGTTGTGCTGGTCATCTTCTGTTTTCTCTAGATTCAGTCTTCACCCTTCTCCACCTTGCTCTGAGCTTCTGGAAGCTGACCTATATGGAATGTACCACAGAGTTCTAGTGCCCTTTGGTTCCAATTGGATATAACTAATGAGGAACCTCCACAACAGATTAAAGGAAGGGAGAAGAATAAGCAGGGAACTTCTTATCCTGGACTCCCCTTTTTGAAGTCATTTTGTGTTGGTTGTGTCTCTTCCCCTAAAGTCACAATTCTTCTTAAGATTCTTTTATATAATTTTCTCTTCTTCCAGGTTTCAATAACCTCTCTCTTATTTATCTCTTCATTTCCTCAGGCATATGGATAGAAATAGCTACCACTATCTGCAACAGTGCAAATAGGTGACTGCACTGTTCCTTGAAATTTCCCTATATCCTGTTCAAACCTTTGTTGTCAGGCCTTTTGTAAATCAGAACTATTTAAATTATCTTAATTGGAGTGTGCCATCTGTTTTCAGTTGGGACCCTGACTCATACACTTGCTCTTTTTCATATGCATATGCCATTTCTACCTAATTAGTTTGATATAAGCAACTTGAGGCAGAAACTTACCCTAGATTCTTAATAAACAAACATCTTTTATCCAACATAGTTTCTCTCATGAATACTTCTTTATTTTTCCATTTATCCATTCAGTTCAACAAAAATGTATTTAGTGCCTACTGTGTGCAATGTGCTATGTTAGATGCCATACCCAGAAATATTGGTCCAGTTCTCAAAGAGGAGCCTAAAACACAGGCAGGTTATAAAGTATAGTCAAGCGACAAAGTAGCTGAGATTAAATATGCCCAAATGAACTGTGAACACCTGGAAGACAATGTGATCACTTTTTAAAGTTGTTTTTTTCAAGGCATTTATTTGTTTCTTTTTAAAATTTTTATTTATTTATTTATTTATTATTTATTTATTTATTTATTTATTTATTTATTTATTTATTTATTTTATTGAATTTATTAGGGTGATATTGGTTAATAAAAGTATACAGGTTCCAGGTGTACAATTCTAAAATACATCATTTGTATGTTGTATTGTGTGTTCACCATCCTAAGTCAAGTCTCCTTCCATCACCATTTATCCCCGCTTCTACCCGCTTCTATCTACCCTAACAGTGTTATCATTTTTGACTAGGAAGCAAGAAAAGGAATTGCAAAAAAAGTGACTCTTGAATGAATTTTGAGAGAGAGAGATCACCAGGTGGGCCAGATTAAAAAAGGTATGATCAGAAGCTCAGGCTCCATGTGGCTAAAATTAAGATGAAAAGAAAGACAAACCTGAGAAAGTTTGCAGAAGCTATGTCATAAAGTCACAAATGGTACTATACGTCATGCTAATGATCTTGGATATTATTCTGTAGACAGAGGAGAGTTATTGAAGGGTCCTATTCAAGGGAATGAGAATGGCCAGATGTACATTTTAGAAAGTTGTTCTAATGGTATCCAGGAGGGTAAATTAGAGAAAAGTGAGACTCACAGTGAAGTCATTTTAAGCAGCTTTTACAATAGCTTGGGTGAGAAGGGAGGAGACCCTGAACTAAAATAGTAGGGAATAATAATGATACTCCTCCTCCTACTACTACTACTAATTGCTGCTGCTGCTGCTAATAATAATATATAAAGCTGGAGACTGATTTGAAGATTTTTTTGATTGAGTCATTAGGGTAACAAGAACGTACTTCTACTTCAGAAAAGGACTGTAATTCTTGAATGGCATTTGAATACCAGGAGTAGTATGAACTTATTTTCAATTGTCTATAATAGTCTGGAAGTAAATACCCTGGCTTAATGGAGACTGAATAACTATGTTTATTATTGCTTTAAAATGGGAAGAATGAGTTATCTCTTCTTCAAATTCCCTGTGTAGCTGTGTAGTGAAAAACATTTTTTAAAAGAATATCCTATGTGGGAACAAACTTCATGGAAATTATATGTAAATAAGCTATTACTTTGTAACTTGACCTATTTCCATTTTCTATCACACATGATTGCGAATTTGTCTCTACCATGAATAACCTTTTCTTTTTTATTAATGTAACTTAGATTTTTTTCTTTTATAAAAACAAAGTTATGTAGCCTGGGGAAAAGAAATTGAAAGCAATGGTACTTCCTATGAAAAAGTACTATATTTAAAAAGCCTAACATTTTAAATAATACTTCGAGTTTTGATATCCACTCGAAGCGATTCTTTTTTTTCTGTTGATAACTTATTCATGCGGTTCCTGGTGATGTTAATGATAATCATTGTGTACTTTTCAAGGAGAAAATACAATTTGCCCTAAAAATAACTCTGGAAAATATCTCTTATTCAGTTCTTCAGAAATCCTACACTGAACAAATTCATTGTACTCCTTATTTCTTGTTGATGCATTGCGTCATTGGGGAGAAAAAGGGACATCTGTAATATTTAAAAAAAAATAAAATTAAAAAAATAAATAAATTTGACAATATGAAACCTCAGGTAGACAAAAGGGACTTTGCCAAAGTGTAACATTTGCAGTGTTATTGATAGCAAAAAGTTTATAGTATATATATATATGTGTGTGTGGGTGTGGAGGAGACTAAATAGCCCACAACAGAAGTTTGTTTGACTCTATTTATCTAAAATCATTATAGTATATATATGGAATCAAACCTGGTCTCCGCAGCAAACAGAGATGGTACATTTCAAATAGAATAATTTGAGAAAGGTTATTTACATGCAGGAACGTAGGACTAGTAACAGACAAGATGTCTTGATTCTAGGCTTGAAAGCATAAGAGAAAGAGGCAAGAATGTTGTATAGATTTAGTCACTTTACAAGGAGCAAGGAATGACCTTTGGTTAAGGAAAATAGCAATGCCCAGTCAGTTTTTCAGGATGAGAACTGAATAAATACCCTGTCTCACACCCCTCCCTTCCCTGCAATCTACTGCCAAGCTCTCCACTCACCAAACCTGATAGGAATCCCCATTTGTGTGGCCCATATAGTTAGCTTCTGGTAGAGAAAATAATCTGGTGAAAAGGGTGAATGAAACAAAATTAAAGAGTAGTGGAAAATGAATTGGGGGGATAGTCAAACAGAAGTCATCTCATACAATCCTATTCTGATTTGCAGCATCCACATTTGTATTTCATTAGGATGAAACCTTCATTTTCCCAACAGAGGAGTGCACGGAATCCCATCAACTATCTTATCATGTCAGGGTGATAAAAATCTCATAATATGATCACCTAAAATATAAAACATTAGGTAATACAGTGTGGGATAAGGAATTAGTTACATAAAATGTAGCTGTGTTAGACCTTACTTTTGTACCTGGTTATGAAGGCTGAGTTGATTATTATAGCTACCTTCTTCTATCACACATTTTATATTATCTTTATTCTTTCTTGGTTTGTCAGCTGGATGATAGTCTTTACTGGGAGGTAGTCCAAACTTTAATCCATGTGAGTTTTTGATGTCTGGCTTTTATTACAGTTATTCAGTCTGTCGTGCATCAGGACTATTGAGTATAATAAACTAAAATGTACCCTAGGAAATTCCCTGGGTATCAACATAGTCCTTCTTGCCCTTATTGTGTAGCAGCGACCAAATTC
Source organism: Miniopterus schreibersii (assembly GCF_964146895.1). Taxonomy (NCBI): domain Eukaryota; kingdom Metazoa; phylum Chordata; class Mammalia; order Chiroptera; family Miniopteridae; genus Miniopterus; species Miniopterus schreibersii. The sequence goes on from NC_138104.1 coordinate 78,868,717, forward strand.
CCCCTGGTAACCTGAATACCGTACATCACTTACTCAATACAGTAACCTTTTTCTATGGTATTGATTCCATAGCATAAGAAGCCAAAAACAGCTTTGGACCATACCTGTCTTCTCTTGTATGAGAATTTCTCTCTTGGCTGATAGGACATACACACCCACAGAGTCCAAGTTTACATTAACTGGAACAAAGTGGGTCACTAGATACAATAGTTACACCTTTGGTTTCTGGACTCATGCGTTACAATGATAAGGAATTATCACATATTGATAGTTGCAGTGTTTTTTCCCAGATGGCACTGTAATTGAAGCTTCAACAGTCCACTATACTAGAAATAAAGCCAGCTGTTTCTGCATGAAAGAGCACCTGGTAAGGCCAGTGAAATCTGAGCACTGGAAAACATTACTGAACTTCATATAGGTCATAAGAGAGGACAGAAAGAAAGTCTGCATAGTAAAGGTGAAACTCTAATCCTCTACTCTCAATCAACACCAGAACAAAGGCAGCCATCTTCAGGGTCCCCTGGCAAGTGATTGGAAGATTATTTGGTAATTAAAGCTAAACTTCCTTAGAGAGAAAATCCATAAATATTTATATTTGGTGGTTTTCAATAAAAAATCTGTTTAGTCATTTGATTATTTAACTGTGAAGTCCTTTAGTTAACAAGGCACATCCAGGGACAAAGAACTTCTGATCAACTTTTTGTTATTTCAAGTTTAAGTATGAATGGGGCATCAAGAATCACCAAATGTTTGAGGAAAGACATCAACACACACACACACACACACACACACACACACACACACAAAGACCAAAAAAAGATTGAGATAATGAAGAGAACAGAAGAACTTAATTTATATCATCAGAGATTAAGAATGACATTAAAATATAATTAAAATCAGGAATTTGATTTAAGAATTGGAATATTTAGTCATGGAAATATCCTAGAAATTGGAATCAAATGGCAAAAAGATTTAAAATAAAGTAAAAAAAAATTTGAATAAGAGGTACAACAGGTAAATAAGTTTCAGAAAGTGATAATTTTCCCAGAATTATTTTTGTATTACATAAGAAATAATGCAAAACCATTTCCCAGAATTGATGGGCTTGAATCTCCAAACTGTAAGAGCTCCATAAAAACACAAGACAGTAAATGGAAAAAGTCTATCCCAATGTACATTATTTGGAACCTAAGAATTCCAGAGGTAGAGGATCCTAAGTTATTGGAGAAAAAAATTAGATCACTTACAAAGTATATAAAATAAAGATAACATTTGACTTCTGTGTAACATTAGAAGATAGAAAAAAATGGAACCATATCAATAACGGATAAATCAAACCTGGCCAGGGTGGCTCAGCGATTGAGCATCAACCTAGCATCCAGGAGATCCTTATTCAATTCCCTGTCAGGGCACAGGCCTGGCTTGCAGGCTGATCCCCAGTAGGAGGTGTGCAGGAGGCAGCCGATCAATGACTTTCTCATCGTTGATGTTTCTCTCTCTCTCCCTCTCCCTTCCTCTCTCTGAAATCAAAAAAGATATATTAAAAAATGATTAAATAAACAGCAGAGGCATATTTTTTTCTTAGAAATAAGATAGTTAACATTAGTAAAAAGTAGCTAAAAGGTTTTGTCTAAGATTTTTATGGTTTCACAATTTACATTTAAGATTTTATCCATTTTGAGTTTATAGAAGAAACCATAGTCATCAAAAGCTCAGAAATTTCTCCTGGCGATATGTTTGCCAATTTATTTCCTAAGGCAATGAAAAGAAAGAAAATAAATAAACAAATGGGACTACATCAAAATAAAAAGCTTATGCATAGCAAAAAAATCCATAGACAAAATTAAAAAGGAGCCCACTGTATGGGATAACATATTTGTCAATGATACATCTGATAAGGGGTTAATTTCCAAAATATGTAAATAACTCATACAACTTAATAAAAGGAAGACAAACAATCCTATTTTAAAAATGGGCAGAGGACCTAAACAGACACTTCTCCAAAGAGGATGTACAAATGGCCAAGAGACATAGAAAAAAATGCTCAAAGTCACTAATTATCAGAGAAATGCAAATTGAAATGACAATGAGGTACCACCTCACACCTTCCAGAATGGCTGCCATCAACAAATCAAAAAACAACAAGTGCTGGCAAGGACATGGAGAAAAGGGAACCCTAGCACACTGCTGGTGGGAATGCAGACTGATGCATCCACTATGGAAAACAGTGGGGAGTTTCCTCAAAAAATTAAATATGGAACTGCCATTTGACCCACTTGTCATACTTCTAGGAATATATCTTAAGAATCCTGAAACACCAATCAGAAAGAATATATGCACCCCTATGTTCATAGCAGTGCAGTTTACAACAGCTAAGATTTGGAAATAGCCCAATGCCCATCAGTACATGAGTGGATAAAAATATTGTGGGATATTTACACCATGGAATGCTATGCAGCTTCAATAAAAGAAGATCTCTTACCCTTTGAGATAGCATGGAGGGACCTGGAAAGTACTATGCTAAGTGAAATAAGCCAATCAGAGAAAGACACATATCACGTGATCTCACTGACACGTAGAATATAATAAACAAAATCTGATGAACAAAATAGATCCAGAGGAACAGACTGAGGAATCTCAGAGGGAAGGCAGAGGTGGGGGGTGGGGTAAGAAGAGATTAACCAAAGAATTTATATGCATATATGTATAAGCCTTGGACACAGACAATAGTGTGGTGAAGGTCTGGAAGGGGGTAAAGAGTGGAGGGGATCAATGGAGGAAAAAAGGAGAGGACATCTGTAATAATTTCAACAATAAAGATTTTAAAAAATAGCTAAAAGTATTCTGGGGAAGGAGTAGAAAGGAGACTGTGTTTATTATTTTTTTGTTATAATTCTAGTAGATCTATTTAACTTTTTAAAGTATCTGAAGGTATAAATTAAAATTGTTTTAAATAGTCAGATGCGGATACTGGATTGGATAATCTTTGAGATTACTCTTCAGAGTTTGAGTTTTTAGCTGTTTTGCAATTGACATAATGTAGCCTATTCCCTTGCATAGAGGCATGGGAACTATAGGGATGTCAATAGTGGTATAATTATCCTCCAAAAGGGCAAAATAGAATAAAAATAAAAATACTCTCCATTTATTGATTACTAAGTGCCAGGGATTTTACCTAAATGGTAACTGATTATCACAATAATCTTGCATGTTAAGATTTAGAAACTGAGATTCAGCATGATCAAGCTACTTACTCATAAGTAATTAATTGATCACCATTAATTAATGGCAGAGAGAGGCTTTGAAATTAATTTGACTACAAAATCTAAAGCAGTCTCTCTAAACTAGACTATTTGACTTTGAAATGCAAACAGACCCCAAGCTATTTAGGCTTTGCACATATGAAAGAATGAGGAAAACGTAACCCTGGTGGTTATAGTTTAAAACTCCACAATCTTCCATATGACATTAAAAATACCTGAGTAAAGGAAGGGAGAAAAGAATGCACATGCTCATACATACACTCACAAACACATTGGAGAAGTATTTAAATGAAGACATTGTCAAAAGGGAGAATACTTACTATTATGAAATACCTATAGCACATGTAGAAAGATATTTATAATTACAAATAATCTCTTTACCCGTTTGCAATAGGATATTTGGTAAAACTCACCAATTTGGAGAAATTAAGGATAAGATTAGAATTTATTATTATTATGTAACTTGTAAATTTTACTTTAATTTATACACACACACACACACACACATATATATATATATATAATTATCCTAGTCCAGGATATTCAATCTTGAATCACTTATAGAACTTAATCTCTTTAAATCTCTACTCTGGAATAGTTCCCAGTATTTCTCTTTCATGACTTTGATGTTTTTTAAGGGAAAAATCAATTATTTTGTTGAATGCTTTTTAATAAGGATTTTCCTGATGTCTCTTCATGATTAAATTCAAGTTATGCAATTTTGGCATATGTACTAGAGAAGTCAGGTTTTGTCTTCCCAGTGCATCAAATAAAGAGCCACATGATACACTTTTAAATTTTTAAAAAATTTTTTACTTTTTAAAATTTTCTAATTTTTTAAAATTTTGTTCAAAATATTACAGATATCCCATTCTCTCCCCATTGACCAATTCCACCCTACACCACTCCCCTCCCCAGTTCCTCTCCACACCATTGTTCATGTCCTTGGGTTGTGCATATATGCATATAAGTTCTTTGGTTAATCACTCCCCCTCCACCCACCTACCCCCTTCAATCCTTTTGAGATTCATCAGTCTGATCCATGCTTTCATGCCACTGAATCATTTCTGTTCATCAGTTTATTAAGTTCTTTAGATTCCACCTATAAGTGAGATCATGTGATATTTGTCTTTCTCTGCCTGGCTTATTTCACTTAGCATAATATTCTCCAAAAGTCTATTCATATTGTTCCAAAGGGTATGAGGTCCTTCTCCTTTACAACTGCTTATTCCATGGTGTAAATGTACCACAGCTTTTTTATCCACTCATGTACTGAGCAGCACTTGGGCTGTTTCCAGAACTTAGCTATTGTAAATTGCCCTGCTATGAACATAGGGGTGCATATATTCTTTCTGCTTAGTATTTCAGGATTCTTAAGATATATTTCTAGAAGTAAGATCACTGGGTCAAAAGGCAACTCCATTTTTAATTTTTTGAGGAAACTCTGTACTGTTTTCCATAGTGGATGCACCAGTCTGCATTCCCACCAGCAGTGTACTAAGGTTCCCCTTCCTCCAAATCCTCACCAGCACATGTCATTTGATGATTTGTTGATGGTAGCCATACTTACAGGTGTGAAGTTATATATCATTGTGGTTTTAATTTTTGTCTCTCTGATGATTAGCAATATTGAGCATTTTTTTTATACGTCTGTAGGCTATTCCTATGTCCTCTTCGTAAAAGTGTCTATTCAGGTCCTTTGCCTATTTTTTAATTGGATTGTTTTCCTCTTGCTGAGTATTAAGAGTTCTTTGTACACTTTGGAAATTAATTCCTTATCAGATAAATCCTTAGCAAATATGTTCTCCCAAACAATGGGGTTCCTTTGTATTTTGAAGCTGTTTAGTTTGCTGTACAGCAGCATTTCAGTTTGATATAATCCCATACGCTTATTTTTTCTTTTGTTTCTCTCACCCTAAGGGGATGTATCAGTGAAAATTCCACTATGTGAGATGTCTTTGACTTTGTTGCCTATGTTTTCTTCCAGGATTTTTATAGTCCCATGACTTACATTTAAGTTTTTTATCCATTTAGACTTTATTTTTGTGTATGGTGAAAGTTGGTGGTGGTCTAGTTTCATGTTTTTGCATGTAAGTGTTCAGTTTTCCCAGCACGATTTATGGAAGAGACTGTCTTTGCTCCATTGTATGCTCTTGCTTCCTTTGTCAAATATTAACTGACCATAATGGCTTGAGTCTATTTCTGGGAAGTCAGTCCCGTTCCATTGATCTCCATTTCTGTTGTTGTATGAATACCTGGCTGTTTTGATTACAATGGCTTTGTAGTACAGTTTGATATCTGGTAAAGTGATCCCTCCTACCAAATTCTTTCTCAAGATTCTGGGTCTTTTATGGTTCCTTATAAATTTTTGGAATATTTTTCTAGCTCTATGAAATATGATACTGGTATTTTAATAGGAATTGCATTGAATCTTTAAATTGCTTTGGGTAGTATGGACATTTTAATGATATTACTTCTCCCAATCCATGAGCATAATATATTCTTCCACATGTTTTTATCTTCCTCTATTTCTTTTTTCAGTGACCTGTAGTTTTTCGAGTATAGGTCTTTTACATTCTTGGTTAAGTTTATTCCTAGTTATCTTATTGTTTAATTTGCAATAGTAAATGGTATTGTTTTATTAGTTTCTCTTTCTGAGATTTCATTGTTGGTGTATAAGAATGCCATTGATTCCTGTATATTAATTTTGTATCCATCGACCTTGCTGAATTCATTTATCAAATCTAGTAGTACTTTGATAGAGTCTTTAGGGTTTTCTATGTAAAATATCATGTAAAACATCTGCAAATAATGACAGTTTTACTTCCTCCTTTCCAATTTAGGTGACTTTTATGTTTTCTTCCTGTCTGATGACTGTGGCAAGGGCTTCCAGTACTATGATGAATAAGAGTGGTGAAAGTGGACATCCCTGTCTTGTTCCTGTTTTTAAGGTAAATGGTTTTAGTTTTTGACCAATGAGTATGATGTTGGCTGTAGGTTTTTCATATATGGCCGTAAGTATCTTGAGGTATGATCCTTCTATTCTCATTTGGCTCACAGTTTTTATCGGAAATGCGTGCTGGATTTTTGTCAAATGGTTTTTCTTCGTCTATTGATATAATCATATAATTTTTGTTCTTCATTCTGTTTATGTGATGTATCACATTTATTGATTTGCAGATGTTGTACCAGCCTTGCATCCCCAGAATAAATCCCACTTGGTCGTGGTGTATAAACTACTTAATGTATTGCTGGATCCATTTTACTAATATTTTGTTGAGGATTTTAGCATTTATGTTCATTAGGGATATTGGTCTGTAATTTTCTTTTTTTGTACTGTCTTTATCTGGTTTTCGGATTAGGATGATGTTGGCCTCATAAAAAGACCTTGGAGTTTTCCATCCTCTTGAATTTTTTGGAATAATTTGAGTAAAATAAGTGTTAATTCTTCTGGTATGTTTGGTACAACTCGCCTGTAAATGTGTCTGGTCCAGGACTTTTGTTTGATGGTAGTTTTTGATTACTGCTCCAATTTCATTATTTGCTATCAGCCTATTCAGGTTTTCTGTCTCTTCCAGATTCAGCTTTGGAACATTGTATGCTTCTAGGAATTTGTCCATTTCACCCAGGTTGTCCAGTTTGCTGGCATATAGTTGCTCATAGTATTTTTTTATGATTCTTTGTATTTCTGTTGGGTCAGTTGTTATATCGCCTCTTTCATTTCTGATTTTATTTATTTGGGTCCTCTCTCTTTGTTTCTTAGTGAGTCTGGTTAAAGGTGCATCAATCTTATTTATCTTTTCAGAGAACCAGCTCTTGGCTTCATTGATTTTTTTGTATATTTTTAGTCTCTATGTCATTAATTTCCGCTCTGATCTTTATTATTTCCTTCTTTCTACTTCTTCAGAGCTTTTCTTGCTGTTCTCTTACTAGTTCTTTTAGTTGTTGTGTTAGATGGTTCAGTAGAGCTCTTTCTTGTTTCTTGAGATAGGCCTGTATTGCTATGAACTTTCCTCTCAGGACTAATTTTGCTGTGTCTCATAGATTTTGGGTTGTCTGATTATTGTCATTTTTTCCAAGAAGTGTTTGATTTCTTCCTTGATCTCATTGGTAATCTATTCATTGTTTAATAATGTGCTATTTACGCCCAACTGGGCGTGGCTCAGCAGTTGAGCATCAACCTAGGAGCCAGGAGATTGGGGTTCAATTCCCGATCAGGGCACATGCCCGAGTTGCAGACTAGGGAGCCGATCAATGACTCTCTCATCACTGATGTTTCTATCTCTCTCTCTCCCCCTCCTTTCCTGTCTCTGAAATCAATAAAGATATATTTAAAAAATAATAATGTGCTATTTAGCATCCATGTGTTTGAATGTTTTTGAGGTTTTTTGATAGTGGTTGATTTCTAGTTTCATGGCATTGTGATCTGAGTAGATGCTTGATATGATTTCAATCTTCTTGAATTTGTAGACTTGCCTTGTGCCCTAACATATGGTCTATTTTTGAGAATGTTCCATGTGCTCTTGAGAAGAATGTGCATTCTGCTGCTTTGGGATGAAATGTTCTGTAAATAGCAATTAAATCCATTAGATCTAGTGTGCCATTTAAGGTCTGTGCTTTCCTGTTGATTTTTGGCTTGATGATCTGTCCAATGTTGAGAGTGGGGTGTTAAAGTCCACCCCCCTATGATTTTGTTGCTGTCAACCTCTCCCTAAAGCCCACCAATAAGTTTATTTATTTAGGTGCTTCTATATTGGGTGCATATATATTTATAAAGGTTATTTTCTCCTGTTGGATTGATCCTTTTAGTATTATGTAGTGACCATCTTTGTCTCTTGTTGTGGTCTTTATTTTGAAGTCTATTTTGTCAGAAATAAGTATTGCTACTCTAGCTTTTATTTTTTCATTTTTATTTGCATGGAATATTTTATTCCATCCTTTCACTTTAGGCCTCTGTGAATCTTTTGCACTCAGGCGGGTCTCTTATAGACAGCATATATTTTGGTCCTGTTTTCTTATAGATTCAGCTACCTTATGTTTTTTTTTTATTGGAGCATTTATTCCATTTAGATTTAAGGTTACTATTGATATATACTTATTTAATGCCATTTTCTCCCTTTATGCTGATGTAACTGTCTCTCGCTATTCTTTCTTTTTCTTAGAGCAGTCCTTTTAGCATTTCTTGCAATGCTGGTTTGGTGGTACTGAACTCCTTTAGCCTTTTTATTTTTATTTTTTGTCTGGGAAGCTCTTTATTTCACCTTCCATTTTAAATAATGGCCTTGTTGGATAAAGCAATCTTGGTTGCATGTTCTTGCTTTTCATTACTTTGAGAATTTCATGCCACTCCCTTCTGGCTTGAAGAGTTTCTGTTGAGACATCTGATGTCAGCTTCATGGGGTTCCCTTGGAGGTACACTGCTTGTCTCTCTCTTAATATTCTCTCTTTGTCTTTGATATTTGCCATTTAAATTATAATGTGTCTTGGAGTGGGTCTCTTTGGGTCCCTTTTTTTTGGAACCTTCTGTGCTTCCTGAACTTGTGTGCTTTCTCTTTCACCAGCATAAGGAAGTTTTCTGTCATTATTTCCTCCACCAAATTCCCTATAGCTTGCTCTTTTTCCTCCCCCTCGGGCACTTGTATAATGTGAATGTGTTTTTGCTTCACGTTGTCCAAAAGCTCCTGTAGAGTGTCCTCCTGCTTTTTAAGGGTTTTTTTCTCTTTGCTGCTCTGCTTGAGTATTTTTTTCTACCTTATCTTCTGTCACTCATTCTATACTCTGCTTCATTGAGCCTGCTTTTAATTCCTTCCAGTGTATTTTTGATATCAGTTATAGTATTCTTTATTTTTGCCTGATTCTTACTTATGATATTTACCTCTTTATTTATGTTTTCATTAAGTTCCTCTACCTTACCATTAAGTGCTTTGTTGTTCTCATTAATTTCCTTGAGCATCTTTATAACCATTTCTCTGAATCCTCTTTCTGATAACTTGCTTAACTCCATCTCATCAAGATATTTTTCCGGCGATATTTCCTTTTCTTTAGTTTGAGGGTTGTTTCTTTGTCTCCCCATTTTGGTGGCTCTTAGTGTTTGTATCTATATATTAGATATATTGGCTGTCTTCCAGTCTTATGGGGTGGGCTTTTGTAATGTGAGTCCAGTTGGGTCAAGAGGTGTGTTTTCCTTATACTTCTGAGCTCTTTTCTCTAAGCATGTCCCTTTTGTGGGTGACCTTTTTGTGGGTTCTTTGGGCTCTCTTGTTGTGATTGGGTCTAGATTGTTGTTGACTTGTCCTTGAGCGGACTCTCCTCTCACATTGGCTAACTATGTGTCTCAGCCCCAAACACGTCATGTGAGCTATTGTATGGGTGCTGGCAAGTCAGGACAATACACAACTAAACTGCCAGGAAACAAGAGGTATCTCAAAAAATATCTTGACAATCACAGTGAAAACAACCCATGTGAAAATAGAGCTGGGAGAGTGAAGGGAGAACACAAATGCTAAAGCGAAAAAAATAAAATAAAAGGGAAAAAAAAGAAAGAGAGAAAGGAAGAGAAAGCTAGAGAGAAAAAAGTATATTATTGTTAATAGTAATTAAAATTTTTAAATAATGATAATAAACTAAAATAAAATGTAAAAAATAGAGAAGCTACTGGGAGATAAAAGAGGCATAGAAAAGATTCTGAAAGAAGGGTGAGCAAAAATTAAGAGTAGAGCATAGGAATAGGATAATAGTTAAAAATGAAAAAATAAAAATACAATGAAGAGACAGAAACCAACAATCAAACAAAAAGACAGGAAGACAGAAGGGAGTAAAACAAAAGGAAGTAAGAAAAGAATAAAGAGGGGAAAAAAGTTATGTCAATGGATTGAGAGGAGAGAGAGCGATAAAGCAATGGCTGGGAGGGAGTCTAATAAGTGATATGGGGGAAACTGTAGAGAAAAGCAGTAAACTTATCGGTTATAATGATAATATCCCCGCAATTAAGGAGAGAATATCAAGAAAATCTTGATAGTAGAACAAAAGATGAAACAAAGCAAAAATACAAAACAAAACAAAAAACAAGTCAAACATAACAAAATTAATTTTTTAAAAAATTACTTAAATAATTAAAAATTTAAAAATATATCAAATTTTAAAAGGAAAAAAAAATTTCTTTCTCTTTTTCCTAAGGAAAAAATAAAGTCAATCAGGCGAGTTTCATCGGGGCAGCTTATGTTGTCTTCAGCTCAGTTTTGAATGTTGATTTCAATTATCCTGGGAATTACTTGTGGATCAGCCAATGCCAAGAGCTGTCTAGGTTTGGCTCTCATGTCCTTAGGTTGTTGGTTGATCTGAGGTTCTCTGTGAACCACTTCTGGTTGTCAGCTATTTACAACCTTGAGTTTGCCTGGTTTTATTTCAGAGTCTTCTGTAGAGTATTTAGGGTGCAGGATGGCTAGTGTAGGTTGAGATATCGCTCCCTTTACTTAGAGGTTTCACGGTCAAGCACTCACTGTGAGGGCGTTAGTCTCTGCTTCACATCCAGCTCCTCAGTCTCTACCCTATCCTTCAATTCTATTTCCCCATATACTGGCCTACTGCAACTTCAGATTGACTTCAGTCTGTTACCTTTTCTGTATGGGCAGTTTCAGCAGCCTGGTCTGAGTGAGTTAGATTAAAAACATTGCAGTAAGCACTTTCCTTGCCCAGCTCCCAGCAACAGTTTTAAGCTTTATCTCCAGTTCCCAAACAATAGTCTTTGAGAGTCTTATTCTTGTAATGTCCTCCTGTGTGCTGTTTGCCCTTCCCCTCAAGACTGTGCCCTGCAGGGGATATCTGGAGCTTCAGTGAGCTGAACCAGCCCTTTTCCTGTTGGGGGTGGTGTTCTTTGTCTGCAAGAGAGGTAGGCATGCTCCGCCTCTCTTTTCCCAGATCTAGTTGGCTGGTCACACGGGGCACATATTTCAAACACTCTCCTATGCAGACACAAATCTCACCTTTTGTTGGTCTGTCTCCTCAATGCAAGCCAGGAAGGTGGAAGCCAGTTCAGCAATCAAAAACTGAAAAATGCACAAAGTAACACACATGCAGAGAATCTACCCTGCAGTGTACTGCCGCCCCAGTGCCAAGGCACCCAGCAGAAGGGGACACACAGTCAGCTCTAGTCACCTCCCCTGCACTGCTGATCTCAGTAAATATGGGCCTGCTCCATGCGTGCCACCATGGCACCCCCAGAAATGGCCCACCTACTAGGAGCTCCTGGGGCTGGAAGAAAATTCCCTCCCACAGGTAGCTCTAGTCTGTCTTTGTTGGTGGGAGTGCTCTCTTCCCCTTCCCTGCACCACACAGATTCAATGCTTTCCGAAGCTCAACACAATGCCTTACACGAAGGCAGAGTGTCCCTGTATGCAGCTGCTCAATGCAGAGCTCTGGTCCCTTTCTACTCGGTTGCCACAAACTTTGGGGCTGTCTTTCCTATGGTCAGCGCCCTGTGCATAAGATGCCAGTCGGTGCCACAATTAGAAGCTTTCTTTAGCTAGGAAGGAGTGGTCCCCTCCTCTCAGGTACACTGTTCCCCTGGATCCCTCTGTCCTCCACAGTAGGCACTCTTTTCCTTCTCCTCCATTCCAGGATTAAGTTTCCCACTTTTGGATGCCAGTCCACACTCCCAAGGGCAGGGAGCTTTGCAACCTTTAAGCCCTGGGGCTCAGAGCTCAGCACAGCCTTCAGTGGGGACTCCTCTTTTTTACCCCCACCCCTTTCTTACCAGACTCTATGACGTTTCTTAAGTGCTCCCTATTTGAAATATGTCCACTCAGGTATATTTGTCTGGTTTTTCCAAACTGGTTAAGCAGTATTTTAGCAGTAAATCGAGTATGTGGCTGGTAACAGGGGCGCTCTGCTTCTTCTCACAGTGCCGCCATCTTCCTGGTCTTTTACACTTTTAAGTTATTTTTAGAGGTGTTAACTTTTATCAGTTGTTTCAGGAGGTGTTCTCCAGGTTTTTCATCATAAAATTTTTTGTATTTGATAATTAATTTGTAGGAAGACATTTTGAGACTATTTGAATGTTCCATTCCAAATCAAACTTTTGCCCACATTTTATTCACTAGTTTTAACAACTATTGATGAGGCTAGCCCGAATCAATTATTACAATGATGATTGTCAAATGGTGATTTTTCTAACTCTGTTACTTTCTTGTCATTACTAGTTGACATTATACTGTAATAAAGAACTTTATTTTCTCCTTCTTTATTATTTATATATTTATATGTGTGATTTTATTCACTAGATTATAATATGTTACTATCATTATTTACTAATTTTATGCTCATTTTTTTCAGATTTGGCTAGTGGAACTCCTTCAAGTTTTAATGTGCTCTGAAATCATCCATTTTGCCAGGGGGCCCTGATTCTTTTAGTGGAAGATGGTATTTAGAAACTAAGATCTGAGTGATAAATGTGCTCATTGCTACTGGGGTGTCATTGCTTCTAGGCCTTTTCAGTGAACAAAAGTAGGATATATACACCTACACATACACATATCTTATGCATCTCTCTCTTTTTTTAAAAAAAAATATGTCTTTATTGATTTCAGAGAGAGGGAGAGAGAGAGGTAGAAACATCAATGATGAGGGAGTCATTGATCGACTGCCTCCTGCACTCCCCCAACTGGGGATTGAGCCCACAACCCAGGCATGTGCTCTGACCAGGAATCGAACCCCGACTGCCTGGATCCTAGGTCGATGCTCAACGGCTGAGCCACACCCGGCCAGGCCTTATGCATCTCTTAATGATACATGTGCACGTGTGCACACACACACACAAATACACACACTATGGGTAGATCATACTGACACTTCCAATTCTTATTCAACATCATAAGTTTTATTCAAGACTTTATTCTCACATGTTTGTGTATCTTTTCTCTACAGTGAGAATCCTGGCTCTTATTATGCCCAAATATATATTTACTTATTGATATAACTTAGAATACACAATTTTCTCACTATGTTTACTAATCTTTCTGCCTTCTCAGAGAAAAAAATTTAGGAAAACAAATAACCCTTCAATTTCTGAAACCTATTTTAGGCTCCTAAATTTCCATCTAGTTTCACAAGATCCTACTCTAAAACACATGAGACAACTTCCGGGGGCTGCCAAAACACATTTCAGTGGCTCCACCTAAAGCTGTCCTGAGGTGAAGATTTTTTAAAAAAATTATCTTTATTATTGAAAGTTTTACAGATGTCCCCTTTCGTACCTCCAATGACCCCCTCCACTCCAGACCTGTCCCCCGGGACTTCCCCACACTATTGTCTGTCCATGGGTTATGAATATATGTGTGTAAATTTATTGGTTAATCTCTTCCTGCCCCCGCTTTCCCTCTGAAATAAGTCAGTATGGTGCATGCTTCAATGTCTGGCTCTTTTTTGTTCCTCAGTTTATTTTCTTCATTAGATTCCACATATAAGTGAGATCATGTGATACTTGCCTTTCTCTGACTGGCTTATTTTACTTAGCCTAATATTCTCCAGGTCTCTCCATGTTGTCTCAAAGGGTAACAGATGCTTCTTTTTCACAGCTGCATAGTATTCCATTGTGTAAACGTAACATAGTTTTTAAATCCACTCATCTACTGATGGGCATTTGGGCTGATTCCAGATCTTAGCTATTGTAAATTATGCTGCTATGAACATAGAGGTGTATATATTCTTTCAGATTGGTGTTTCTTACTTTGTAGGATATATTCCTAGTAGTGGAATCATTGGGTCAAATGGCAGTTCCGCATTTAATTTTTTGAGGAAACTCCACACTGTTTTCCATAGTGGTTGTACCAGTCTGCATTCCCACCATAGTGAAGTAGGGTTCCCTTTTCTCCACATCTTCACCAGCACTTTTTGTTTGTTGATTTATTAATAGTAGCCATTCTGGGAGGAGTGAGGTGGTACATCATTGTTGTTTTTATTTGCATTTCTCTGATAACTAGTGACTTTGAGCTTTTTTTCTTCTGCCTCTTGGCCATTGGTATATCCTCTTTGGAGAAGTGTCTATTCAGGTCCTCTACCATTTTTTTTTTTAATATTTTTAAATTTTATTTTTGTTTAAAATATTACAGATGTCCCTTTTTCTCCCCAATGACCCATTCCACCCCATCCCATCCCCCTCCCCAGTCCCTTTCCCCACTATTGTCCATGTCCTTGGGTTGTGCATGTATGCATAGAAATTCTTTGGTTACTCTCTCCCCATCCACCCATCCTCCCTCCTCCATCCCTCTGACATTCCTCAGTCTGATCCATGCTTCCATGTCATTGAATCTATTCTGTTCATCAGTTTATTATGTTCTTTAGATTCCACATGTAAATGAGATCATGTGATGTTTGTCTTTTTCTGCCTGGCTTATTTCACTTAGCATAATTTTCTCCAGGTCCATCCATACTGTCCCAAAGGGTACGAGATTCTTCTTCTTTCCAGCTGTGTAGTATTCCGTGGTGTAACTGTCCCACCGCTTTTTTATCCACTCATCTACTGATCGGCACTTGGGCTGTTTCCAGATTTTAGCTATTGTAAATTGCTCTGCTATGAACATCGGAGTACATATATTCTTTCTGATTAGTGTTTCAGGATTCTTAGGATACATTCCTACGAGAAGAATCACTGGGTCAAAAGGCAACTCCATTTTTAATTTCTTAAGGAACCTCCATACTGTTTTCCATAGTGGTTGCACCAGTCTGCATCCCCACCAGCAGTGTATTAGGGTTCCTCTTTCTCCACATCCTCACCAGCACATGTCGTTTGTTGATTTGATGATGGTAGCCATTCTTACAGGTGTGAAGTGATACCTCATTGTGGTTTTAATTTGCATCTCTCTGGTGATTAATAATGTTGAGCATTTTCTCATGTTTCTCTTGGCCATCCGTATGTCCTCTTTGGAAAAGTGTTTATTCAAGTCCTTTACCCATTTCTTAATTGGGTTGTTTGTCTTCCTTTTGCTGAGTAACATGAGTTCTTTGTACACTTTGGAAATTAATTCCTTATATCCTTGGTAAATATGTTTTCCCAGACCGTGGGGTTCCTTTGTATTTTGAGGCTGTTTTCTTTTGCTGTGCTGAAGCTTTTTAGTTTGATGTAGTCCCATATGTTTATTTTTTCTTTTGTTTCTCTTGCCTTAGGAGATGTATCAGTGAAAATTCCACCACATGGGATGTTTGTAACTTTACTGCCTATGTTTTCTTCCAGGATTTTTATGGTTTCGTGATTTACATTTTGAGTTTATTTTTATGTATGGTGAAAGTTGGTGGTCTAGTTTCATTTTTTTGCATGTATCTGTCCAATTTTCTGAGCACCACTTATTGAAGGGACTGTCTTTACTTCATTGGATACTCTTGCCTCCTTTGTCAAATATTAATTGACCATAATGGCATGGGTCTATTTCTGGGGTCTCTGTTCTGTTCCATTGATCTATATGCCTGTTGTACCAATACCAGGCCATTTTGATTACAGTGGCTTTGTAATACAGTTTGAAGTCTGGTAATGTGATCCTTCCCACTCTGTTCATTTTTCTCAAGATGGCTGCAGCTATTAGGGGTCTTTTTGAGTTCCGTATAAATTTTCAAAATGTTTGTTCTAGGTCTGTGAAATATGCAGTTGGTATTTTAATAGGAATTGCATTGAATTTATAAATTGCTTTGGGTAGTATGGACATTTTAATGATATTAGTTCTTCCAATCCATGAGCATAGTATATTCTTCCACTTGTTTAAATCTTCCTCTATTTTTTTTTCAGTGTCCTGTAGTTTTCTGAGTACAGGTCTTTTACATCCTTGGTTAAGTTTATTCCTAGGTATCTTATTTTTTTTGTTGCAATGGTAAATGGTATTTCTTTTTTAGTTTCTCTCTCTGAAAGTTCATTGTTGATGTATAAGAATGCCATTGATTTCCAGATGTTGATTTTGTAAGTTGTCTTCCTTTTGTTGATATGTATGAGTTCCTTATATATTTTGGAAATTAACCCTTTATCAGATGTATCATTGGGAAATATGTTCTATACAGTGGATTCCTTTTTCCTTTTGATGCTGATCTCTTTTCCTGGGCAGAAACTTTTTATTTTTATATAGTCCCGTTTGTTTATTTTTTTCCCTTTATTTCTCTTGCCCTAGGCATTGTATCAGTGAAAATTCTTTTATGTAAGATGTCTGAGATTGTACTGACTACGTTTTCTTCTAGTATTTTATGGTTTTTCAACTTACATTTAAGTCTTTTATCCATTTTGAGTTTATTCTTCTGTATGGTTTAAGTTGGTGGTCTAGTTTCTTTTTTTTTTTTTTGCATGTACCTGTCTAATTTTTCCAACACCCATTTATGGAAGAGACTATCTTTACTCCATTGTATGTTCTTGCCTCCTTTGTCAAATGTTAATTGACCATAATAAAGTGGGTCAATTTCTGGGTTCTCTGTTTTATTCCATTGATCTATATTCTTGTTCTTGTGTCAGTAACAGGCTGTTTTGATTACAGTGGTTTTATAGTATAGCTTGATAGCTCTCTAACTTTGTTTTTCTTTCTCAAGATTGTTGTGGCTATTCAGGGTCTTTTTTGGTTCCATAGAAAATTTTGGAGCATTTGTTCCAGTTCTGTGAGATATGCCATTGGTATTTTGATAAGGATTGCATTGAATCTATAGATTGGTTTTTGTAGTATGGACATTTTAATGATATTAATTCTACCAAATCCATGAATATAGTATATACTTCCATTTGTTTGTATTTTCCTCTATTACTCTCTTCAGTGTCCTACAGTTTTCTGAGTATGGGTCTTTTACCTCCTTGGTTAGGTTTATTTTTAAGTATCTTAATTTTTTTGTTACAATGATAAATAAGATTTTTTTTTTTTTAGTTTATCTTTCTCAAAGTTCATTATTGGTGTATAGATAAGTGAAGACTTTTAATATAAAGTCACTGTCTTATGGCAAATTCTCATTATTAGGTTGAAAACTATAGCCTATAATAGTGGAAATATCCTTGTTTCCCCTCCTTATTTGGGAGTATCAATTTTGGGGCAGACTATCTTTAATGGATACCTGACAATATAGCAAAAGATAACTAAAGTCATAAGATAAATTATAACATTGTTTTGGAGTCCTAATTTTTTGATGGTGAATAATTGAAGCATTATTTGTTATTAAAACAAATAAGCTATGGATTGGTTTGTAACATTTCCTCAATTTTAGAAAAAAAACATGAGACTTCAATGAAACTTGGGACATGAAGTTTCTTTCTTCAAGCTACAAAAACTGAATTATTTGGGCTTCCCATTTTCTTTCCTATGACATTGATGGGCTCTTTAGTGGAAAAATTAGATACACTCTGGTGGGTGCATAAAGACCAAGTGTAAGACCAAGTACACACTGGTTCAAGTCTTGTTTCATACTCATACTAACTGTGTAAATTTTGACATATTTCTTAATTATTCTGAGCCTCAGCTGTAAAATGGGAAAAATAATAACCATCTCACAGCGTTAGTAAGGGATTACATGATATATTAAATGTAAAATGCTTAGTGCATAGCAATATTTAATACATGTGAGACTTTCTCCCTTCTTCTCTCCCCACTTTCCTTTCACAATTTTTTCATGTGCTCCAAAAATGTGAATTCACCTGGATGCCTACTCTGGTCTTCACAGTAGTCTCAGGCTGATACATTTCAATTAAGTTTTCACCACACTTTGAAATCATTTTCCAAAAGGACTTTTGTTCAATTTATATGTTTTAAAAGTATTTTTTTAATGTTTCATATAAATCTTATTTGTTCCTTAAAACAAAAGATATATGTCAAATGTGGAAGAAATTATCCTTATATAAAAGACAAGAAAATCACGTCCTAAAGAAATCAATGGCTTTCTCAAGACTTCACAATAAATAAGGAGCTGGGACTAAGATTCCTGAAATAGAAACCTGGGAACCTTAAGCTCTGCATAATGCTGGTAGGTTTTCTCCTCCCTTTCTATATTGTCCTCAACTTTTCCAATGCATTCTATCCCTGGCTTACAATTTCATTCCTGCTTGGCCAAATCACTGAATCCCTACCACTGAACCATTAAAATAGCTCTTTCCCAGCACAGCTGAATTATCCTTTTTCCAAAACAGTTGTGGATGGAAGCATTCAATTACTCCCACTGAAACCTCATCCCTATCCACTGGTTTGTTTCCTTGCCTCAAGGCTCAGATAACACAATCACAGAACAATTCAACTTTTGAACATTTCCAAAAATCTGAGTTATTCTCTTATATCCTTGGTCACCTTGTTATGCTAACAATATTTAAAACTCATAGATAATGTGAAAATTATTATTAAAATCAACAACATTTTTCTTCTACATTTCTTACCCTCTTAACTTAATTATGATAATCCTACCTAAGTAAAGATTTATTATATTTGCACTCTTCCTTTCTTTCTTTCTTTCTTTCTTTCTTTCTTTCTTTCTTTCTTTCTTTCTTTCTTTCTTTCTTTCTTTCTTTCTTTCTTTCTTTCTCTCTTTCTCTCTTTCTCTCTTTCTCTCTTTCTCTTTCTTTCTTTCTTTCTTTCTTTCTTTCTTTCTTTCTTTCTTTCTTTCTTTCTTCTTCTTTCTTCTTCTTTCTTTTTTTTTTCATTCCTTCTGAAGTTGATAATGAATAAGGAAATGTCAGAGGTTAGAAAACAAGAGGGTAAAAAAAATACAAGTGGTCTGGTCAATCTAGTGGCTAGTCAGTGAGTTCTTATGGTAGATATTGACTGTACAGTTCCCCTTTGAGGAAATACAATCACACATTTCTTGGAGCAGAGGTTCGATTTCAAATTCCCTTATCAAATTGCATTTCTGATCCTGGTGGTTTTGTGACTCACCAACATATCTGACATCCAGAACACTTTGTGTACATTTTAAATTTAGGAAAACATCAAAACAAACAAACCTCAACATCTATATTTTCTTGATAGCCAAGTAGAAAAGAGCATTAGTTCTGAAGCAGCCCTTGGGAAATCCTTAGACATAGAAATGTCCATTTCTACTTTGGAGTCATTCAAGATAAATCAAAGATTGAATCGTAGCATTTCTTTTGCTTGCTATCATAGCCTATGCATAGTTTCTAAATGTTGTACAACTTTTAGGTTACCTGAAGGACTGAGTTTAAAAACATTAGGGCAAGACATTAAAGATGGCGGTGGACTGAGTGGAAGCTACACTGACACTCTCCTGGGACCAAACTAGAATTACAATTAAAATATAGAAAAACCATCCTGAATAATCAACTGCAGCTGAAGACAAAGAGAACCCTCATAACCAAGGACATAAAGTGGAGACCACATAGAGACTTATAGGAAGTACAGAAGCCCATGAGGACTGGCTGGGATCCCACAGGCAACAGCCAAATGTCCCTAGAGATATCTCAGCAGTAGGGGAGTTCCCACTGAGTACTCTGGGGTTAAATGTCAGGGTGGGCTTCACAGCCAAGAATATCAGAACTGA
Organism: Miniopterus schreibersii; assembly: GCF_964146895.1. Lineage (NCBI taxonomy): Eukaryota > Metazoa > Chordata > Mammalia > Chiroptera > Miniopteridae > Miniopterus > Miniopterus schreibersii. The sequence continues at coordinate 78,888,468 of NC_138104.1, forward strand.
GAAAGTTGCTCACATAACATCAGGCTATGAAAAGCAGCCAGGTTTCTGTCTGCCACGGAGAGGCAGCTGGAACTACACGCACCCTCTTAAAGAGCCAACGCACAAAGATTCATGTGCAGCCACTGACCTTGGGCTCCAACAAAGGGAGGGCAGAGGGAACTGGAGTTGTGTGAGGATAATCTAGGGTTGTGGGCTCTGGAGATAAAGCTCAGAAGGCACGCCTCTGAATTTCTTTGTCGAGTCGTTCATTTCCCCATACTTCAGAGGCAGATATTTACTTTCCAAACAGCTTTTGCCTGAAGGGGAAGGAATTTCCCCACCCTTCTAGAAAACTTTTCCTTACCCAGAGAAGTTTCTACTGTTCGAAGCTCATTAAGAGAATCAGATTAATCAGCCTGCAAGCAGAGGCAGATTTCAGAGTGCTTTGTGTCTTTGCTGATCTGCTTCTGGACCCAGGTCTTGGAAAAGCAGATTTTGGTGTGCATCTTGGACTTGTCCAAATGCACCCAACCCAAACAGAGGGGACATCAAGCCATGGGATGTTGATAGCTCCAAACAGGGTATTCAAGGCAAGTCACAAACAGCATCTGATATTGGCCTGCATCAGAGACCATCCAAAAAGACTGAGAGCCCCAGCAGGCCTACCTAATTCATAGAAACAAACCATACTAAGCAACCAAAGTGGGAAGACAAAAAAACAACCACATCCAAATGAATGAAAAAGAGAAGTATCCAGAAAAAGAGCTAAATGAAATGCAGATAAGAAATCTATCAGATATAGAATACAGAATACTGATTGAAAGGATGCTCAAAACCATGAAATAAGATGTGGAAACTATGAAGGAAATGAAGAATGATAAAGCAGAAATAAAGAATACATTGGAAGGAATAAATAGAAGATTAGAGGAAGCCGAGGATTTGATCAGTGAATTAGAAGACAGGGTAGAAAAAAAATCAATCAGAGATCCAAAAAGAAAAAACAATTAAAAAACAGGAAAAGAGTCTAAGGGAGCTGTGGGAGAGCATGAAACTTAAAATATTTGCATCATAGGAATGCTAGAGGAGGTCGAAAGTAATCAAGGGTTAGAGAAACTGTTTGAAGAAATAATGGCAGAAATCTTCCCTAACCTGATCAAGGAAAAAGTCACACAAGTTCAGGAGGCACAGAGAGTCCCAAGCAAGAAGAATACAAAGAGGTCCATGCCCAGACACAACATAATTAAAATGCCAAAAATTCAAGACAAAGAGAGAACCTTAAAGGCAGCTACAGAAAAGCAATCTCTTACCTACAAGGCGCTCCCATAAGGGTGTCAGCTGACTTCTCATCAGAAACTCTACAGGCCAGAAGGGAATGGCATGAAGTATTCAAGGTAATGCAAAACAAGGTTCTGAAACCAAGAGTACTCTATCCAGTAAGATTATCAATCAAGATAGATGGTGAAATAAAGAGCTTCCCAGACAAAAAAGGGCTAAAGGAGTTATTCACCACCAAACCAGCATTGCAGGAAAAGTTAAAGGGACTGCTGTAATTACAAGTAGACATCGAAGCATTGCAAGAAATGTTAAAAGGACTGCTATAATAAAAAGAAGAAATAGAGAAACATAGGCATAAAGAATTAAAATGGCAACAAATAAGGACCTATCAATAATAACCTGAAGGACTTTAAGAGAGAGATCAATAGCAGTATAGTTATAGTCATGGACTTTAACACCCCACTGATTTCACTGGATAGATCTCCCAGACAAAAAGTCAACACAGAAACAGTGACTAAATGGCACACTAGATCAGATGGATTTAATTGATATTTACAGAACATTTCACCCCAAAGCTGCAGAATATACAATCCTCTCAAGGGCACATGGTTCATTCTCAGATATAGACCACAAATTAAGACACAAAACAAGTCTATAGGTTCAAGGAGATTGGAATCATATCAAACATCTCGGATCACAAGGGCATGAAGTTAGAAATCAAATACAGCATAAACACTCAAAAACATTCAGACACATAGAGGCTAAGTAACATGTTATTAAACAATGAATAGGTTACCAATAAGATCAAGAAAGAAATAAAAAAGTTCCTGGAAACAAATGAAAATGAACACACAACAACCCAAAATCTATGGGACACAGTGAAAGCAGTCCTTAGGGTGAAGCTCATAGCAAGCACTATAGGCCTACCTCAAAAAGCAAGAAAAAATTTTAATAAAGTATCTAACCCTACAACTTAAAGAATTAGAAAGCTCCCCTGTGAAGCCATCTGGATCAGGGCTTTTATTTGCTGGGACTTTTTTATTATTGTTTTGATTTCATCACTTGTTATTAGCCTATTCAGGTTTTCTGATTCTACCTGATTCAGTTTTACATGATCTCACTCATACATGGAATCTAATAAAATAGACTGAAGAACAAACTAGATCCAGAGACATAGAAGCATGGAACAGACTGATGATTTTCAGTGGGAAGGCAGGGGTGGGGCTGTGGTTTGGGAGAGATTAATCAAAGAATTTCTATGCATATATGCTTATCCCAGGGACACTGACAATAGTGCGGTGAAGGCCTGGGGGGCGGGGGGGGGGTTGGATGCAGGGTGGAGGAGGTCAATGGGGGGAAAAAGGGGGATATCTGTTATACTTTCAACAATAAAGATAAATTAAAAAACAAAACATACAAAAAAAACCCCAGAAAACATTAGGGCAACAATCTGTTCTTTAAAGGGAACTGGATGTTGCCTATCACACGAAAATATAGAAAACAGCTCTGTTCTCTGACATTAGAATTTTATAAAATGTCTTATTAATTGAACTATTTAAAAATATATGATTTGGCTTAACTTAATCTAGACTTTAAGAACAATAATCAGAAAATAATAACAAAACTTCTTGCAAAATATTTTAAAGTAAGATGCTGTACCTGCATGTGTAAAAGTTCATAATTTCTCACAGAGTAAATGATTAGAAATCAAAATATGCCACTTAGTTTAATTGTTGATGCCCAGAAAGCTATTTTGGGAATGGCAAGGCTGATAAAGTTAAAAGTAAAATATTACTCTAAGCACAGCCCACAGATAGGTTTTCTTCCTATGATATAAACATCTTTCTCCTCATCACTTGTTTTTTCTTTAATTATGCTGTTTGTTCCCATGATAATCAGTTTTGGTGGTTTAAATAAAAAACTAACTAAATGCAATATACTGCTGAGAATTTCATACTTGTCTGTTTTCTGTTTTATTTTTCAGTAATTTATTTCAAAAATAATCACATTATATCTACTATTTATGCCAAACATTAAAGGAGCTAAAAAATTTAAATCACTGGGAGACTCACATTCACCCACTGATCATCTTTTTAAAAATATTTGTAACAGTATTATTTTATTATCAATAATGTATCAATATCAAATTAGTGATTTTTAGTCTGGATGTTTTTCTTCTCTGATTTCATTAAAATGTCCCTTCTAGAATCACAACTTCTATCTTCACAAACGATTGGCCCTTAAAAAAGCACAAAAATGTGTATTGAATTATTTCTTCTTATGTCTTTCTATGTGTTCAATTTAGCTCTATATTTAAATAAATGTTAACAGTTAAGTCATAAAATGAATCATCCTGATTTTTCTCTTTTGACTTCATTGATTCAACAAATATTTCTGAGCACCTATTGGATGAGACCTGCTGTCACTTGTCACTTTGTGATCTAAAGAGAAGACTCACTTTCTCTTGAACACCAGAAGAGAATTATATAAGTGAAGAGGAAATTTCCATCTGATATTTTATGACTGTCTGTCATTGGATCCACCGGTTAAAGAAAAGGATTTAATGTTAAGCTTTCTTTTTTTTAAAAAAAAAAATAGTTGATAAGCTGAGGAGCATATTTAAAAGATAGATAAATAAGACCTTATGTAGCTTGTGGAAGTATAAATTTGTACAACCACTTTCTAACATTGTTTGACTGTATGTAGTAAATCTAAAAATACACATACCTTATAAACCAGCAATTCAACTCCTATTTCTATACCCACAGAAATACACATATACATTTAACAAAGATCCATTCCAGGATTTTCATAGCAACACTATTAAGAATAGCCAAACAAGGAAAACTACTGCATATTCACACAATTTAATTGAATTCTATGTAGTAATGAGGATGAAAAATTTACAACTTTATGCAACAGCGTGGATGAATCTCACAAATATAATGTTATGTGAAAGAAATCAGATGCAAATACATACTGTATGACTGCATTTATATAAAATCGTGAGACAGGAAAACTAATTTTATTAAGAGTCGACATAGTAGTTTTTCTTGAGTGGGGAGTAATTGGATGAGATCATGAGTAGCGAGTTTCTGGTGTGTTGGTAAGTTCTGTTTCTTGATCTTGATGCTAATTACATAGGCAGATTTAGTTTGGGAAATTCATTGAACAACATGCTTATAATATGTGTGCTTTTCTATATGTAAATTGTACTTCAATAAACAATTTTTAAAAAGACACCAAAATAATCTTAAAAACCAGCAGGATATACTGAAATTTACATGTTCACTTAATTTGTCCTACCTTTTTTATTATTACTATTATTATTTTTTGTTTTGTTTATTGTTATTTAGTTTCATTGTAATATGAGGTAGAAATGGTATTTTGTATCACATTCATTTTGTGGTTACAAGGTCAATTGAATATGTGGTTTAATTTATATTGTGTATTCTTTCTTTTATCAAGATTTTCCATTTATTGTTCTAGAATGCCAAAGTTTTGCATAAACAATCTTATTATCAATCAGTGATGTGCAAAACTGTCAAAGTGAAGCAGAATTAGCTGAGAGTCTGTAACTTTGACAAATGCCATCACAGTCCAGCTCCCTGCTAATCACTGTTATGGATACTGCATTGAGAAATAGTGCTTGAAAAATTAATTAAATCCTGTTATAGAGACTAAAATGAATATAAAGGGCAGGGAGAAAATACAAACAAAAAGGAAATGATAAATAGCAGCTTGTTGAATTGAAGAGACATATTGCAGTGTAAACAGAGAGATAATTAAATGCACCAAAGACACTAAATTGGGAGGTGTTGCCTTGGCCAACAAGGACCAAGAAATCATTCTGTTGAATTTGGGAAGGTTAAAGTCAGGGCAGGAAATAAAATGAAATTCAACCAAGAGAAAATAGAAGCTGCTATGCCAAGGAAAAGTAATCTAAAGCCCAAATATTCTGTGGGAGTGAAAATCTGGAAAAGGCCAGTATCTTGAGAGAGTCTGGGGAGAGCAAAAGCATAAAAAATTAGGTACCAAGAGTTAATAAGACTAGAAAGAGAAAAAGGCCACTGTTAGAAAGAGAAAAAGGTCGTTCTCAACTCTAAGGGTTCTTTTTTTCTTATTTCCCTCTGAGCTACCTTGGAGCTTCTTTTAAGGTTAATAGTAGTCTGGTAAAGCCAAAAAATGTAGAAATAAGAAATGTCATGTAAAAAGCACATGAAATGGAGTCATGTTTACAAGGAGATAATTGTATCTCTGATCCTTGCACTGTTACTTAGGTAGAAGACTAAAGCTCTCCTTAAAAAAAAAAGTTGCATGCATATGCTCACACATGTGTGTATGCATGTGTGTATTACTTGAATTCCCTGTTGTGTTATGATTAGAGCACAATTGATGAGTCTTCTTCAGAGCTGGCTAAGGTGCCAATAACTGTGGTTTGGTCCTCTAGCTCACCAAGTATAAAAGTCAGACTCTGGCACTTTGAATTTAGCCCTCCTTTTATACTGTGTATTTTGGTTGCTATATTTGCTGAAACTGTGAATAATATAAGCTATAGCTGGATGCATGTTATATATCTTATAAATAATTCATAGGATACATTGCATGCTCTATTTTGTGTTAAAAATTTCATTTTCTGATGAAAACTCCAGTACAAGCAAGACATCAAGATGAAGGCATGTAAATTTTAGAGAAAACCACTCAGAATTACTATAATTCAACAAGTTAAAATAGTTCCTAGAGAAGTAGTGACTTTTAGAGTTTTAAGGTATTTGCAAAAACAGTATAATTCATTATGAAAAATGAAGAGGTAAGTATTTTGAGGAGGAAAAATATTATCTTAAATCATGCTAATTAGACTAGAGAAAGCTGAGTAAAGACATGACCTTTAAGAGGTAACTCAACTTAAAATGGGAGTATAGAGGCCCGGCCGGGCGTGGCTCAGCGGTTGAGCATTGACCTAGGATCCAAGAGATCGGGGTTTGATTCCCTATCAGGCCACATGCCAGGGTTGTGGGCTGCAGCCGATCAATGACTCATCATTGATGTCTCTCTCTCTCTCTCCCTCTCCCTTCCTCTCTCTGAAATCAATAAAGATATATTACAAAAAAAATTTTTTTTAAATGGGAGTATAGAATAAGGATAATTTAAAGAATTAAAGACAATGGGAATCATGGAAGTAAAATAATTCTCTTGCCTTTTCATAACCTCTGAGGGTGCCATTCATATTATATTCTATGATTACTACCTTCCCCCGCACAACCCCTTCAGGCCCTAGTTGTGCCAACACCAAGAAGTCCCTAACTCCTTATGAGAGAGGAGAATGAGAATGTAAAAATTTTGTGAGACTCCTAAGCATGTCCAAGGAATCAGAAGAGGAGAACTTCGACCTAATACTGAAAGCAATGGGGAATCATGGGAAGCCTGATAGTTTACATTTTAAAAAGTTACCCTGACAGAAGAGTTGAGAATAAGAGTTAAGAATATACTAAAAGTGAATGACCCTTGGGCAGAATAATTCCTTTCAAAGCTATTATAACTGCTTTACTGAGAAAGCTTGTGAGCTGATCTAAGAGAGTGGTGGTGGCAAGGGTAAAGGGTGTGTGTGTGTGTGCTGGGGAAATACCTAAGAAGTAGAATTTACAAATCTGTTCCTAGTAGAATAATGAAGTAGAAATATGCATAGAAAGAGAATGCCAGGGAAACTTCCAGGTCAAATTGATTGGTCAAAGAATACAGGAAGATTTTTTTTTTCTGGTTGTGGCTTGGAGAGAGGAATGGCTCATTTTGGACAAGCAGAGTTTTAGGTGTCTGGTGAATGTAAACACCTAAAGTTCTGTGGTAAGAAAATATAAATATGGGCCAAAGAAAAAAGAGAAAGGCTTAGGTTGGAGATAGAAATTTAGGAATATTGATACTTAGTGATAGTTGAGGCCATAGGCTTGAACAAGATCTCCCATTGGGAAAGAGTAGCTAAAGTGGCTGAAGACAAAGGAAACATGAAATGGTTGGTGGAGGAAATAAGTCATAAATATCAGTCATGACCTCATGACAACTTGCAGAAATAGGAATTATAGCATCTACCCATCTTTCTTTCCTTGTATAAATTTAAATGTTTTGACTAAATTCACTTTCATTTACTCACCTTTTTCTTTGTTATAGAGTGTGTTGGTGCTTAATTTTGAAATTTAGTTTATAGTTGAAGAATACGAAAACATGCACATCACTAGAGACCTGGATGAAGAGTTGGAAGTAGTAATTAGAGTGAATACATTTTCAGCTAGAAAATAGAAGGATACATTGTGTTACATGAGGGATTTTTTTCCCTTGGTAGTAAAAATATGAGTAAGGGAAGAAGAAAATGGAAAGAGTGAGGAAGGAAGGAAGGAAGGAAGGAAGGAAGGAAGGAAGGAAGGAAGGAAGGAAGGAAGGAAGGAAAACAAAAAGCTGTATGGTGATAGAGACTGTTAAAAGTAGGGACTATAGCAGACTCTACAGTAATTTTGATGGCCAGATTCTGAACTTCCTGCCCATTTAGGTTGAATCCAAATGAAATAAGTTATAGAATCCCAGCTCCTACTATCAAAACCTAAAAAGGGAAAAGAGTTATCTTCCCTGTCTCCTGCAAGATAGACTCTGGGTCCATTACTGAGGCATGGTCACTCCATTGCTCCTTCCTAAGACTCTGAATCTTGAAGGGTGATAGAGTGATGCAATCATCTGTAGATTATATTGGAGGGTATGGCAGAATAAGAGTTTGTGTGGTATACATAGAGATAAGCCACTTGGATTTCCCACTCTAGGAAAGACTTGCTGCCCAGCAATAGGGAGTATGGTCAGCAGACAGCCACCTGGTATCAGAAACTTTAGAGTTTATTGAGGCATGGCCTTAGTGAAGGTCATGTCCTTTCCTGGGCAGTCTGCATCTGGTGACTGAGCAGAGTAATACAGAGACAGTTATTTTAGCTCAATGAAGGACAATCTGATGGGCATTACTTGCTCCTGAGCTACCTGCTAAGTTGACAGAGGCTTTGCAGACTGTATCACAGTTCTTACTCTGCCTAGTCCTGCTTTTTACCCTTTTCTTCACAGTTTTTAATTCCTAAGAAACTTCTTTCATACCAAATTCCATCTCAGTGAATGCCTCTGGTGAATCGAGCCCACAACATTTTAACAATATGGTGACACATGTCCAGTTCCCCTGGCACCAATGGTTAAAATATAAATAGAACAAATATTTCTATGACAGGATCTTACTTTCCTATGTATTGGCTGAACCCAGTTCTGTAACATTCTTATCAATATGTAATCTCTTAACACTCTTTCGATAAATTCATTTTCTAGTAAAGATAAAAAAAAAGGAGTCCATTTTTATTATTTGTAATGAAGAACCTGGCTGGTGCAGTGTGTATTAAAATTTGAGTATTTCCAGTTATCCTGAAAATGTGATCTTCAGAAAGGGCTCTTCAGACATTTTATCTTTTTTTTTTTTTTGACATTTAATTTTTTTAATTAAAAAAATTAATTCTTTTCAATTACAGCTTACATTCTTTACAATTGCAGCTTACATTCAATATCATTTTTTTGTGTTAATTCTCACCCAAGGGTATTTTTTCCACGAATTTTTAAAGAGTGGAAGAGAAGGAGGGAGAGGGGGAGAGAGAGAGAAGACATCAATGTAAGAGAAACACATTGATTGGTTGCCACTCATGCCCCAATCGGGGCCAGAGATCAAACCAGGTACATGCCCTTGACCAGGAATCGAACCCATGACCCTTCAGTGTGTAGGTCGATGCTATAACCACTGAGCACACCAGCTGGGGCCATTATCATGTTGTATTAGTTGTAGGTATACAGCATAGTGGTTAGACCATCATATACTTTACAAAGTGTTCCCCCTGATATTTCTAGAACCCAACTGGCACCATACATAGATTTTACAATATTATTAGCAATATTTTCTATGCTGTACTTTACATCCCCATGACTATTTTGTAACTACTAATCTGGACTTCTCACTGGATGGACCTAGAGTTATGCTAATTAAAATAAGTCATACAGAGAAAGACAAATACCACATGATTTCACTTATATGTGGACTCTAAAGTACAATATAAACAAACACAAACAAAACTGAAACAGATTCATAAATATAGAGAACAGATTGATGATTGTCAGAGGGGAAAGGCATTGGGGACTGTATAAAAAAGGTGAATTGATTCAGGCATGTTATCTTAACTGATAGGAACAAGATAATTTTGGTTTCACAAGATTTGAAAGGTATCTTTTGTATAGGTTTCTTTAAAGATCCTGAGACAAAGACTTGGGTGCTGGCAGTTTATTTGGGAGTTGATCCCTGGAAGCATAAAATGCATTATTAGGAAATCAAATTTTTAAGCAACTAAAGCTTTAATTTCACTGGGGAGCCTTCTGAGAAACCGTGTGGGACATGCTTCAGAATTGATGCTCCCAGAGGATGGGCAAGCTAATGTGTTTATCCATCATTTTTCATCCTTCATTGGTAAATGTTTGCTTTGTTTTGTTTTTGCCTAAATAAATAGGAAATCTGGCAAGGCACAATGATATTCATTTACAAAGGAAAAAGTCATATATGTTGTTATATGTTGGTATTTGCTGGAGGCATTGTGGATTACTCATCGAAATCGTTATTCTAGGCAGGGACTGGAATTGACAGCACAGACTCAGACCTGTTAGCAAATATGGTGTTCAAGGGCAGTAGCAATTTCAGATTTCAACACATAGTTGCTCATGGTGGTTCAACAGGCAAGGAGAACAGCATGTCAAGGAGTCTTGGCGTTCCTACTAAGGTCAGGAAGAGAAGCACACTGACCATTAGAAATCAGGAGCCAAACGTTTCTGTGTTAATGTGTGAGTATAAAGCAGGGCATCAAGCTCAAGAGAGTATGAGAGGCCTAAAGAGATTGCTGGACCCAAATTAGTAAAGAAGCCCATCCTCTAAATTGGGAGATAGGGCAGAGAATTAAAGTTCATGAACCAAGAGAACACTGCAGGAATCTGTGGTTATTGAATTTTTCCTGATAGTGAACTCCGTTTGAGGTGGGACTAGAGCAACTCAATCAGTTCCAAATTTATGTTAGAATTGATGTGTAAGCCTGCAGGTGGGTGTCAGTTGGTAGTGCATGAGGGTGGGGCTGGAGAGATGCCAAAACATAGAGGTACAGCAGAACCTCGTATTTGTCAGCTAAATAAAACTGAATGTATTCAGTCACCATATTTCTCCAATAGAGTCACAGGCACATATATTTCTAGAAGGTCAGTATAAATAATTAATGCCCATTAGAAAAGTATTCATATATTTTTCAATTTCTACTTAAATGATGAGTTACATGTTCAAAATATTTATTGTTCTCTTTTTATGAGTAAAGTACTGTGCAGAATATTAAAAAAGAATAAAACACAGTTCCTCCCGTGCAGAAGCTTGCAATATTATTAAATGTACTCAATTACCATATTTTATGTGTCTCTAGCACCTGGCATACTGTCCAGTATATAAATACTTGGTAAATATTTACCAAATTAAGAGCTCATAAGAAAATCCAATGTTTTCCTAATATAATTAAAGCCCTTTTCTTCTTTGTCTAACAATGGAGAGAGCCTCTTCAACTGAAAAGGAAAAGATGAACGTTTTTAGCACAAACACTTACCTCTAATATTTATCTTCCCATTGGGATCTCACTAATTCTTGTTGCCAATGTGTGGACATAAGGAGGCACTGATCTCCCAAAGGTGAACTCATGGCCCTTCCCCAAATACTGCAAGCCACACTTGTGGTTAAGATAAAATATTTAATAGCTAGACTTTGAATAACACCTGGCACGTGGTAAGTACCGTTGGCTTTCCATACCCATGTGTTTCTATATCTACAGATTCAACCAACAGCAAATTGAAAATATTCAGAGAAAAAAAATGTTATGTTGTTGTTGACGTGTACTATGTAGTTACCTATGATGGTTTCATATGTATTGAATATGTACAGACCTTTCTCTTGTCAGTATTCCCTATACAATATAGTATAACAGCTTGTTACATAACATCTACAGTATATTGGGTATTATAAGGAAGCTAGAGAATATTTAAAGTATACCCAAGTATGGGTGTAGGTTATATGCAAATGCTATGCCATCTTATATAAGGTTCTTGAATATCCACAAATGTTGGTATATGTGGGGGGTGGGAGTGTCCTGGAACCAATATCCTGAAGACAGCAAAGGACTACTACTATATAGCACTTTATGTGTATTAACTCATTGAATCCTCACAAAAACCTATGCAGTAGGTACTATACTTATCAAGAAATTGAGAAACAGAATGGTGAAATAACTTGCTTAAGTTTACCTAGCTAAGAAATGCCAAGCCAGGATTCCAGCTCAGGTAGTGTGACTTCTGTAGTACTTTGTAAGTACTACTCTATCTGCTCCAAGACTTTATTCAGATTCACATAGAGCAAAAGGAAGTTATCCCTGGGAAAAACATATGATGGACAAATTGCTTATACAGTAAGGCTTATTTATCTTAATTTTTGTTTCCCTTACTTGAGCAAATTATTTCACATATCAGGTGTCATCTTTCTCCTGCTTTGCAGTGTTCTCTAAGGCCCAAAGGAATCCAAAAAAGCAGCAAGAGGCACTTTTTCTCTCTTTCTAAGACTCCCTTCTACCAGGACCTGTCCCTTCCTCTTGTGACTGGCAGGAGACTTATTCTACTTGCCATGCTTCCATCTTATTTGAAGTGAAAATAATAGGGAAACTGTAAAGAACTATTAAAAAACAAAATGTTATTATCTGTACTTAGCATACATAATTACATAGTTAAAACACCTTGCTCTAACATCCTGTTTTAGGTGAAAATGGCAAACATATCAGCAGGAATCTTTAGAGTCTTAATCAGTGATCCAACCATTTTGGTAGTTACACACAGAAGCATCCTGAAGAAAGGTGAATATGCAGATAAATTTAATAATTACATAGAAAAGATTGGTCCTGTTTTTGCCATTAAAGAAAGAATGAGTAATTTTTATATTTGGATCAGTTCATGCTCTACTAGTGATAAAAACCAGAAATATAAAGAGATGAACACTTGGGAATTGCCTCTTTTCTTCATCATGCATTCATTACTTAAAACCAGTTTAAACATCAGTCCTTACCAATATTAAATTTAAATTTTGTTTTTCCTCCTAGTATGGAAGACAGCACATTAATTTGTATATTTTGTCTAGCACATTTTTCGAGAAAACAATTTAAAAATATCACTTCATATTTCCTTTGAAATGTGTGTATGATTTGCCATACTTTAGGGTTTGTTGCATAATAACTGTGTAGTAAATACTGAAAGGCTGGAAATGATATTTTAGTGACTTCATAGATTTTACCTAATGATATTTACACAAAAAGAAAAAAATTTGATCATTCTGAAGATTAGCAGTCACATCTATTTACTTTTAATTTCTAATTATCAATAAAAATATATGAAAATAATAAACTGAGGGTTTTTTGTTGTTGTTTGTTTCCTCCAGGAGCAGGTATCTAGTCTGATTCTGTGAGAGTTATTTTTTAAAAAGTAAAAGATATTTTTTTAGTGCAAATATAAAATTTTTCTGTATCACATTTATGGAACTAGCAACACATTCATTTACATTTTTCAACTCAGACATGACAAACATCTAAGCAATTTAGGACTGTTACTCATAAATCGTGTCCACTCTGGTGGACTAGTTCCTAAATTTTTGGAGCTACTTCCCACTCGAGAATAAAAATAAATTTTAAAATCTGATTGCATTATACTGAGCACAGTACAAATGTTTATGAATATTCACTGTAAAATTAGAGGTTATTATTAAGATTTGAATTAGTATAAAAATGTAGTTTTCTGTAGTCCCTAGGTACTAAAAAGTCTGTAGACTGAGATAATGTTGGGAGAATTTCTCTACCAAATGGAGTAAATTCAGGATCCTATGGAAGTGGCAAAAATTCAGAAGACCTGAAAATGTTGTCATATGGGGCCTGGGTGAAGAAACTGGGGAGGTTTACCTGGGAGGCCTGAGGTCAAACATTATATTGTTCTTCGAATGTATGAAGGGCTAGTGTTGAAGAGGGAGTGTGCTCTCTCTGTACACTTTGAGAAAGCAGAACCAGGACCAAAGGGATAAAGATAACATATTTCATCTCTTTCTAACTTAAGGAGATCTTGAGAGGGTGGTGTGCTCTCCATATCAAGAAATGTTCAAGTAGAAATGGGATGGCTATGCATTTCAGGAATGGCTGTGGAATATTTTCAATAGGTGGGTTGTGTGGTTAGGTCATTTCTAGAGTCTCTTTCTTACTCTGTTTTTTTTGTTGTTGTTTCTTTAGTTTTAATCTCATCACCATCCTCATATTGAAGGGCACAATTGCTGGCTGATCTAATTTTTATGATCCAATGTGGTAATGCCCCTTCACTGTTTTAAACAGAGTGGCTCGTAATTATCCTTAGGATCTAATTTCTACAGACCACTTTAATACATTGAGTCATTACTTTTTTATACTTCAGACGGACATCTGCATAACAAAAAACAGTTGTAAAATTAATTATAAAAAAGTAATGATATTTTTACTTACAAAAATAAACAAAATATATGAGAAGATTCCATATACAACAAAACCACAATTGGATTATCCAGGAATAAATCAGATAAAAGTATATAATATATTCATAAAGAAAATTTAGAAATTCTACAGGAGAACTTAAAAAAACATTTGTTCAAATGGAAAAGCACTTATCATTTTGACTGGAAAGAAAAATAATCTATAAATTCAATACAATCTTAATTATAATTCCAATATTATCTTTGGGGGAATGAGATAAACTGAAACTCTCAATAGCCTGACGATATAAACATGAGATAGCAGTCAAGAAAATGAAGACAAAAAGGAATAGCAAGGGGTTAAAATGCACCAAATATCAAAACATAGTATAAAGGGACTATAATTAAAACTCTCAAAAGGGATAGACAAACAACTCAAAAGAACAGAATACAGAGCATAAAAATAGGCCTAAATAAATATTAGTAGCTGATAAAGATGGCACTTCAACTCTGTGGGGAAATAGTATATTATTCAGTAAGCTTTGGTAGTGGTATATATATCTATTTCAAAAAGCACAAAATTGGATCCCTTCGTCATGTCTTGGAAATATATTAATTTTTGATCTATCACAATCTGTATGCATAATAATTTTAAAAATTAAAACACTAGAAGAAAATATAAATGATCTGAGGAATACTTTCCTAAGTATGACCAAAAAGAAAACAAGCACACACAGAAGACAAAGTAAATGATTGATAAATTTTACAATAAAAATTAATATTTTGGTTTGGAAAATAAAGTCAAATAAAAATAAGACTAATAATTATCATTGAATATTAAAGAATGTAAATTTTTAATGGCTTTTTAGAATTATCTATGTGGATATGCCATAAGTACACCACTTACCTGTTGGCAGATTTTTAATCTGACATTTCAAGATTACTATCTTTTTGTTTGAATCTTTACTACCATTTCTGATTGTTTTGTTGCAATAAATTCTTAGATGTGAAAAAAATAAAAGCCAATAAAAACTGAGGAGCCTGGTTGGCATGGCTCAGCAGTTGAGTATAAACCTGTGATCCAAGAGAGCAAATTTCTATTTCTGTTCAGGGCACATGCCCAGGTTGCTGGCTTTACTCCTGGGGGGAGAAGAGGAGGCATGTGCAGGAGGCAGCCAATCAATGACTCTCTCATCATTGAGGTTTCTATCTCTCTCCCTCTCCCTTCCTCTTTCTGAAATCAATAAAGATATATTAAAAAACAAAAACTAGGAGAAGTTATAGTATATATAATAGATAAAATAACTTTCATTAACACATAAATTTTAGTAGTAAGAAAATATAAATAGCTTTATTGAAAAATGAAAGAAGAATATTAAGGGGAATTTGCGAGTAAAAAAATACAAAATGACCAATCAAAATATGAAAAGATCTTTGATTTCACTCACAAATTAAACAAAACAAAACAACTTTTTCATTTATTAGGTTGTCAACACTGGATTTTTCTCAACTTTTTGAAGTGTTGGGAAATATTCATTCTTATCATTTGCTGGTGGAGTATAAATTGGTGTAACTTCTTGTAGGGCAATTTAACAATGTTTATCAACATTTTAAGTGCATGTATCCTTTGATTCAACAACTCCAGCACAGATTTACCTTACAGAAAAATCTCAGAATTTTCAGAGTACTTAGACACATCCACTGCAGCATCAACTCTGAAAGGAAAAGTCTGAAAATAACCAAATAACCTTAATGACCCAATATATGCTGGAATACTTGGCAGCTATTAAAAAGAATAAAGTAGATGTATATGTGATGACATGAAATGATCTCTTTGATGAATTTTTTATTCATTCCTGTCTTTTTTTCCAGAAGAGTTTATTGAAGGCCAACTGTGAGCTACTAGTATACTATTTAAAGCACTAAAGATGCAGTATTGAATGAATTGGCCAACTCCCAGCCCTCATGGCACTTACACACTAATGAATAAGATAAACACTAAACAGAAACACAAATAAGATCATTTGAGATAGTATTAAGTTCCTCTAAAAGCTTAAAGGAATAGGGTTGACAGTGATGAAGTAAAACTTGAGGGGATAAATATCAATTTTTATTTTTGGAATATTTTGTATTATTTGAGCTGTTTTTGTTATGTGTAGAAAAATTTCCTTTTCATTGTGGAAAAAAAGAATAAAAATATGTGTTGAATAGTGGGTGATAGGTGTTTTTCCCCCTTATATTTGAGACAGAAATATAAAGTAAAACTGGCCTAGGTTCAAACGTCTAACTCTGGAAGTAAATATAATCTTTTGATGCTTATTTTCTGTTTCTTTTTATTTTATAAGAAATTTACCATTAACTCTGGTAGTTTTCATGTACCTTGTGGGAATCTGAGGAAATTTAGTTGAGTAGATCCCTTAAGTGGCAAATTATGAGAATTAGTCCCTAGCTCTCCTGGTAGTGTTTAGAAAAGCTCCTTGAACTTTTATAGCACCCCTTTGACAAAAGAATCCCTTTCATCATTTAAAAATATTGTACAATATAACAGACAGAAAATTGCATAAAACCTAAATACGTGACTTTACAACTTGCTATAAAATAAATATTGTGTAAACACTCCACAGGTCAAGAAATAGTAACTTGCCAGTTTTCACATCATACTGCATTCTTTCACACACACACACACACACACACACACCCATACAGGTAGACTAGTATCTTGTCTCTTTTGGTGTTTATTTCTTTCCTTTGTAGTTTTATCACGTGTATATTGTTTTCTTTTAAAAATAAATTTATCCTTTAGTTTTACCTGTTTTTAAATTTTATATTAGTGGAATTATACTTTATGTTATTTTATTTTTTGATTTTTATGCTCAACATTAAAATTTGTCAAATTCATCCATATTGTTGCAATTAGCCCATGGTGGTGTATTGGAGCTGATGCTTACCAGCCATGAGAGCTGATTGTTTATATCTCTTCTTAGTCACATGTTCCATGACATTACATTTGTAACTTGATTTTGGCCAAGGTAAGAGTATTACATCATGACAATTAGCAAAAGCAACAAATTTAGAGCTTTTTCTTTCAGGAAGTCAGTTGTTAAATATCAACTAGTACACCATTGCATTTAGCTATAAACTATTTCAATTTCTGTACCTTCTTTCACTATATAACATTCCAACAGCTTTCTTATCCATTATTTCTCTTTAAATTAAATGTATTGGCATGACATCGGTTAATAAGATTATATAAGTTTCAAGTGTAGATTTATACGTTAAAAGATCTGTATATTGCATTGTGTACCCACCACCCAAAGTCAGATCATCTTCTGTCACCACATATTTGATCCCCTTTACTCTTTATTACTCCCTCACCCCATTCCCTCTGGTAAACACTGTTGTCCATGTCTATGAGTTCTTGTTTATTTGTTTTTCTTACTTATTCATTTGTTGCTTTCAGTTTTATATCTCACATGTGGGTGAAATCATATGGTTTTTAATTTTTTCTCTCTGACTTATTTCATTTAGCATGGTATTCTCAAGGTCCAGATATGTTGAGACACTTCTCCCAGGAAGGCATACAAATGGCCAACAGATATATGAAAAGATGCTCAACTTCATTAAGCTATTAGAGAAATGCAAATTAAAACTACAATGAGATGCCACCTCTTACCTGTTAGAATGGGTATTATCAACAAGATAAGGAGTAACAAGTGTTGGAGAGGTTGTGGAGATAAAGGGACCCTCATTCACTGCTGGTGGGAATGTAAATTGGTACATCCACTATGGAGAAAAGTATGGAGGTTCCTCAAAAAAATAACAATAGAGTTACCATATGACCCAGTAACTCTTCTTCTGGGTATCTACCTGAAAATTTTGGAAACATTTATTTGTAAAGATATATGCATCCTTATGTACATTGCAACATTTTTTCTCGGTGGCCAAGACATCGAAACAACCAAAGTGTCCTTCAACAAATAAATTGATAAAGAAGATGTGGTACATATATGTAATGAAATACTACTCTGCCATAAGAAAAGACAAAATACTGCCATTTGCAACAACATGAATGGATCTTGAGAATATCATCTATCATTTCTTGATGGAGAAGAGTTTCCAGTTTTCTGCAATCATAAACAGTTCACCTATTAGTGCTCTTATATGTGTGTCCTTATGCACATAAGCACATATATATACTCTTAGAAGTGGAATTACTGGGTCACAGTTCAGGCTCACCTCTTTGATCTCTAGTCCTGTCCTTGATCTTGGCTCAGTAACTTCTTACTACCTTGTTAGTACCTTTATGTTTCTTAGTTTGTTTTCTGCATGTTTGTTTGTTTATATTTTGTCCAGTGTTTTATTTTGTTTTTAGCATTTTTCAGAAAGAAAGCTGGTCTAATTTATCAAAGCTTCTATCATCAAAAGCTTTCCTGCCCAGCCGGGTGTGGCTCAGGGGTTGAGCATGGACCTAGGATCCAGGCGATCGGGGTTCGAGTCCCGGTCAAGGCACATGCCCGGGTTGCAGGCTTGATCAATGACTCTCTCATCATTGATGTTTCTATCTCTCTCTATCTCTTTCCCTCTCCTTTCCTCTCTCTGAAATCAATAAAGATATATTTAAAAATAAATAAATAAATAAATAAATAAATAAATAAATAATAAATAAATAAATAAATAAATAAAAACAAAACCTTTCCTTTCACTGTCCTCTCATAGCTCAGTAACACCTTGGAGTTATTGCAACTTCCATTATTGCACCATTAGACAACTAGCTGAAATGTTGAGACAAGGCTTTTTTTACACACAAGTTTTAATGGATGTAAAGAATCATTTGTTCTGTAAGGAAAATTGATGACAGAAAATAATAAATATCCTACAGCTTAAAATAGAGTAGGATCCCTGTACACTATACATTCCTTGGCTTACAGCACAATATTCTGTTCACAGGAAACATCAGTTCTGAATGTGGGTTCTAATTTATTCTGCTGTGGCTGTAAGAATGTTGGCAAGCAAGACATCAATTAGTGTATGTGATTCCTTCTTTTTATCTTTAAGTTGCTTTTGTTCTTGAAGGAATTATGGAAGTTAGGAATAAGAAGGAACAGAAGTAAGATGAAAATGCCCCATTCCATCACTCTATCTTAAAGTACATTTCATTTTCTTCTGGATACCCAGTGTACTGAGGGCTACCTGAGGAGTTTCCATTTGACCTTGTAACCTACACTTCTTCCAACTTCTCATACACAAATTTTAATACTCTTAAATTCTGTCGATATATTTTCTTTCCCAAGATATTTAACGATATTTTCATTTCATGTTTTAATTTCAATGATTATGCTGCATGCAAAGAGAATTTAAGGAATATTTGAGAGCAAACAGTGTATATGAAGGACTGGTCTTATCTTTTTATTTTGGATCATCTTCTAAAGATGCCATGACTGTGCTAAGGTTGCAGAAAGCCCCAAATTAAAACTTTCCCACTGTAATAGAGAAAACAAGATAATCTCTAAAATCATGACTTTTCTTGATCCTATCTTATGGTTGAAGATCTCAAGGCAACAGTGCAAAGTAAATTCTGAAGTGTAACAAGCCCCACCAAGGAAAGAGATACAAACTTTTCACCCTGGCAGAACATAAGAAGAGGTAACCTACATAAAAACAAGTTAGAAGACAACTAAAATTTTAACAAATTTCTGAAGTTCAAGGGTGGGATAGTGTAGACTATCTAGAGCCCCAATTGCTTCTGGAACTCTTTTGCATGGACCTCTGCCAGGTACTCATGAGAAATATCAGGAGGAGGGCAAGGAAACCTGAAAGCACAGGCATAAAACACCTCCTAATTCCTAGATCCTTTTCTTATGTATAGCAAATGCCTTAAGCCACCAATGGAGGGGTAGAAAATCATCGTTTACTCTGTGATACCTGACACAATGGGCCTGGGCTGCCTGTCACCACTTGAGCCAATTAAGCAGAGACAGGGTTGAATCGTATATGAGCATTTATTCCAATAATGCCAGCAGTATGGGAGAGCATCCTGAAAAACCTGCTCTACCACTCCCCATAAGTCAGTTACTTATACTGTGTAGAAGGACAAAGATTACATGGGGAAGTGGGCAAAAAGAATAAGAATGGGTATAATGGTTTACAGGTTACAGGAAATGCAGGCTGGGGGTTTGCAAAAGTATGGAGCTCCTCCGAAACCCCTTTGTTTCAGGAGCAGGGTTGTTATCTTTCCACTATAAAAGGAGAATGGACTGCAATTCAAGGTCAACTCCCATGTCCAGGGGACTACGACTCCTAACCAGGTTAGAAAGTGCTTTTTCTAATTTGAACAAACAATCACAGTCAACAGAGCATGATCAACATCTCTGTCCCCAACATGTGGTCTGGGCAAAGATCCATTGCTTCTGAGGGAACAGTATAAAAAAAAAAAAAAAAAAAAAAAAGGTAGACACCCTCTTGTGATGCAGGCAAAGATTCATTGCTTTGTGGAGGGTGGGTAGATGCAAAAGCCATTTATTCCTGGGAAAGAGGTAAGAAACCCTCTTTTCCCAAGTCACAAACAAGAGTAAACTGCCATTGTGAGAGGTGCAGGAAACTTGCCATAATAACACCATGAGCCTTGCAGGAAGTAACAAGGAACAGCAATCTGTCATTCGGGGAAGGGGCAAGAAACATTCTTACTACTCTTCCCAAGAAAACTATGCTTCTGTTGAAAGAAGAGTAAAATCAAAAGTGTGCTACCCCTTGAAGCAGGGCAGGAAACCCTCTCCTGTCTAAGATACAAGAAAGAGTTTGGTTGCCATAGAGGTAGGGAGGGCAGGAGAAATCTCCACTCCAAAGTAGGTATACATAAGCCAAAAACTAAGACTGGATGAGGCTGGATGTAACAAATGAGAATGACACAAAGCTTTTCAGACAAACAAAAAGGGAGAAAATCTAATGCCAACAGACCTGATCTGCAATAAATATAAGTGTAAATTCTATAGGAAAAAAAGTTACTAGATACCAGATGGAAATTTGGATCTACATAAAGAAATAGTGCTATAAATAGTATAAAAATTAGGTTGTGTAAAACTACTTTTTCTTATTTTCAATATTCTTAAAAGAAATCAAGGATGGTAACAATGTATTTTGGGCTTTCTAACATATATAAAAGTAATCTATATGTAGAAATGAAGTGTATGACAAGAGTAGCACAAAGGACAGGAGGGAGGAAAATGGAAGGGTACTATTATAAGAGTCTTATACTATGCAGGAAGTATATAATATTTGAAGGTATAATGTGATAAATTTAATTTGTGTATTTTAAACCCTAAAATTATTACCAGATAAAATATAACTAATAAATAATACAGGTATAATAAAACTATCCAATTAATGCAAAAGTAACCATGAAAAGAAGGAAAAAAGAACTAAGTGTTAACATAAGAAATCATTTGACCCTGTGAAGAATTCTTGTGAGTTTATTTGAGCCAAACTGTCAACAATTGCAGGGAAGCCAAAACCTCAATGGATTGAGATAATGCTCTGGAGAATGGCAGTTTAGCACTTTGTTTTATACATTACAATCAAAAGAGGAGACATAAGTGGGTTTCATGAAATTCATTGGTGATAGATTAGGGAGGCGGGAGAAAGCAAAGTGGGGAAACCTTTGGGATTGGATAAAAAGTAAAACAATGGACACACTTATTTTACTTAGGTGGGTGCAAGATAGTTAACAGTCAACAATGAACTCTACAACAATGAGGGGATTTGTGGTCTCCGCAGAGTGGTGCCTATGCTTTGAGGTGTTGGAAAAAAGGAAAATTACTTTGAGATTACAATGATATGTTATTGTAGAAGACAATAATAGACAGGCTCAGTTAAGGTAAAGATTGACCTTTGTCAGGGAAGGTAACAGACTAGGACATGATTACCCACCATAAACTGCTTTTTAGTTAAAAAGTTTTCATTTCAAACCATCCTTTGTGGTTACTTTAGGTTTCTGAGCTTGCAAGGCCACCATGTAGGCCTTCTCTGAGCTTGTCAGGTTCAGCAGGTGGCTGCTTTTCTTCCACATAAGTAAATATGAAAGTTATATTGTATACCTGATACTAATATAATACTGTATATAAGCTATAACTAAAAATAAATTAAAAATAAAGTCTGATCTGCCTGGCCAGCATGACTCAGTGATTGAGTGTCCACCTATGAACCAGGAGGTTGGGGTTTGATTCCCAGTCAGTGCACATGTCTTGGTTGTGGGCTAGATTCCCAGTAGGGGGCATGCAGAAGGAAGCCCATCAATGACTCTCTTTCATCACTGATGTTTATATCTCTCTCCCTCTCCCTTCCTCTCTCCGAAATCAATTAAGAAAAGAAAAAAAAGTATGATCTCAATAAAACGAAGTCAATATTTAAAACTAAGATATATAAAGGAAAGAAAGGAAACAAATAAGGTTAACAGAATAAGCAGAACTATAAAATCAGAGATGTACTTTATATAGATTTTCAAATGGAAAACAATTCATTTCAGTTATTCAGAAGCTAAATATATTTATTCATTATAATAAAATGAGTATGGCTATTGTAATTTTAAGGAAGAAATAGAAAAATTTGGAAAAAGCATAAAAAGAGTCCTTGTCTTTCGGACACTACAATTTAGAGAAACAAACAAGTTTATGGATCAAATGATATGACATTGGAAATTTGCTTTAAAATAATCTGGGGATGTGGAGACTATATAGAAATATAGATTAAACAAGTTCTCTCTACTTTTTTATGTAATTGAAAAAATATATAATTCAATTAGTTATGCATTTACATAAATAAAAATTAAACACATGAAATAATATCCATTTTGTATGAACAGACACAAACAATAAGATGCCCACTCAGCACAGTTAAAAGGTTTGTTATTTGGCTAGTTTTAGTTAGAGTCATAAATGCAGAAAAAGGGAATAAAACATAAACACAAGAAGGGTGTTTCAGGAGCCAATGGTAAAATATGCCATTAACAGAGTAGTGAAATTAATTCAGTGCTCTATACCCAATACACAATTAAAGAAGGAGAAAAAAAGAAAGAAAGAAAGAAAGAAAGAAAGAAAGAAAGAAAGAAAGAAAGAAAGGAAGGAAGGAAGGAAGGAAGGAAGGAAGGAAGGAAGGAAGGAAGGAAGGAAGAAAGAAAGAAAGAAAGAAAGAAAGAAAGAAAGAAAGAAAGAAAGAAAGAAAGAAAGAAAGAAAGAAAGAAAGAAAGAAGAAAAAGAAAGAAAAGAAAGAAAGAAAGAAAGAAAGAAAGAAAGAAAGAAAGAAAGAAAGAAAGAAAGAAAGAAAGAAAGAAAGAAAGAGAGACTGAGAGGAGACAGAGAGAACGGTTAGAAATTTGCCTGCAAGACAAAACACAACCAGCATTAAACTTCCTTTCAATCTATTCCATGCTCTCCCTAAAATATAATTTTTCCATTATGAACATTTAATTCTCTGGAAAATTTTAATGGCAAAAATGGTGTGTTATTATACTTTGATGATGAGACAAACAGGAAAGTGTTAAGTAATTCTGGAAAATATTGACGCTTTCCATGTCTATTCTTCAGTGTATATCATACATTTCTAGATAATTATTAACTTTGAGGAAGTTACTGAAAATATAACACATATTTATTATTTTATAAAAATTAATAGAGGTCTAAATGACCTTCATTTTCAAAAATTACTCCAAAATTCATATTTTTGTTTGCAAAATGTTATGTATACTATAGTCTTTTATACATTAATTCTATGTTCTAAAAACTTTTTATTCAGCAGAGCATTTTTAATAAAGTATCTTTGACCCTCAATAGGTGATATAAGTGAAAATAGAGACGATCTAATAGAAGTGTTGGGGGAAACAAAAACCCCACTTGCACAGTCAGTTTCCCCTTTTAGCCCAATAGAAGCCATAAGAATATTTATTTCATAGGAATAAAAACACAAGTTTATCAAATGACATGCTTGAAAACAACTTTCCTTAACAAAATGCAGTATGTGTCTATGTAGTGGGGGGAAAATTAAAAAATACTCTTTCATAGCTAGCTTCAGCTTACATTTAGACCCAATAAAGATTTGATGAGTGAATAAATGAATGAGTTCATATAATAAAATGTTTCACAGTAGAAAAAAATAAAATATGAAAGTAAAAAAAATGAGCAAGAGGAAAGATTATAACAAAACTATATAAATAATTACATAAAATCAAAGTACTCTAAACATTTTATTTAAAAGACATAGATTTTCAGGTTGGTTTTAAAAGGTAAAACTGAACTCTATGCTCTGTATCAGAAATCTACGTCAAATATAAAGACATCAATAAGTTAAAAATAAAAAGATAGAAGATACACCTGGAAGCACTAATCAAAATAAAGCTGGATTTGTTGTAATATCACAGAAAGTAGATTTCATAATAAAACATATTACTCATGATAAAGATGGATATTATATAAAGATAAAGCAATTGATCTTTCAAAACATTATGGCAATCCCAAATGTGTGTGCAACTAACTACAGAACATCAGAATATCTAAGCAAAACCTGATAGAAATAACAAAAGAAATAGACACTACAATTTGAGTTTTCAATACTTATTGCTCATTAATTCATAGAACAAGTAGAGGATATTGACAAGAAGTAATTTTTTGAAAAGAAGACTTCTAGGCTCCCATGAAGTCTTTCCTGGGATTTAAATTGGCATAGGAAGTAGTGTTTAATTCAATAATTTTTTTGAAAGAGCAGATTAATTTTTACAAAAGCAATTATTATCGTTAATACTTACTTGAAACACACAAATGTTAAATTTGCCTTATTTACATAAGAATGATGTTAACTCCTTTCAAGGGGTCAGTGAAGGTGACATGATGGCTCAAAGAAAAAGTATTTTTTCTACTGTGCATGATGCATTTCTAAGTACAAAAATCACATCTAATCTTGTGTCCTCTAATGTTTCTACTGGAAACGCAGAGCCATCCTCCTTAGGATAAAGGTTATTAAAAAGTACCATCGTGAATCAAGACAGTTTATGAGCAGTGTGTGCACCTTTAAACCTTTCATTAATAAAGATATGGGCCTGCAGAAGAACAATGTATCTGAACTTCCCAGAAAATCAATAATGAGAAAGTCCCAAGGCCCTTCATATATGTAAAGATTATCTTTCCTTTTGACAATAAATATATTCCAGAAAAGATAGCACAAGGTTATTGTTATTGTCGTTGGGCATAGGGAATAAATAACATCTTAATTTAAGCATGTTGAAGAAAATTGACAAATCTAGGAATAATATGTCAAAATATTATGTGATAACAAAATATTATTTCTTTGTTATATTCTGTGTGATTCTAGACCAGACAGGTTTACATCATTATCCAAATACACATCATTTGCATTTCTCCATGTCTATGCTCATGTAGTTCCCCTTCATAATTCAACCAGAAATATTCTCCATCTTTTCTGCTCATGTCCATTACTCATATTCCTTGACTCTTCTGCACCACTAAGATATTACTGACCACTTGTTTACTGTGACTTTTGCCCTTTTTTGATGTCTTGTGACACTAATCTGAAATATTCATTTACTTTAAACCACATGTCTCTTTTTCAAAAATATTTATTTCAAGACCACATGTCTCTTGTAATGAACATCCTAAATTAAATATTTATCTTTCCAATTAGATTATTCACTTTAGCATTCCAGGAATTGAAAATCTTTTTAAGTCCTCTGAGGTAGTGTTTTTCAAATTGTGAGTTGTGCCCCATTAGTAGATTACAGTATTATCTTAGTGGCTGATGACTAGCAATTTCAAAATCAATAATGACTCTGCCATTATGTCTATGGTACAGAATACAAGAAGAAATTAACAAAAAATAGCCCAAAATCCCACTCAAAACTTTTCATAATTAACATTAAGTAAACACTAGAAAGTCATCAAAACCTCAGTGTGTAAAAATGGATAGCCAAATAAAAAGGAGAATATTCTACAAATTATGGTTTTTCATAAAATTGTTTCATATAATTTCACTTACATTACCACCTGGTTTGTACGTGGTGCTTAAATAGTAGGGAATCTTGACCTCTGTGATTGCTTTGAACCTCATCTGATTTAATATTATAATCAAAGCCCTGAAAAATTATTGCTTTTTCTTACTTGCCTTTAGAAAATAGAATATTTTAAAAAGGCCTATAATGAAAATTTTCAAACATAAAAGTAGATATAATAACATAATAAATCCCTATATGCTCCTTTCACCTTGATTAAAGAAACAGTTACCAAGATTTTTATATACTCACTTTATCTAATTGTTTTTGCTTATTTTTGGCCTTTCTTGAAGTAGTTTAACACAAATTCCAGATATGTTATTTTTACCTCTACATACTTCATTATGCATCTCTAAATATTATGAACATTTTCTTAAACAACCACAATATCATTATCACTTCTATCAAAATTAAAATAATTCTTTTGTGTCAACTAATACACAGTCCATATCCAAATGTCCTTGGTGGTCTCAAATTGTCCTTTTATGATTGGTTTATTTGAAACAGGATCTAAACATTGTCCACACATTGCCACAGGCTCTTATTTTTTTCAAAATTTCTTTTAATGTAAATGAGTCCTCCTTCCGATTTTCCATTCCCATTTTTCCTGCCTATTTTCTGATTGCAGAAGTCAGCTCCATATTATTGATTTGGCAATTTGCTCCTTGCAATGTCACTTAACTTGTTCCTTTATATGGCTTATATTTTGGGTAAATAAGAGTTAGTACTAGAGGCTTGATTATATTCAGCTTCAATATTATTGATAAAGTTCTTTTATAGGAGAGGCTGTATGCTTGGTATAACATATCACCTCGGAAGATGCATAGTGTTGGCTGTCTTACTATAGTGGTGCTCCATGTGATCAGTGAGTTTAGTTGCCAACAGCCTGCTACTTCCTTAGTCAATTTCTCATTTAACCTTTCATCTAATGGATTTCATCTATTGATACTCATTCAAGAATCAGTTGTTTAATTAGGGGTTGCAAAGTGGTTATTTTCTAATGGGTTACTCTAAAAAATGGTTCATAGAGGGAAGACAAGCTAAATGCTTACTCACTTATTTGCCAGTTTTGATAAGGAGCTTATTATACTCTTGTTTCTTTCATTTTTGTCCAATTGTGGTAATTTTTTCTTTCTGTTTTATTTATTTTTGAACATTACTACACATTTATAATATTTAAGGAATTCAGTATGTTTTATCATTTGTATTCATTATTTATTATCCAATTTGATGCTCAGATTGTCTCTTCATGTTAACTCTGGTCTTTTTGACACTACCTTTTAGTCTTTGAAAGCTTCCTTTTTGGCACAAGATATTTATTTGTGCCCACTTCCAAGTTTGATTCAAACTGCAAGAAGCTCTGATTTCTTTTAGTAAAAATTGATATTTAGAGGCCATAATCTGGGTGTAGTTGTGTTCAGTAATGATTTGTCATAACTTCTAGGTCTTTTTAGGAGACAGAGCTAAGATATATGGAATTAAAAATAGAAGAAATAATGACTTCATGTTAATAATTTCCATTCAAATTTAACATTATATTTTACATTTTAAATTATTTGATTTTATACTTGAATCTCTTTTATCTTAATTGGAAATCTTGGATCCCAGTAGTATCCTCATAATTACTTATTTGCATTACTTATACTATTGATAATATATTCAGCCCTGCCAGGCATGGCTCAGCAGTTGAACATTGACCTAGGATCCAGGCGGTTGGGGTTAGATTCCCGGTCAGGACACATGTCCGGGTTGTGGGCTCGATCAATGACTCATCATTGATGTTTCTATCTCTCTCTCTCCCTCTCCTTTCCTCTCTCTGAAATCAATAAAGATATATTTTTTAAAAATTTAGAAAATATATTCAAAATAATGCTGATACTATTATAACCATTTTGTTAATGAATTAATTTTAAGATTTCTTCGTAGCTCTATTTTTTCTTGAGAATATAGCCCACTAAGATGTACAGTTAAAGTATCAGGCTCTAAAATTAGATAAATAATTATTTTCTATATGAATATGTCACCAACTTGACATGCAGTTAGGTTAATTTACTTTAAATAAATTAAAATGTTTAGATATTGCTTTTTTCCTTTTGTATTTAATTTTATATTTGAACATGTAAAGTAATTACATGAATCCAAAGTCAAAGCTATGTAATAAGGCAAATTCAGAAAGTGTTACTTTCTTTACTCTCCCATTGAAAATGTGTATTCTTTTCATTATAAATAGCTATTTTAATCAGTTTTTGGTTTACCCTTACAATTGGTTTTAGGGAGGCAAGGTTGGAAATATAAACATATATGCTTACTTATTTTTACTTCCCTCACTTCTTACACAAAATGTAGAACACTATATTTAATGTTCAGAACTAATAATCAGTCTGAAAAATCATTCCATAGAAGTTTAAAATGATCTTTCACAATCATTTTATGACTGTATAGTATTCTAGTTATTAAATCAGTCTCTTAATAATAGAAATGTAGGTTATATCTACTCTTTTGTATCACAAATAATATTGTAAAGAACAACCATATGCATAAGTAATTCCAGGAATTTGATAATCTTTGGGATAGAAGTGGAATTGCTGAGCTATAAGGTACATACAAATGTAATTATTTTAGATAATATCAAATTTACCTCCATAGGAATTGTATTATTTTGCATACCTACCAATAATATATGATTATAATTGTTTCTTTTTAGCTTTCTTAGTGGAATATGTTGTTAGACTTTTGTATTTTTGTCAACACATAGGTAAGACATACCATCTTTGGTAGTTAGCAATTCTTATATAATAAGCAAGACAGAGAACATATTGACAAGTTTATCCATTTCATTATTTCCTCTGTGAGCTTAGGGTCATATCTTTTGTTCATTTAAATTTCATATTGTGGGCTTCTTATGCTTTATATTTAGAATCTATTTTTATATAGAGTCATTAAACTTTTTACTGTGATATGAATCACAAATATATTTACCAGTTTGTCTTTCAATTTTAATTATTTTTTTTGCAATACAAAAAATTTTATTTTATGTTTATATTTACTTTTTGTTTTGTTTTGTTTCTTTTTTGTTGTTCAAAATATTACAGATGTCCCTTTTTCTTCCCATTGACCCTTTCCACCCTCCTTACTCCCCTCCCCAGTCCTTCACCACACCATTGTTCCTGTCTTTGGGTTATGTATATATGCGTATAAGTTCTTTGGTTAATCTCTCCCCCTCCACCTCTGGCCCCTCTCCATCCCTCCGAGATTCATCAGTCTGATCCATGCTTCCATGTCATTGAATCATTTCTGTTCATCAGTTTATTAAGTACTTTAGATTCCAGATATAAGTGAGATCATGCGATGTTTGTCTTTCTCTGGCAGGCTTATTTCAGTTAGCATAATATTCTCCAGGTTCTTCCATACTGCCCGAAACAGTACAAGATCTTTCTTCTTTACAGCTGCACAGTATTCCATGGTATAAATGTTCTACAGCTTTTTTATCCACTCATCTACTGATGGGCACTTGGGCTGTTTCCAGATCTTAGCTATTGTAAATTGTGCTGCTATGAACTTAGGGGTGCATAGATTCTTTCTGATGAATGTTTCAGGATTCTTAGGATAAATTCCTAGAAGAGGGATAGCTGGGTCAAAAGGCAGCTCCATTTTTAATTTTTTGAGGAACCCCCATACTGTTTTCCATAGTGGTTGCACCAGTCTGCATTCCCTCCAGCAGTGTACCAGGGTTCCCCTTTCTCCACATTCTGGTCAGCACATGTCATTTGTTGATTTGTAGATGGGAGCCATTTTTACAGGTGTAAAGTGAGGTATCACTTCACACCTCAGGTGTGGTTTTAATTTGCATCTCTCTGATGATTAGAGACATTGAGCATTTTTTTATATGTCTCTTGGCCACCTGAATGTCCTCTTTGGAAAAGTGTCTATTCAGGTCCTTTATCCATTTCTTAATTGGGTTGTTTGTCTCCCTTTTGCTGAGTAACATGAGTTCTTTGTACACTTTGGAAATTAATTCCTTATATCCTTGGTAAATATGTTTTCCCAGACTGTGGGGTTCCTTTGTATTTTGAGGCTGTTTTCTTTTGCTGTGCTGAAGCTTTTTAGTTTGATGTAGTCCCATATGTTCATTTTTTCTTTTGTTTCTCTTGCCTTAGGAGATGTATCAGTGAAAATTCCATTACGTGTGATATCTGTGACTTTACTGCCTATGTTTCCTTCCAGGATTTTTATCGTTTCGCCACTTACATATCAGTTGTTTATCCATTTTGAGTTTACTTTTGTGTATGGTGAAAGTTGGTGATCTACTTTCATTTTTTTTGCGTGTACCTGTCCAATATACACAGCACCATTTTGTGAAGAGACTGTCTTTACTCCATTGTATGCTCTTGCCTCCGTTGCTAAATATTAATTGACCATAATGGTGTGAGTCCATTTCTGGGGTATCTTTTGTTCCTTTGATATATATGTCTGTTGTTATACCAGTACCAGGCTCTTTTCATTACAATGGCTTAGTAGTACAGTTTGATATCTGGTCAAGTGATCCCTCTGTCTCTGTTCTTCTTTCTCAAGATGGCTGCAACTATTTGGGGTCTTTTTTGGTTCTATATAATTTTTGGAATATTTGTTCTGATACTGTGAAACATGCTATTGGTATTTTAATAAGAATTGCATTGAATCTCTAAATTGCTTTGGGTAGTATGGACATTTTAATGATATTAATTCTCCCAATCCATCAGCATGGCATACTCTTCCACTTCTTTATATCTTCCTCTATTTCTTTTTTCAGTGACCCGTAGTTTTCTGAGTACAGGTCTTTTACACCCTTGGATAAGTATATTGTTAGGTATCTTATTTTTTTATTTGCAGTGGTAAATGGTGTTGTTATATTAGTTTCTCTTTCTGAGAGTTCATTGTTGATGTATAAGAATGCCATGGATTTCTGGATGTTAATTTTGTATCCAGCTACCTTGATGAATTCATTTATCAAATCTAGTGGTACTTTGATGGAGTCTTTAGGGTTTTCTATGTACAATATCATGTCATCTGCAAATGACAATTTTGTTTCCTCCTTTCCAATTTGGATGCCTTTCATGTTTTCTTCTTGTCTTATAACTGTGGCTAGGACTTCCAATATTATGTTGAATAAGAGTGGTGAAAGCAGACATCCCTGTCTTGTTCCTGTTTTTAAGGGAAATGGTTTTAGTTTTTGCCCATTGAATATGATGTTGGCTGTAGGTTTGTCATATATGGCCTTTATTATATTGCGGTATGATTCCTCTATTCCCACTTTGGTGAGAGTTTGTATCAGAAATGGGTGCTTGATTTTGTCTTATGCTTTTTCTGCATCTATTGATATGATCATGTGATTCTTGTCCTTCATTTTGTTTATATGATGTATCATATTTATTGATTTGCGGATGTTGTACCAGTCTTGCATCCCAGGAATAAATCCCACTAGGTTTTGGTGTATGATCATTTTAATATGTTGTTGGATCTGGTTTGCTAGTATTTTGTTGAGAATTTTTGGATCTGTGTTCATCAGGGATATTGGCATGTAATTTTCTTTCTTTGTAGTTTCTTCATCTGGTTTGGGGTTTAAGGATGATGCTTGCTTCATAAAAGGAACTTGGGAGTTTTCCCTCCTCTTAAATTTTCTGGAATAGTTTGAGTAGAATAGGTGTTAATTCTTCTTTGTACATTTGGTAAAACGCGCCTGTAAATTCATCTTGTCCAGGCCTTTTGTTTGCTGGTACTTTTTTGATTACTGCTTCAAATTCATTATTTGTTATCAGCCTATTCAGGTTTTCTGCATCTTCCTGATTCAGCTTTGGAAGAATGTACACTTCTAGGTATTTGTTAGGTACTTGTTAATTTCACCTCTGTTGTCCAGTTTATTGGCACATAGTTGCTCATAGTACTATCTTACAATCCTTTGTATTTTCATTGGGTCAGTTGCTATATTTCCTCTTTCATTTCTGATTTTATTTATTTGGGTCCTCTCTCTTTGTTTCTCAGTGAGTCTGGTTGAAGGTGCATTAATCTTATTTATCTTTTCAAAGAACTAGCTCTTGGTTTTATTGATTTTTAGTATTTTTCTTTAGTCTCTATGTCATTAATTTCTGTTCTGACCTTTATTATTTCCTTCCTCGGTGCCTTTCTTGCTGTTCTCATTCTAGTTCTTTTAGTTGTTGTGTTAGATGGTTCATTAGATATTTTACTTGTTTCTTGATGTAGGCCTGTAATGCTATGAACTTTCCTCTCAGGACTGCTTTTGCCGTGCCCCATAGATTTTGGGTTGTTGTCTGTTCATTTTCATTTTTATCCAACAAGTGTTTGATTTCATCCTTGATCTCATTGTTAATCCATTCATTGTGGCTTTCTCTTTCGCCAGTGAAGGGAAGTTTTCTGTCATTATTTCTTCCACCAAGTTCTCTATACCTTGCTCTCTTTACTGCCCATCCAGTACTCCTATAATGTGAATGTTGTTTCACTTGGTTTTGTCCCAAATCTCTCTTAGACTGTCCTCAAGCTTTTTAAGTGTTTTTCTTTTTGCTGCTATGATTGTGGGTTGTTTTTTTTACCGTACCTTCTAAGTCAATCATTCTATCCTCTGCTTCGCTGAGCCTGTTTTTAATTCCTTCTAATGTATTCTTGATATCAGCTGTAGTAGTCCTTATTTCTGCCTGATTCTTATTTATGATATTTATCTCTTTTTCCTTGTTTTCACTAAGTTCCTTGACCTTACCATTAAGTGTCTTGTTATTCTCATTAATTCCCATGAGCATCTTTATAACCATTACTTTAAACTCTATTTCTGATAACTTGCTTGACTCCATCTCATCCAGGTCTTTTTCTGTCGATTTTTCCTTTTTATTTTTTGTTTGGGGGTTGTTTCTTTGTCTCCCCATTTTAGTGGCTCTTAATGTTTGTATCTATATATTAGATATATTTGCTGTCTCCCAGTCTTACAGGGTGGGCTTTTGTAGTGTGAGTACAGTGGAGCCCAAAGTTGTGTTTTCCTTATACTTCTGAGCTCTTTGCTCTAAGTGTGTCCCTCTTGTGTGTGTCCCTTTGTGGGTTCTTTGGGCTCTCTTGTTGTGATTGGCTCTAGATTTTTGTTGACCTGTTTTTGGGAGGACTCTCCTCTGAGGTTGGCTAATTGTGTGTCTTAGCCCCACCCATGTCATATGAGCCATTGTACTGGTACTGGCAAGGCAGGACAATACACAACTAAACTTCCGGGAGACAAGGAGTATCTAACAAAATATCTTGACAATCACAATGAAAACAACCCAAGTGAAAATAGAACTGGGAGAGTGAAGAAAGATCACAAATGCTAAAGCCAAAAAAAAAAAAAAAAAGGAAAAAAAAAAGAAAAAGGAAAAGCTAGAGAGAGTAAAGTATGTTATTGCTAAGAGTAAAGAAAGGTAAAAAAATTAATTGAAATAAAATGTAAAAACTAGTGAAGCTACTGGGAGTTAAAAGGGGCAGAGAAAAGATTCTGATAGAAGGGTGAGCAAAAAATTATAGGTACAGCATAAGAATAGGGTAATAGTTTAAAATGAAAGAATAAAAATATAATAAAGATACAAACAGAAACTAATAATCAAACAAAAAGACAGAAAAACAGAAGGGAGAAAAAGTAAAGAAATAAAGAAATAAAAAGTTATGCCAATGGACTGAGAAGAGAGAGAGAAAGCAAGGGCAGTTAGGGAGTCCAATAAGAGATATGGGAAAAAGTATAGAGAAAAGCAGTAAACTTATTGGTTATAATGATAATATCCCAGCAATTATGCAGAGAATATCAAGGAAGACTTGATAGTAGAACAAAAGATAAAACAAAACAAAGCAAAAAAACAAACAAAAAAACAAAAATCAAGATGAGCAGAACAAAATTCTTTTAAAAAATTTAATTAAAAAATTTATAAATTAAAAAAAATTATAAAATTTAAAAAGACATTTTTTCTTTCTTTCTCTTTTTCCTAAGAAAAAAAAGTTAATCAGGTGAGCTCCATCTGGGCAGCTTACCTTGTTTGAGGCTCACTATTTTGTATTCTGAGTTCAGTTCTCCTGGGAGGTACGTGTGTATCACGCTAATGTCAGGAGCGGTCTTGTTTTGGTTCTGGTGTTTAGGTAGTTGCTTAATCTGAGGTTCTTTGTGGACTACCCCCACTTGTCAGTTATTTTGTCTCTCCCTTGTGGTTGCCTGGTCTTACTCCAGAGTCTCCTGTAGAGTTTTTAGGGTGCAGGATGGCTAGTGTAGCTCGAGATATCACTCCCCTTACTTAGAGGTTTTGCTGTCAAGCACTCACTGTGAAGAAGTCTCTCCTTCACAGCCAGCTCCTCAGTATCTACCCTATCCTCCAACTCTAGTTCCCCATACAATGTCCTGCTACAGTTTCAGATTGACTTCAGTTTGCTGCATTTTTTGTATCGGCAGTTTCAGCAGCCTGATCTGAGTGGGTTAGATTAAAATACATTCCAGTGAGCACTTTGCCTGCCGAGCCCCAGCAGGGGTTTTAAGTTTTTCCTCCAGTTCCCAAACAATAGTTCTTGAATGCCTTATTCTTGTAATGTTCTCCTGTGAATTTTTCTCCCTTTTCCTTCAGACTGTGCCCTGTGGGAGGTATCTGGGGCTTCAGTGACATGAACCAGCCCCTTTCCTGTTGGGAGTGGTGCTCCTAGCTTGCAGGAGAAGTAGGCATGCTCCACCCCTCCTTTCTCAGATCTAGTTGGCTGGTTGCACAAGGCCCGCAAATTTCAAACTCTCCACAATGCAGAAGTAAATCCCACCTTTCACTGGTCTGTTTACCCAATGCAAGCTAGGAAGGTGGAAGTCAGTTCGACATTCAAAAACTCAAAAATGCACAAATCAACACACAAACAAATAACCCACCCTGCAAGGTCCTGCCACCCCTTTGCCAAGGCACCAAGCAGGAGGGGACACAAAGTCAGCCCCAGGCACCTCCCCTGCACCGCTGATCTCAGTAAAGCTGGAGTGGCTCCTTGTGCGCTAGCCCAGCACCCCTCAGGCATGTCAAAACCCCCAGAAGTGACCCACCCACTGGGAGCTCATGGGGCTGGAGAAAAACTCCCTCCCACAGGTATCTCCAGTCCATCTCTGTTGGTGAGAGGGCTCTCTTCTTCTTTCTCATGCCGCAAAGATTAAATGCTTTCTAGGGTTCTACACAATGCCTTACAGGAAGGTAGAGGGTCCTGTATGTGGCTGCTCAGTGCAGTTCTCTGGTCCTTTGTACTCAGGAGACAGACACTGTGAGACTGCCTTTCCTATGGTTAGCACCTGGTGTGGAAGATACCTGTTGCAGCCACCATTAGCTTTGTTTCACTAGAAAAGCATGGTCTCCTCCTCGCAAGCACACTGTTCCCCTGGGTCCCTCTGCCCTCCACAGGGAGCACTCCTTTTCTTCTCCTTCTCTCCAGGTTTGAGATCCCTGCTTTTGAGTGCCAGGTCACACTCCCACGGGGATGGATCTTTGCAGTCTCTAACCCTTGAGGCTCAGAGCCCAGCACAGGCTTCAGTGGGGACTCTCCTTTTCTACCCCCCCCTTACCAGACTATGATGTTTCTTCAGTGCTCCCTAGTTGAAAATATGTTTACTCAGGTATATTTCTCTAGTTTTTCCAAGCCGGTTATGCAGTATTTTAGTGGTAAATCGAGTTTGTGACTGGGACAGGGGCACTCTGCTTCTTCTCACAGTGCTGCCATCTTACCACTCTCTAGCCATAAGTTTTAATGAATTAAAATGTATCAATACTTTTAGAATTTTTGAATTTTAAATTATAATTAATAACGTTTTTCTACTCTCAAGTTAAAAAGAAATCCACCCTTATTTTATTCAGTCTATATAATTTCATATTTTATATTTACATCTTTGAATTTTATGACATTTATAGTATAAAAAGAACTCAAGACTTTTTTAAGAAAATAAAATCAACTATCCATTATATTTTTTGACAGGAAGGCCTTATCCGAGATAACAGTGGAGTAACATTTAAAATACTCAATGAAAGATGGTATGAGACAAAGATTTTATATCCAGCCAAACTAACTTTCAAGTATAAGGACTACAAACATGTTATGAGCATGCATGGATTCAGAGAATATTTTTCCCATGAACACTTTCTCAGTAATCTGCTAGAAAATGAACTTCAGAAATACAAAATGGCTGAAGAAACATTGGCATAAGGATTGGTTTTAAGCATCAAATATATAATTTCCTGTAGAGTTGAGTCTAAATGATAAATATAGGAGACAACATTGTACTAAAAAATGTTTATATGTTAGAAAAATGGAAAAGAAGAAGAATATATCAAATGTACAATGAGTTTGTACATTGCCTTATAGGTAGTATATTAGTTTCCTATTCCTTCTGGAAACAAATTACCCCAAACTTAATGGCTAAAACAACACAAATTTGTTATCTTACAGTTCTGGAGGTCAGAAGTCCAAAATTGGTTGGCAGGGCTGTTTCCTTCTGGAGGCTCTAGGAGAGAATCTATTTCCTGGTCTTTTCTAGCTTCTACAGGCTGCCTGAATTTCTTGACTTATGGCTATGCATCACTCCAGTGTTTGCTTCTGTTGTCACATCTTGTTCTCTGATTCTGACCTTCTTTCCTCCCACTTATAAGGACTCCTGTGATTACATTTGACTCAGATAGATAATCATGTCATCTCAAGGCTCTGTTTTTAAAATTTACCATTATTGTTGAAAATATCACAGATGTCCCCTTTTTCACACATGCAAAGTTCCTTTTCCCATCTACAGTAACATATTTATAAGTTTTGGGAATTGGGACATGTATGTCTTTTGAGAGGGCATTACTCTGCCTACAACAGGTAATAATTGGGATTAAAAATATATTTTATATCAGATCATGGTTAAGAGGTAAGTAAGTGGTAAGAAGAGGCAATTAATACATTTCAATATTGTTCATAGCAGGGAACCAATAGAGTGTAAAAAAGGGAATGACATTAATATAAAAGCTACCATTAGTACAAAATTCTAAGTTTCTAAATATCAATGATATAACAGAATAAAACATATTTTATAGTAAAATCTATATATGTACATATGTATAGATACATATAAAAAGACTGTATATATGTATGCATATTTTTGCTCCATATACTCCCATGATTCTTACCTAAAATTCAACATTTTTTTCAACTGTTTGTATATATTAAATATGAGGAAAAATAGATGATCAATTCATACTAATAATAGGCATTTACATACCTTTCAATCTAAGGCTGAATAAGTGGATACAAATTTTAAAAGTTATAAAAAAATTAAAATGTATATGTCATAGGACCATGAACCTATATAATACAGAATATACATTCATAAAAATAGACTATATATTAGGTCTCAAAGAAAGCTTCAATAGAATTCAAAAATAGGAATAACATGCCCTGGCTTAGTGGTTAGAGTGTCAGCCTTCGGATCGAAGGGTCACAGGTTCGATTCTCAGTCAAGGGCAAGTACCTTGGTTGCAGGCTCAATTCCACCCCCTCACCCCTCCCTTCCACTCTAAGAGAAATCAATGGAAAAAAATATCCTCAAGTGAGGATTAGCAACAACAAAAAATTAGAAATAATGCAAACAGTATTTACTGATCACAGTGCAATAAAACTGAAAATTAATAATTTAAATTATATTTTGTACTGAAATTAAAAAAACTATTAAGTGTTATTTGAATATAAAAATACAGATAAAAAATTGCAGAATTTTTGAAAATATGACCACTCTATCTATGGATACAACTAAAAGATTTATCAGAGGAAAATTTATAACTTTAAATACTTATACAAATAAAATCAACATGCATCTTTCTCTGATAACTGCATCAGCCAGGAATATGCTTGCTTCAACCACAACTACAGTAGATCCATTGCCAGGGCTGGCTATGGTCCTCATTTAAAAGTCTGATACAGTACTTTGTTCATTATGGATTTTTTGCAATAATTTTGATTTTTTAAAAATATTGCATTGAGCCAAGATCCCTGTTCAATTCCAGGTCAAGGCACATGCCTGGGTTGCAGCCTTGATCCCCAGTAAGGGGAGTGCAGGAGGCAGCCGATCATTGTTTCTCTCTCATTGATGTTTCTATCTGTCTCCCTCTCTATTCCTCTCTCTGAAATCAATAAAAACGTAGTTTTAAAACATTGCATTGAAATATTTATCTTGATTAATGCATTTTTAGTGCTTCTTTAAATTTTGTGCCCACTTGTACCTCACTTTGTGCCTTACTTGTCTTACACTAATCTCAGCCTGAGTTGTGCCCTGGAGATCATCAATTCCCTTGATAACGTTGACGGGTATGAGTACCACCCGACACTTCAAATTGAGTGAGTTCACATCAACTGCAGCAGAAAAACTGGCAAAGCATCTGTACTTACTGAGCTGGGGGCGAAAGGTTTGATTGGGAGGTTTTCATAGGAGCAGTCACAGGCAAGAGTGCCATACAAGTCTCATGGTTCTTCTCTGAATTTCAGCAGTTTATCTTTTTTCTTTTTTTGTGTTATTTCTGGTCCTTTTTTTTTTTTAAACTGTGAAATGAGTTATGAACAAATCTTTAGTTATGAGTTTCTCCGATTATGAAATTGTGGATAAAGGACGGTGCATTTTTTTGTCATATTCTCTTCCATTTAATATTTTTAGTTGTCTTTTTCATTTTCCTTCTTTATGAAAAGTTTTGTTGTTTTGATTTTTTTTGAGAGATGGGGACGATGACTTTTGTACCTTAAAAAAACTTGATTACTACATTTATTTACATGAATTTGTATCCTATTCTTTGCATCAGAATGTAAGTATTTTATCTGGTTATTATAATTTTTTCAAAAGAAATTTTCATGAAAAAGTCACAGAAGAGTTATTTTCTCAGTGTTTTTTCCCCCACTGATATAGATTTTTTTTACTGAAAACATTTGAGTATTAATAAGGTTTTTTTGATACACGGACCTAGTTCATTGTCTACATAAAAATTGTATCAGCTTGGTGTTTCCTTTTTAGAAATACAAATAAATTCTATGATACCTAGGGACATTGCCTTCTCCTTGTTATATATACTGAAGCCTCTTAAAATACACAAACTGATAATATATCACAAATATTGTCTTGAATCATTAAAAGTTCCTCATCATTTTGAAAGCTGTGCAACAAATATTTTATTTTTGGATATACTATTTTATTGTGAAACTTTAATTGGCTTTTAGGATTTTCTTCAACCATTGTAAAGATGTTGAACATTTTACTATATGTATCTTGGATTTTTTATTTTGGATGGGTTTTTTTTTCAGAAATCACGTAGAACTCTAAAAATTCCTAGAACTAAGATTATTAGAACAAATGTCATGCACATGTTTACACTTTAAAATTCACTCAGCATATTTTGCAACAGCATTATCCTGTATCATGGGTAAGTACAATGGTTTTTTACTTTAAAGGACAATTGAGATACGGAGACATAATATTGCACAGCTGATCTTCATTTCCTGGTGCCATACAAGTCTCATGGTTCTTATCTGAAATTCAGCAGTTTTTCAAGCATAAATGCCCCTCAGATTATTATATGACTTTGGTCAATTTCCAGAACACTGAAATGGTTATTTTGTCAATTTTGTATAGTTTTATAATTCTTATTTTGGGAAAGGATTTGCTCATTTTCTCACTTAGCCATAGCTAAAAATCCAGCCTCAGCTAAGCATTACAGCTTAGTTATAAATCAGCACCCTGTGAAACAGTAAGGTTGTGAGGCCCTGGGAAGAGGCGACCCTGGGGCTAGGAGGCCCTGGGTTCAGGCTCCTCCATAGTTAGACAGCTCTGCTCCACTCCATTCCATCCTGCCCTGTCCTACCTTGTCCTGCCCTGCCCTCTCTTCTCTGCTCTGGTCAGTTGAGATGTCTTAGGTATTTCATCTTCGCTGTTTCAGCTCTAGCCTGAGAAATGCAGTCTTCAGTCTTTTGTGGAAAGGGAAAGTGCAATCTCCAAGTCAGAGGGGAGACTTATATAGACAGAACTCCCTGCCCTTGGTCCCTGATTGTTTTGTTCTCATTCAAATGAGGACTTCCAATCCTCACAGTTTCATTGGTTCGAAAATCACTGTCTTGATTGTTCAGAATGGAACTGCTCTAATTGGTGAAAATGCTGATGGGAATAAAGGTGTCAATCTCTGATTAAATGGGGACAACCTCTGTCCTACTGGTTGAAACACTATTCTTGGAACTCCTTTATAAGGGCTGGCTCAGATGACAGGAACACAGTGCAGGAAGGCAGTTCAGTATGGGAGGTAGGCAGCTTGCTGTAGGATTCTCGCTGAAATGCAGTTTGCTTGAAGCTCTTGTGTAGAAATTGCTGCTAGTCCCTGTGTTTTAAATCCAAGCCAAGTTAAGCCACTGAAAGCCCTTCTTACTAGGTAACTTCTTTCTCTGGGTCCATAACATCAATAATTAAAGATTTTTAAAGAAGTGAAGTATAGCCAGTAAAATCCAGTCAGATCTGCATGCTCTTCTCAATATTTTTAAAAGGACTAACTGAAATAACATTCATTTCAATAAAGATGTCCACAATAATTAAAAAGGTGTCTTGCCCTGTTGGGGCGGCTCACTTGTTTGGAACGTCTTCCAGCATGCCAAAAGCTTGCGAGTTCAATTACTGGTCAGGGAGCATACCTAGGTTGCGGGTTTGATCCTGGTTGGGGAGTGTACAGGAGGCAGTCGGTCAATGATGACTCTCTCATCATTGATGTTTCTCTCTCTCTCTCTCTCTCCCTCTCCCTTCCTCCCTCTGAAATCAGTAAAGATACATTTTTTAAAAATCGTTAAAAATTGAGGCATCTTGTTCAAAAATCTCTTCTCTAGTGATGTCTGATAACCCAAACTTAGGGATTTCTAACATTTTTTAAAAAAATATATCTTTATTGATTTCAGAGAGAGGAAAGGAGAGGGAGAGAGAGAGAAACATCAATGATGAGAGTCATTGATTGAGCCCGCAACCCGGGCATGTGCCCTGACTGGGAATCGAACCCCAATCAGCCTGGATCTTAGGTCAATGCTCAACCCCTGAGCCACGCCTGGCCGGATGGGATTTCTAACATTTAAAGTCTCCTATGATTGTACTGGAAATATCAAGGGGAACACTAAGTAAAGTATATGATTGTCTAACCACTAACCTGTACAACTGAAACCTATACAAAATAAAATTGAGAGTAAACTGTAAAACAACAGCAGCAACAACAAACTTCCCCTATGATTGTGGACATTTTTTTCAAAATGCAAATACCACTGGAGGGGATCTCAAACTCAGCCATAAAAAGATGCTAGAGAATGTGAATGAGGTACTTTATTCTCTTAGCAAAACAAGGAGAGCAAGCAAGAAGGTAGAACAAGATATAGTATTGCCTGGTAGATCTCTATAGAGGATTGTTTCCTACTTCAGAATTTTCCCAGGTACAAGAGGAAAAATACCATGCTAGCCTGTTCTAAGAATAGGTCCTGCTAACTGGGGCTCCATTTGTTTTCCTGAGGATAATGATGAGATGGATATGCTGTTTAAGTGTGGAAGTTGCCTAGTAGAGGGAAAAAGAATTTAAGTAGCAAAGAATACAGAAGAGTCAGGAGAAAATCCAAAATCATTGAGGAAAAAGGTCCTGGTCCTAATATTTGTGGCACCAGTGCAAGAGTACACATGGAAGTCCATTTACCGTATGTCTGAATAGTTAAAATTTACAAATCAAGCTAACAAACTGATAAACCTAAAATATATTCACATATTCTATTCTCTTATCTTGGCAAACAAACCTTTATAAAAACTAAGTTTGTATGTTTGAAAGCTAAAGTACTAAAATTAATTACAGTTATACATGTCTAGTCATTCTGTTGATGCATTAGTAGTGCTTAGATGAATAATAAAATAAGTAAGTATAATTTATTATCATGTTAATTTTCTGAACTTTTTTTCTTGCCTTAATTTCAGCAAAATTCCTAATTACATTATTTTAGTCAATATTTTCACATAATTTGTGAAAATAATTTACACTGTTTACACTAATGATATAAACCAAAATTATCTATCAAGGTTAGAAGCCACTGCCTTTTGACCCAGGGATCCCACTTCTGGGAATATATCTTAAGAATTCCAAACACCAATTTGAAAGAATATGTGCACTCTGATGTTCACAGCAGCATTATTTACAATAGTTAATATTTGGAAACAGCCCAAGTGCTCATCAGTAGATGAGTGGATTAAAAAGTTGTGGTACATTTACCCAGTGGAACACTACATGGCAATAAAAGAGAAGGAACCCTTAACTTCTGTGACAGCATGGATGGACCTGGAAGTTATTATGCTAAGTGAAATCAGCCAGTCAGAGTAAGACAAATACCATATGATATCACTTATATGTGGACTCTAATGAACAGAATAAACTGACAAACAAAATAGAAACAGAGGCATGGACACATGTAACAGACTGATAGCTGTCAGAGGGGAAGAGATAGAGGAGGACTGGATGCAAGAAGGTGAAGGGATTAGCCAAAGAACATATATGCATGACACACAGACACAGTCAACAGTGTGGTGATGGCCAGAAGGAAGGGGGAGCAAGGGCTGGGTGGAGGTAGGAAAAAGGGAGCAAATGGGGACATTTGTAAAAGTGTAAACAATAAAAAATAAAGCCAAATACAAAATTATAATGAATAACAACAAATTCATTAAAATGAATAACAAATTAAATAACACATTTGTTTTTATCGGAATTCTATGAATTTTTAATAAGTGACTAATAACAGCATTTAAGGTATAAACACATTTTTAATAAACTGTTTTGAATAAAGCTGAACATATTTTAATTTTTAAAAAATAGGGTAAAATCTTACTAAGTAATTTCATAAAACATAAAACTATTACCCTAGCCAGTTTGCTCAGTGGTTAAAATGTCAGCCCACTGACTGAAGGGTCTCAGGTTCCATTCCTGGTCAAGGGCACGTACCTCAGTTGCAGGCTCAATCCTGGGCTCTGGGTGAGAGAAGCAACAAATCAATGTGTCTCTCACATTGACGTTTCTCTCCCTCTTTGTCTCTCCCCCTTCCTTCCACGCTCTCTAAAAGACCAATGGAAAAAATATCTTCGGGTGAGGATTAAAAAAGGAAAATTAACACTATTAACAATTTTGCCATTCAATGTTCATTTAGTTGCCAGTGTACAGAAATGGTATTATACTTCACACGTTGTCTAGAATTATATATATCAAACTTAAGGGTAATATGAATGGTTTAGTACTGCAAAATGTCCTTTGGGTGTCTCAATGAAAACACCCTGGTAATTTGAATTATTTCTAGATTAGGATGAAATTGCAAAGAAAAGCAAGAAAATGGACCTTCAGCATTACTGGGAAGTGTTTCAATATGCAAAATTCAATTGTTTTCCTGATATCTGAGAAGACAGATTAGAAAAGTGAGCCTTTTCTCTTACTTTAGTACTTCTGCCATTCAAATTATCTTAAAACTCAAAAAAAGTGTCTATTTCCAATGTAGCCAATGGCATAAGTCATAAACCTTCACAGTGCTGAAATATGATTCCCTTTAGTTTTGAGGACTTCATTCTTATTCGGCCAAAATGACATCAGGCATACAAGTGGATGCTAGCATAGTGTGTTGGTCTGTTTTAGGACTGAGCACCAGGGCATTAGTGCAAGAGGTACCCATATGTTCTTTCATACATTTTTATGTATGCACATTTGTGGTATCAGGGTCCTGTAAAGCATGAACCCCAGGGAAGGTGCCCTTTGTGCTCTGGTCTCAGGCTATTACTAGCAAAGATAAGCACTAAGTGTGGGACATATGAAGGAGAGGAACTCCAAGAAGAGACTTTGTGAAACAAAAATTTCTTTTATGGATTTAGAGTTTGCTGGGGGATGTGTGATATAAGCACCCCAATCTACCTCCCTTTACAAATATCTAGGTAACTTGTCTTAGACTTGTAGATCAGTTGGTTAGAGTGTGTCCCCATAC
Organism: Miniopterus schreibersii; assembly: GCF_964146895.1. NCBI lineage: Eukaryota > Metazoa > Chordata > Mammalia > Chiroptera > Miniopteridae > Miniopterus > Miniopterus schreibersii. Next base: position 78,932,402 of record NC_138104.1, read on the forward strand.
CACAAGGTTGCAGGTTCAATCCCCAGTCAGGGCACATTCAAGAAGCAGCCAATGAATTCATAAATGAGTGGAACAACAAATTAATGTCTCTCTCTCTCTCTTCTCAATAAATTAAATTTTCAAAAAAGATTATATAAAAAGTTACACCTGAGAAATTCGCTCCTATTCAAGCCCCCATTAACCCTACTGCCATACAAACTCTATTGATAATTTTTTAATTTACCATTTTGGTGTTTATTTATCGATTATTTTAATCTTTAAGTTTGAGTTTAATGTGTATTATTTATTTTTAAGAAAAGATCATTACCACAACTTTAGAAGTCCCCTCTTTGTTCTTCCTAGATTGAGTGCATCTACCTTCTAATCCCTAGAGATAACTACTATCATGACTTTGCTTTTCTTCATATTTTACCCATATCTATGTCTTTCTTCTACCTTCACATTTCATTGATAGTTTGGTTGAGCATGGAGTTTTAGGTTGGAAATTTTTCCTTCAGCATTTTAAAATTATCAATTTATTTTCTTCTAATTTCATTGTTGCTAATGAAATATCTGTTGTTGATATTAATCATTTTTCATGATTCTCCAATGTTATCTGCACCCTCCCACACACCTGAAACTTAAAGATTCTTACAATCCCCAACATTCTTAAATTTCACAACAATGAATCCACACTATAGTACATTTTCACTTATTATGGTGGACACTTGTTGGGCTTTTTCAATAAGAAAATTAGTTTGCTTCAGTTCTCATTGATTTTGTTGAATTATTTCATTGACAATTTCTTCACCTCCATTTTCTCTCTACTATCTTTCCATAACTACTGTTGTTCAGCTATTGAAATTCCAGATTATTTGCCCAGTTTTTTATTTCACTTCTAATTTCCTTTTTCTTTCCTTTATGATTTCTGGGATATTACTTCAAGAGATGAGTTCTAGACCCAATATTTCAATGATTACCGTGGTCTCTCTCTAATATTAATTTCATCATATTTAAAAGGAGTAAGCCAAATTATAAAATGTTTAATTTGCAATCCAGCTGTAACTTGCTATGATTTTCACATTGAACCATCAGGTATGCAGGCAGGTTTATCTATTCCCTATGTGTACAGATGAAGGGATTAATTCTGAGAGAAATTAAGATCAGAATTAGAACATATCCTCCTGACTCCTGTTTTAGTCTGCCTGCAATTAGACTATGTCACATAACACAATAATAATATTGCAGTCATGAACAGAAACTACTTTGAACAAAATAATAGTTTCTTTTAAACTGGTCTTTCTGTATTATACACATATGCTGATAATCTCTGCTATTCTAATTTATCTTTATCTCTACTTATTCTAAATTTATCTTTCTATGATAATAATTCTTATTCAATGGGATAATAGCAGCAGTAGATAATTAGTTTTCACACTAACAAATTAAATTGACACTTTTAACACTCAACTTCTTCCTTGAATAAAATACATTTTAAGCTTTAGGGGAGTCGGGGCTTTTAAGTTTAGCTTTGATGCTATGTTCCTGAATTTAATCTATAGCTTTCTTTTAATTGCATAATATAAATCTTTGTTCAAGTGCCTCTATGATTATTTTCCTTATTGTAGTTTTAAGAAAACTATTTCACATCTTTCTTTTCTTTTTCTTTTTCTCCATATTTAAACATATTTACCACACAACACACATAACATATATTTAAAGTTAAAATAATAATAATGCTAAAACCCTCACATACCCAACATCCACATTAAAATATAGCACATTATCTTAGAAAATCATCTGTGGCCCTCCCTGATTTTATCCTTCTGCCCCATCCTCAGATGAGTGCATAATCCTTACTGTATTAATCAGCTTGGAATGCCTTAACAAAATATCAATGACTGGGTGACTTACACAAGAGAAATTTATTCTCTCATATTTCTGGAGACTAGAAGCCCAAGATCAAGGTGGCAGCAGGTTTGGTTTCTTCATAGATCTTTCTCCTTAGTTTGTAGAAAGTCACCTTGCTATGTGTTCACATGGTTTTCTCAGTGTGCACACGTCAGGTGTTTCTGTTTGTGTTCTAATCTCCTCTTCTTATAAGGACAGCAGTTGGATTGAATTAGGCCCAGCCCTAATGACCCCATTTTAATTTAGCTACCTCTTTAACAGCTATATCTCCAAATACAATCACATTCTGAGGTACTGAGGGTTAGGACTTCAACATATGAATTTTGACAGGATGCAATTCAGCCCATAACGCTGACTTTTATTGTCAATTTTACCTGCTGCAGTCTGAATCTTGTGTCCCACTAAAATTCATGTGTTGAAACTTACTCTCCAAGATTATGATATTAGGAAGTAGAGCCTCTGTGAGGTAGATTAGTGCCCTTATAAAAGTGGATCAAGAAAGTTCCACCATGTGAAGACACAGTGAAAAGGTGCTGTCTGTAAACCAGGAGGCAGGCCTTCACCAGCCACCAAATATGCCAGTGCCATGATTGGACTTCCAACCTCTAAAACTGTAAGAAATAAATTTCTGTTGTTTATAAGCCAGTCAGTCTTTGGTATTTTGTTATAACAGCCCAAATAGATAGGCCACTTTGGGATCCTCACACCTTTGAGTGAACAGGGAAATTGGCATACTATTCCACAGTGGAGATAAGGAAGAACACGTCTGGAATACAAGAAATCCCTTAGGGCATCTCTCAGCATTACCACGCCTTGTGATTAACTCAATGGAAAACTACAACAACCCAATCCACGATGGACTACTAATGGCCAAGACCCTTCAGGATTGAAGGTTTGGGTCACCCCATCAGGTAAAGAATGAACCAGCTGAGGTGCTTGATGAAGGCAAAGGGAATATGTAATGGGTAATGGAAGACGATAGTTAAAAATACCAGCTGTGACCATGTGACCAGTTACAGAAGCAGGGACTGTAGTTATTATGATTATTTTCTCTTTATTTTGTTATGAATATGTCTGTGAGTATATAAGCATATATTAAGCAAATATCTTTGTTTTATTTACTCTCTTGTTCCCTTATCATGTAACATTTTAATTTTATATTAGTGTTAAGTGCTGTTAATTTTACATTATAGCATTCAAGTTACAAGATATGAGGAGAAGAATATACATCAGTCAAGGATTTTACCTCCACTTCTGAGGAAAGGATTAGTACATTTTTGGTTATAAACAGGATTGTTGTATCAAATTAGGCAGAATTATAGCCTTGCTACTTTCTTTGTTTGGAGATTAAGTATGGTTTAAAGAGATGCATATAAGTATTAAGGTAACAAGACGTGGACTTGTGATGGCTAATTTTATGTATCAACTTGACTGGGCAAAGAGAGGCCCAGGCAGCTGGTAAAACATGTTTTCTAGGTGTGTCTGTGAGAGTGTTTCTGGAAGAGATCAGCAATTGAATTGATGAACTAAGCAAAGCAGATGACCCTCCCCAATGTGGGTAAGAATCATCCAATCCTTTGAGGGTTTGACTAGAACAAAAAGTAGAGGAAAGGTAAATTCACTCTCTCTGCTCGATCTGACATATCCATCTTCTTCTGTTCTTGGACATCAGCACTCTTGATTCTCAGGCTTTCATACTTCTCTTGGGACTTAGATGATCAGTTCTTTGGACTTGGACTAAATTGTGCCATTGGTTTTTCTGGTTTTCCAGCTTTCAGATGGCAGACTGTAGGACCTTTCAGCCTCCATAACCTTGTGAACCAATTCCTATGTATCCTATTTGTTCATTTTCTTCTCTAGAGTACCCGGACTAATACAATACCTTTGCTTTAATATATATATTGGGCTGCTATAACAAAATATAATAAACTGGATGGCATATAAACAACAGAAATTTATTTCTCAAAGTTGTGGACGCTAAAGTCAGATATCAGGTGTCCAACATGGTTGAGTTCTGATGAAAGCTGCCTTCTAGCTTGTAGACTGCTGACTTATTGTTGTATTGTCGCATGGTAGAGAGTAGAACAGAAAAAGCAAGCTCTCATGTGACTCTTATAAAGGCATTAATCCCATTTATGAGGGCTCTACTCTTATGGCCTCATGTAATCCTAATTACCTCCCAAAGTTTGCACTTTCTAAATTGCATCACATTGAGGGACAGGGTTTCAACATATGATTTGGGGGAGACAAATTCAGTCTATAGTACCACCTATGTGTATATACTTAAACAGTACTCTGTTTTGCCAATTTTTGAACTTTACATGAACGGATTCCCCTGGGACTTGCTTCTATGATTCCTTTCAGATACATTGTTGATTTACACTGCAGTATAGAATGTATTGCATGAATATACAATTAATCCATTCTACTATTAATGGAATTTGTTTATTTCTAGTTTTTTAATATTATGAACATTCCTGTTGTAAACATTCCTATATATGTTTTTTGTTGTATATTTGCAAGAATATCTCTAAACTTTTATATAGTAGTAGAACTTCAAGATCATGTGATTTGTGTACAATTTTATTCAAGTTGCCTTTTATTTCTAGGCCCATTTTAATTTTTTCCACTCAATGACAGAGGCTTCCAGTTGCTTCCCAATAAACATTCTTCCCCTCTTCCTTTAGTAGAACTTTGTTTTCAGCTGGGCATATGACCATCCAGAATCAAGACTCTATTTTTAGTTCCATTGCTGAAATGAAAGCGTAAATATTGTTTGGAACTTTCTGGAAGACTGCTTAAAGAAAGCTGATTGTAGTAAGGTTGCCATTTGTACTTTCTGCCACTTGAAATCCAGGTTAGATAGTAGAAATCCAGCAGTCATCTTTACCCTTAAGAATGGAAACCATATGCTGGATATTGGAGCAGAAAGAAGGGATTCTGATTTACTGAGGACATTTTGGAATTTCAAACCAGCTCTGGACTTCCAAATTTCAAACTTCTTTATTTGGAAAAAACAAATCTTTGTGTGTTTAAGCCACTAATTTTTAGTCTGTGTAACTGCAGCTAAATATAGTTGCTTACTGAATACACTTTCAAATTTAATTTGATTATCTGTGTCTGATATTTGAGCATACAAAAAATATTTGCCCTGGCCAGTGTGGCTCAGTTGGTTGAGCACCATACCATGCACCAGAAGGTCGCTGATTGGATTCCTGGTCAAGACACATGCTTGGGTTGTGAGCTGGCTCGATCCCCAGTAGGAGGAGTGCAAGATGCAGCCAATCAATGAATGTTTTCTATTTCATGTAGATGGGTCTTTCTCTCTCTCCCTCCCTTCCCCCTCAAAGTCAATAAAAATATTTAAAAGAATATTTTGAATTTTCAGTTTGTTATTTCTCGTTTGATGATTCATTGTTTGATGATTCATTGATACCTCTTAGAGAAAAATCTTTATTTCAAAATGTAAATTATTTCCCCAAGGAATAAAAAATTTTTAATAGTAATACTTGATAGTCTGTAAGAAACTATAGCAGTGATTACACATCTAACAGGAAGCTTCTGCCTTTAACAAGTGTTTCCATGCAAAGAAAGATTATAGAGGACAATATAATTATTACCTGAGAAATTGTGATTAATCTTACTGCACACTTTTCTGATCATTCTTAAGCAATATATTATTAGATTTACTTGTTTTTGAGTCTATAAAATGATAGCTTACTGTATTTGTCTTCTGAGATCTGCTTTTCTTTCTCAAAATTGCATATCCAAGATTCATCTGTGATTTAATGAGTCACTAAAAGCATGATTTAGTGTATAATTAGCTGTCATAATAGACAAACCCACAAATCTCAATATTGCAACACAATAGAAGTTCATTTCTCTCTGCATGAAGTCTGAAGTGTGCATGCTTTCATAGTGAGTGGGTCCTATCTAAGAGGTAAATTAGGAATTTAGAATTTCTCCATCTTATTCTCTATGTCTTCAATATATAGCTTCTCAAATTGGCATACTTATCTTCCCCCAAGCATGGAGAATCCATGTAATATATTTCTATGGGTTATGTCCAGAAGTGGCACACATCACTTCCTCTTGTGTTCCATGTTTGAAAAGTCAGTCACATGGCATGGCAACCATGGAATTGTGCTTCTCAGATTCCCTCCAACACAGAAGCTGCTGGGAGGAGTGCAGTGAGCTGACTTCCTCCAGCTGCAGCACCTTTAGAATCTATCACATCATCATAGCTGAGGCCATACTTCCCAGGCAGTTGCCAGCCAAAGACAGCACTGCAAGTGGGCCTGGACATCTCTGTCCAGTGCAGGACTTACCTATGGCCAATCTTTTTGCTGGAACTTAACATCAGGCTGGCCAAAACTTTCTCAGAGCTGCACAGCAGTCTGAAGTTTTCTTTAGCTGCTCATTCCATTCCTCCCACCTCTCTTTTCACATGGGTCAAACCTGCATCACTGTTTTAAGACTCTCCCTGCCTACTCTTGCTCCCTCTACCCTTTGTTGTTCACAGAGCTCATTCTCAATAAAACTCTTGTACTCCTAATTCAATCTTTATGTTAGCTTCTTAGAGGATCTCAACTGACACACATGATCACACATGAATATAAGGGAGGCTGAAAAATGAAGTCTAGTTATATGGTCAGGAAGAAGAAGAAATGGGTGCATTGACCAGCTAATCAACATCTGTCATAATTTACCTCATTTTTTTTTTTTTTATGAACAGAAGTCTTTTTGCTAATATACCATACTCTATTTTAGTCTTTTTCCTGTCAGTGGACAGTTTGGATTGTTCTGATGACTTTGGGGGTTTTTGTGTGTTTCTTACCTTTATAAACATTGCTGCCATGAAGAGTTTTGCACATATTCTGGAACATAATTGTGAGAGTTTCTTAGTTATATGTGCTTACAAGTGGAACTGTTTCACTACAAGATGTGCATATGTTCAACTTTGTGAGATTACTCCCCATTGTTTTCCAAAAGAAGTTGTATCAATTTATACTCATGCCAGCACTGTATAAAAGTCTTCTTTGGTCCACCTCCTCTCCTTCACTTGTCTTATTACACTCTTAATTTTTGTTATTATTGTGAGATATAAGATGATATTGGAATTAAGTAATAATTCTCTTTTGTCTTCCACAAGTTCTAGGATGTGGTACAGAAGCTTTATGAACATTTGTACTAGTATATCCAGCCACTCTATCCATTAGCTCATTCATATATTTATTCTCCTCAGGTCTGTCTCTGCTTATTTTTCCTTCATTGCTACTATTTATAATCTTTTGTTTCCTCATCAAGGGTTTTTTTGCTTTGTTTTTTTCTTTTAATACTCTCTAATTCTTTTCTTATTAAAAACAAGATTTAATTTGACATTTTCTTTTGATTAAAATTCATCTCCGAACACTCTTACTCAAAGAAAATTAAAACCAAACTAAATAAATAGAGGAAACTGGAGAAAGGGGAGCCACATAATGCATGCAACCTGAGGAAAATGTCATGGTTTTCCCGTTCCCACACCCAACTCACTGAATGCATACATACATAAATACACACACATGTGTACATGATGCATGTGTGTGTATATGACTGTATAAATATATACATAAATGTATGTATGCACATGTTATATGCACAATACTATAACATAAATAAACATGTAAACATATGCATGCATTATTATATGTGCATTACATATATGATATACATAGATAAATAGAGACATGCAAGGTACCTAACACAACATTGAAATTATTTGAGAGTACTTCTCTCATATGTCCAAATAAGAAGACTTCAAGAATGGGAAAGTCTCCTTTGGGCAGACTATTATTTTTGTGTTCAGAGGTCCTCCTCTTTTCCATGGCTCCAGAAATTAAAGAGTACAACATTGCTGGGGACTATCACTACATGTGGCAGAATTCTGAACTTTAGCAGAATGTGGGGGAAGCAGCTGACTAATGTTTAGGGTAGCAATATAAAAGAGAGCTCTCATCAGTGTGTCCTATGAGAGCTATCTTTTCTCTAAAGAGTCCAGAGCAGCAATTACAACTAAGCTATGAAAGGAGCAGCCTTGCCCAGTTGGTGTGGCTCAGCAGTTGAGTGTCAAACTATGATCTAGGAAATCGTGGTTTGATTTCTGGACAGAGCACATGCCCGGGTTACAGGCCCAGTAAGGGGCATGCAGGAGGCAGCTGAACAATGACTCTCTCATCATTGATGTTTCTATCTCTCACTCTCCTCCTTTCCTCTCACTGAAATCAATAAAGATATATTTAAAAAAAAAAAAAAAGAAAGGAGAGCAACCTCACCTAACCCACAGTGTAATGGCACACTGCACATTTCCAACTCTTTTCTTTTTACCACAATGCAAAGAAGATGGGGTGAAAATGGTGAAAACAGCAGACCTTGTGCTCCAAATCAATCATCAAGCCCTGATAATTTCCTCTATATAAGCTGCTAGAGACACAAGTTTAGCTTTCCCTCTGGGGAGAAGAGAAAGGCTTTGGATTTAATGTGGCATTGACTTTGTAAAATAAACAGGACTGAGTTATAAAAACTTGAATAAAACTGCTTTCATAACTGCAAGTGGCTAGAAAGCCATAGAATTAAGATATTAAGCTCCTCACAAAAAAAGAGGGACTGAGAGCACAGTTGGAAACAATCATCAAAAACACAAGATTTTGGACAAAGACACCAACATAGGAGGTTCCTGAATGTTCCTTCTTTCATGGATGCACCAAATATACAGCTGCACATAGAAAAATCCCTTCTGAGACAAACCCAGGAACTAGCTGAGTTACTCCTGCACATCAGATGACAGAAAATACCCAAATTGAAATGGCCTGCATCTATTGTTGATAATGATCTTCCCTTTTGGAACACCGTTGGACCTTGATACATGCACAATCATTGAGAGCCACTAAACACAAAGATCATGTCTTGGATGGTCATAAAGTTTTGAAAGGCAACCAGGAGCTTGGGCCAGACTGATTGACGTGGTTTATCACCTACATGAGACCAGTCTGTCAGGACTGGGAGAGGTGGCTCTTTATCTTATTCATAGAAACCAACAGAGAATGTCAAGGAAAATAAAGAATGGAATATGCTTCAAACAAACAAACAAAATAATTATCCACAAACCAATCTTAATGGAACAAAGATAAATGAATTGCCCAGAAGAGAGTTCAAAATGTCAGCCATAACAATGCCTACTGAAGTTAGGACAGAAATGCATGAACAATGTGAAGATTTCAACAGAAAGACATGAAAATATTAAAAGTATCAAACAAATCATACAGCTGAACAATACAATAACTGAGCAGAAAAATTTATTGGAGTGGTTCAACCACAGACTAGATCAAGCAGAAGAAAGCACTGGGAAACTTGAAAACAGGGGAATTGGAACTCCTCCAATAAAGGAAATTTAAAGATAGTTTAGGGGACAAAATCAAATGCCCAATACATGCACTATTGGGGTCCCAGAAGGCAAAGAGAGAGAGAAAGGGACAGAAAGTTTATTCAAATAAATAATGGCTGAAAACTTTCCTAACCTGGGGAAAGAAATAGACATCCAGATCCAAAGAGTACCAAAAAACAATTCAGAGACTCATGCCCAGACTTATTATAATTGAATTGTCAAAAGCTAAAGACAAAGAAAGAATTATAAAAGCAGCAATTGAAAAAGCAACGTTTTACATACAAGTGAACTCCCATAAAATTATCAGTGGAGTTTTCAGCAGAAACTTGAAAGTCAAAAGGGAATCAGATGATATAGTCTAAGTGCTGAAAGTGAAAAAAACACACCAAAAACCGCCTGCCGGCCAAGGGATTCTCCCTGGCAAAGTTGTCCTTCAGAGTTTCCCAGAAAAACAAAAGCTGAAGGAATTCATCACCACTAGAACAGCCTTACAAAAAATGTTAGAGGGAGTTCTTAGTTCTTAAAGCTGAAACTAAAGAATACTAATTAGTAATATGCAAATATTAAATTCACTGATAAAAGTAAATATATAGGTAAGTTCAGAATACTCTAAAATAGTAATGGTGTGCAAATCACTTACAACTAGTGTAAAAGTTAAAAGACAGAATTATTAAAATGACTATAACTACAATGATTTATTAATGGATATATAATACAGTCATTCATTTCTTAATAACAGGGATATAGTCTGAGAAATGCATCAGTAGTCAATTTTGTCATTGTGCAAACATCATGAAGTGTACTCACACAAACCTAGATTGTATAGCCTACAACGCATTTATACTATGTGGTATAGCCTGTTATCCCTCAGTTAAAAACCTGTACAGCATGTTGCTCTACTGAATGCTATAAGTTATTGTAGTATAATGGCAAGTATTTGTGCACCTAAACATATCTACACATAGAAAATGAACAGTAAAGATATGGTATAAAAGAGAAAAATGGTACACTTGTATAAGGCACTTACCATGAATGGAGTTTGCAGGACTGGAAGTTGCTCTGGGTGACTCAGTGAGTGAGTAGTTAGTGAATGTAAAGGCCTAAGATATTAGTGTACACTGTTGTATACTTGATAAACATTGTACACTTAGGCTACATTAAATTTGTAAAATAATTTCTTTTATAATAAATTAACCTTAGCTTACTGTAACATTTTTACTTTATAAACTTTTACTTTTTTAACTTAATTTTTTTAATCTTTATTGGTAAGAGTATTACAGATGTCCCCTTTTTTACCCCATTGTTTTCAACCAGCCAGTTCCCACTCCACCCAAGTCCTTTACTCCCCTATTGTTTGTGTCCATGGGTTATGCATATATGCATACAAGTTCTTGGGTGAATCTCTTCCTGCTCTCCTTCTCCACTTCCTTCTGAGATTCACCAGTCTGTTCCATGTTTCCATGCCTCGATTCTATTTTATTTGTCAGTTTATTTTGTTCATTAGATTCCACATATAAGTGAGATCATGTGATATTTGCCTTTCTCTGACTGGCTTATTTCTCTTAGCATAATACTCTCCAGGTCCCTCCATGCTGTCCCAAAGAGTAAGAGATCCTTCTTTTTTATAGCTTCATAGTATTCCCTTGTGTAAATGTACCACAGCTTTTTTATCCACTCATCTACTGATGGGCACTTGGGCTGTTTCCAGGTCTTGGCTATTGTAAATAACTTTGCAATGAACATAGAGGTGCATATATTCTTTTTGGTTGGTATTTTAGGCTCCTTAAGATATATTCCTAGAAGTGGAATCACTGGTTTAAATGGCAGTTTCATTTTTAATTTTTTTAGGAAACTCCACACTGTTTTCCATAGTGGTTATACCTGTCTGCATTCCCACCAGCAGTATACTAGGGTTCTTTGTTCTCCACATCCTTGACAGCACTTGTTTGTTGATTTATCGATGGTAGCCATTCTGGCAGGTGTGAAGTGATACCTCATTGTTGTTTTAATTTTTTGACTGTTTTGTGATAACATTTAATTTAAAACACAAACACAATGTACAGCTCTACAAAAATTCTTTCTTTATATTCTTATGTTATAAGCTTTTTTATTTTTACAATTTTTAATTTTTTTAATTTAAACTTTTTTGTTAAAAACTAAGACAAAAACACACACATTAGCCTTAGCCTATACAAGGTCAGGTTCATCAATGTCACTGTTTTCCATTTCCATATCTGTCTCACTGGAAGGTCTTAAGGGGCAATAGCACACATAAAGCTATCATCTCCTATGATAACAGTGCCTTATCTGGAAAATCTCCTGAAGCACCTGCCCAAGGCTTTTTTTGAGGAAGTGTCACTCTTTTCAGAAATATGTTCCTGGTGCTTTCCACTGTGGAAAACAGTATGGAGATTTCTTATTTTCATCATGGATTTGCTTGTAAGCAGATAAAACAGCATGAACATTTCTCCCTATTAATGCAAACCTTTTTGTATTGGGGTTCATGTTTTCAAATCTTGTAAGGAACTTATTGAGGTTTGCAGAAACTTCTGCTAAACCCTTTGCAGTGAATTTTCTTGGGGATATTCTTTTTCTTCTCCTGTAGTTTTTTTTTTGTTTGTTTTCTGTTTTTTGTTTGTTTGTTTTTTTAATCTCTTGCCTCTTTTTCAGTCATGCATTCCTATTCTAGTTCCTACAAACTTTCACTAGTCAATTCTTCAGGAACCACCTTTGGATCTCCTCAGTGTTATCCCCATCCACACAGATTAAAGTTGTTTGCTGTCTCAACCACAGCCTTGTTCATTTTTGCAACCTTTGTGCTACAACGTTACAATAGATATAATGTCACTAAGCTATAGGAATTTTTCAGTTCCATTATAAACTTACAGGACCACCATCATATACACAGTGCATCATTGACCAAAACTGGATATTTACATGTAAAAGAGTGAAACTAAACCCCTATGCTATACCATATCAAATAAAACTACTCAAAATGAATTAAAGACTTGAATGTAAGAATTGAAACTATAACCAACTCTTAGAAGTAAACATAGGGCATGAACTCCTTGACTTGAGTCTTGACAATGATTTTTTTTAGTTTGACATCAAAGTAAAAATAAACAAATGGGACTGTATCAAACTTAAAGGCTTCTGCACAGCAGGAGATCATCAACAAAATAAAAAGGCAATATATGGAATGGGAGAAAATATATGAAAACCACATGTCCTATAAAATGTTAGTTTCCAAAATATACAAGGTATTCACACAATTCAGTAGCACAACAAGAATAACAACAGCAATAATTAACCCAATGGAAAAAAAAAAATGGACAAAGGACATAAATGGATATATTTCCAAAGAAGACATACAAATGGTCATCAAGTACATGAAAAGATGCTCAACATTACTAATGATTAGAAACATGCAAATCAGAACCACAAAGAGATATCATCTCAGACCTGTTAAGATGTTTACTATAAAAAAGACAAGTGATAACAAGCATTTGTGAGGATGTGAAGAAAAGGGAACCCTTGTACATTGTTGGTGAAAATATAAACTGGTTCAGCCACTGTGGAAAACAGTATGGAGGTTCCTCAAGAAATAAAAAATAGAACTACCATATGATCCAACAATCCCACTTCTCAGCATATAACCAAAGTAAACAAAATCATCATCCCAAAGAGATATCTATATTTTCATGTTCATTGCAGCATTATTCACTATAGTCAAGATATGGAAACAACCTAAAGTGTCTACTGATGGGATGAATTAATAAGGAAACCAGATGGAATATTATTTTTCTTTAAGAAAGAAAGAAATCCTGTCATTTGCAACAACATGGATGAACATGGAAGGCATTATGCTATGTCAAATAAGCCAGACAGAAAAAAGACAAACATTGCATGTTATCATTTATATGTGGAATCTAAAAAAACCCACAGGACTCATAGAACAGATTATAGTGGTGGTTGCCAAGTGGGATTGCCAGGTGAGAGTGGGGTAAATGTGGAGAGGTTGATAAAAGTGTACAAACTTTCAGTTATGAGATGAATAATGTCTGAGGATCTAATGTATACCATGGTGTCTAAAGTTAATAATACTGTACTTTATAAGTAAAATTTGCTGAGAGTAGAACTTCAATTCTCACTAAAAAAGAGAAATATGTGAGGTGATGGTTGTGTTAAATAACTTTATAATGGGAATCCTTTTACAATATACATATAAAAAATCTTCACATTGTATATTTTAAATATTACAATTTTGTCAACTATACCTCAATAAATCTGAAAAAAATGAAGCTGCATAAAGAAACCTGCTTTATGTTTCTCTCTCAATGGTTTCAGACTCTTCAGCGAACATTACAAATATTTGAGTGAGTTTAAGTTACTGGTTCTATCAGTGGATCTTAGTTTCTTTAACTGTAAAAATCATGGTTCATTAACTTAGTCAATACTTATTAAGCACCTTCTATATGACAGCCACGTTTACAGGCAATACAGGTACATTGTAGTTGTTAGAAAATATATTTTTTCTAATAGCTTGTAATTCTATTAAATTTATTTATGATGCATGTGTAATTTAAAAACAAGCATTTCTATGAAGATAATTGTCACAACTCATGAGCTGCCCTTACTGTGGAAAGGGCAGCTAAGGGTAAAGAGCTGGAAATGTTTAAAAAATGGTTCTAGCAAAGGCGTCAAGTCCTTATTTGCTATGTTTAGAAGAAAGTATGAGGGCATTTCCTTACTAATATGTGAATATGACTCTGTGGCCTGTGTATTAAGGCAAGAGGAGTAGATTGTGGGTATGCAGGCATCATTTGCAGGCTGCCACATGGTGAACTCAGTCAAAAAGATGATAAGATTTGAGGCAAATGAAACAGAAGGGTTCGGGGAAGGTGCTAAGAATTCAAAATCCAGATAGAAAGGAAAAATGGTTCCCAAACCACAACTGCAACACCCAGTTCTAGAAGACTGTGAATTTGTGAAGATTAAGAGTTAAAGATATCCACTGAGGTCTCTCTCCTTTCAGGTTGTAGGGCTCCCCATTCCTTTTGTCTATCCTTAAATTGGTAGATATCTGGGAGTAGCACTGCCAGTTAATATAAAGTCAGGAAACACAAAGGACTCACTGTGCCCGAGAAGCTAGGAAATAAACAGATTTTGTTTTGTTTTAAAGCAAAATGAAATGTTTTAAACTCAGTCATCTGAAGTCATTTTGTACTTAAAGGAAATGAGAGATGAATGTGGGTGGAGAAAATTACTCTCCTGGTCCCAGGGAAGCCTTATAGGACAATAGTGTTCTTCAGGCACCCAGCTCTTCTGGGGAACTGCTGCAAAACATTGGGCTTGTTGCAGCTCAATATTAGCTCCATTTCTGGAACCATAAAGAGAGGGGAGAAGTTCATTCAGATACTTTCAAGAGAATCCTTTTTTTAAAAAAAAATAGGTTTATAGTGTAACACTGATTACCATTTCATCACTTAACCTCTATTCTGATGAGTTAAAGCTACAAAACTCACCACTTGGGCCTGGTGGCTCACTCACAGGGATGATACAGAGCTCCTTCCTGTAATAAATGATACAATAACTATGGATGTGACCTAGTCTGCTCAGGTTACCATAACAAAATACCATAGAATGGGTGATTAAACAACAGAAATTTATTTTCTCATAGTTCTGGAAGTTGAAAGTCCAAAATCAGGGTGCCCGCATGGTCAGATTCTGGTGAAAGCACTCTTTCTGGCATATAGATGGCCACCATCTCACTGTGTGCTCACCTGGTGTCTTCTTTGTGAGTGCATGGAGAGAGGTTTGAAAGATCCCTTATTTTAAGGGCCCTTGTCCTATCATTAGGGCTCTGCCATTGACCTCATATGACCCTGTTTACTTCCCAAAGGTCCCTTCTCCAAATATCATCACATTGGGGGTTAGGGCTTTCACATATGAATTTGGGAGCATGAGAGACACAATTCAGTCCATAGCAGGATGCTTCTTTGCTTCTTGTCAGCTTTACCTACAGATAAGTTGACAGGGATGTGGGACGTTTTGGCTGCTGCCCTGGTTTTTATTAAATAATAAAGATTACCACAAACTCCAGAAACACCAAGTAATATGCACAAGTTATTTGTGCTTAAGGCTTAGTGTCAGGAACCACCTTCTTCCTCACTCATATTTCAAGGAAATTCTGAGTACCAACTTACCACCGATTTTTTTCAGGCCTACTACCATAATGAGTGAGAAAGAAAAGAGCAGCCTCTGACATCCAGAACTGATTTAACATTCACAGCTAGACCTCAAATTATTTACAAGCTGGTCTGACTCTAAGCTACTTTGTTTTTCTCATGGACGTAAACAATCTAATAGAATACTATCCACAGACAAGATTATTCTGATATCATGATGAAATAAAATAAAACAAGGCATTTCATAATTTTGTCTAAGCACAGACAAAATCAAAGACTTGTGCCAACCACAAAACACATAATCATAGAATTCCTCCTACTATTTTTCAGCATCCAATCTAAAATAAACCCTTGCTTCCTTAGATCCTCCCGCAGATCATCCAACCAAGACCCAAATTCTTTAATAAGTTATTTCAATCACTCTCTTACTTATGGTTCCTCATGGTATGGATTTTCTCTTACCGTAAGGAGTAATAAATCCAACTTGTTCAACTACAGATATGTTCCTGGTGGTCTTTGTCTGAAGGGCATTGACATGAGGGTATTTCCAGCCTCAGATTGAAAGCAGGATAGAAACCCTATGTACACTTAACAGTAGGTTATATACTAAGAATTGTCTTTCTTCCAACCATTTTGCCCAGATTCATTCTCCACTGGCTGGATCACTGGTGGTGTGTTCAGGTGCTAAGCCTTGGATCCATCTATTCATGATAGTCTCTATTTCCTGCTCCCTACTGGCCCTGAGTTATCTTCTCCCAACCCTTTAGAGTCCCTTGCCTAATATTTCTGCCCTGAGGCTGGCACTTGAGAAGTAGGAATCTAACCTAGTTCCCCGAAATCTAGGCAATGTAGTGCCCCATTGGGGTCTGGAATGTTTATTATTATTCACCATCCCTAATTGTTAAACTGTTCTGCTCATGAAGGGACTATTCAGATCCTATTCCATTCTCCTTGACTTGTGTTGGTGGCACATCAAAAGAGAAATTTATTTGTTCAATTAGTCAAGTAAATTTGAATTGTGTGCCTAGGATAGGTATAGCACTGTATAAGATACATTTGGAGCCAGAACCAAAATGATGAAATAATCTTTCTCTCCAAGTATCTGTCTACTGGGAAAGATACACACAATCATATCAAGAGGTAAAATGAATGTTATAATATAGGAAAAAGAAATGTGCAGATAATTTTAGTATAATTTAAAAGAATTGGCCCAAATATTTATTTATTTCATTGGTATTTTATCCTCCTATGTAAATGGAAATTATAATTAATTCTGCTTGTCTCTCTTATTGTTGCAATAAATTGGATATTATGAAAATATAGAGTTAAATTGATTCCCATAATGTGTAAGAAGCTTCAAAATATGAGTGAGTGATTTCTTACACTCTCCAACATTATCTTAATTTAATATGTAGTATAACCTAGTGATTCCCTGGGATATACTGCTTTTTCAATAATTTTCCTAATGCCTTAGCATAGACTGTAAAATAACTTTGAATACAAAAATTAAAACACAGAATGGGGAAAGCAGTAGTTGGTTGCCAAATTATATTTGCCAAGCTAAGTTAGTATGATGTAGTGATGAAAAGAGAAGATTCTGGAACAGTACTGCCTAGATTTGAATTTAGACTCTATTCATTACTAGCAGTGCAACCTTGAGAAATGATTCAATTTACCTCTGCCTCATCTTTAAATAAGGATAAAAATAGTACCTACTTCACAAGATTGTTGTAAGGATTAAGTGAGTTAATTATATAAAGTACTTAGAACAGTGCTTGGCACCCAGAAAGCCCTGTGTATGTTTGACTATTACTATTTTTAAAGGCCTTAAATAATAATATATGGTGGTTATCACCAACATTGTTACAAATAAAGTGAGGTTTAACACATATAAAATAAAATTGGAGTGCATAATGCAGTGTGATGTTTTACTGAACTGTACACCTGAAACCTGTATGGTTTTGTGAACCAATGTCACCCCAATAAATTTAATAAAAAATAACTCAAACAATAAAATCTAACAACACAGATGGAATCACTACATTTTTAAATTTAATTTAATTTTCAGTTCTTTTGATCCTCATGAATGCCTTATCATGGACCAGCACTCAGGCATTTGGGAGACATTGACTGTAAAAAAATGCCAAAAATAAAAGGTCTAAACCTTTTATTATATTTAAAGTGTGAAAACACACAGAGATTATCAAGCTAGTTATGAGTAAAACCAAAAATAGAAACAAAACTTCTTAATTCCTAGTCCAGTGATGTTGGTATTAACTTTCAGTATTAGGAATGCAATACAAATTTTGATCATCATTAGTCCTATTACCAAATGCTCCTAGTTCTCTGGGGAATATTACAGAATCAAATTTTTCTGAACCTTTGAAGTTAGGGTTGCTCTTTGAAGTTTTGGTTTCCTGACCCTTTGAAGTTAAACTTGCTGTAACCAATGAACTGAGCGGAAGGAATGTGCATCCCTTCTGGGTAGAAGCTTTAAGAGCTAATGCACGATTCTCTACATTCTCAGTTTTACCTTGGCAAGTGTGCAGCAGAGAGGTGGAGCCTCCCTCAGCCTGGATTACTCAGTGAGAACAACATAAAACAGAACCTTCTGCTGACCTACAGTGAACGTGCAATGTGAATAAGAACCTTTGTTGTTCAACCATTACGATTTAGGAACTGTTTGTTATTCTGCCATAACTTAGCTTCTCCTTTTTGATATACATGCAGTTGTGCTTCTAGCCACATAACATACAATCCCCCACCACCCACAGATATATAAACACATTCAGGACTGAGAGAAATTGACTTTCACACAAAATGGTATCTACTCCAAATGAAATAGTATTGTCTAAGTGTCACAATTTCCTTCATCTTTCTATTCCCCTTGAATACAAAAGTTACAGGCAGCTCTAATTCAAGCACAGAATTTGCTTACAAGTGATGACCATCTTGAAATAATTTTCAATATATTTACTACTGACAAATGTAGTCTTTCTGTAGCTTCGTTGGTACCCCAAAAGATCAGGAAAATGCAAAAGTTGCCTTTTTGTCTATTGAGAAATGATCTTCTTTCCAGTTAAAAACTGGGCTTAAAAAATCAGGCTCTGCATAATCTACTAGAGTCAAATGTTCTGGATGCTAGAGATGGATGTTCTTGCCCTAATGAGGATGCTGAGACTGGAAGTCATACGGTCACTGCATCAACATCACACACACTCACATACAGTGGTGTTCACCCAAATTTACAAGTAGAAGTAATACATACAGAAAAAGGCTTCTATATGTATTCTTTTCTCCAAGCAGAGCCTTATTGCCTCATCCTTCTTATGAAAACCATGTGGTTAGAATAGATAATTTTATTCTATTTATTTGGAGTTGGTCAAGGAATTCAATAGAAATCTTTAATGCTTAGGCAAATATCATATACAATAGTGGTTCTCAGTCCTTATAGCACATTGGAATCACCTTGAAAGTATGAAAATTATAGATATCTAAGCCTCACCCTCAGATATGGTGATTTAATTGGTCTAATGTAGATCATGGACTTGAAAATTTTTGTTAAATTTCCTTAGATAAGTCTAATGTATAGGTGCCTTTGAGAAGGTTGTATGGGTCTCTTTTTTCGAGAAAAAAAGACTGAAATGAAGCTGTACATGCTGACAGTTTATTGGGGAGTACTCTGGAGCTCAGAATTAGTTGGACAATGAAGAAGTGAAACAGATCATTGGTGCTCCACAAACCTCCATGGGTACCTTCCTAGCACCTCCAAATCTCCTTTCCCCTCAGGGCCTGCCCTCATTTACTTCCCTTCCTTATTGTGGTTTCATGCCAAAGAAGAAGTGGGTGTGTGTGTATGTGTGTGTGTGTAGGTGTGTGTGTATTAAAGTATAACTACACACAGTAAAGTACATAAATCTTAAATGTATAGAGTTCAGCAAATTCTACATGTGTATGCACCTGTGTAACCACATCCCATATCAAGATCTAGAACATTTCCAGCTGCCCAGAGAGATCTCTCATATCTTTTCCCAGCTAAAATTGATTATTTTGCCTGTTTTTGATGTTTTTAAAAGTGTAATTATACAGTTGTACTATTTTGTGACTCACTTTGTTTAATAATTTGACTGGAAGTCTATGTTGGCACTTGTGGCACAGGTTGATCTTTTTTATTGTTGTGTAACAGTTATTGTATGAATATATAACAATTTATCTATCAGTTCTATTTGGTTGACATTTAGGTTTTTCCCAGTGTTTACTTGTTATGAATGATCCTGCATCGAACATTCTTGAACATGTATTTTGGTAAACATAAGCTTTCATTTCTCTTGGGTACATATTCAGTCGTGGAATTGTTTATTTAAAAGATGTAGGATGTGTGGAGAAGGTCTGAGGGGCACAGGTGGATATAGGTGGAGGAGATCAATGGAGAAAAAAGGGGGACATCTGTAATACTTTCAACAATAAACATAAATTTAAAAGAATAAAAAATATAATATTTTTTTAGCTTTACTAGAAACTACCAAACAACTTCGTTTTAAAATAACTTATTTTTTTTAAATTACCATTGACATACAATATTATATTCCTTTCAGGTGCACAACATAGTGATTAGACACTTATGTTACTTACAAAGTGATCACCCCGATACGTCTAGTACCCTTCTGGCACCATACATAGTTGTTATAATATTATTGACTATATTTCCTGTGCTGTACTTTACATCCCTGTGAACTGTTTTTATAACTGCCAGTTTGCACACCTAATCCTTCCACTTTTTTCACTTATTCTCCTAACCCTTCCTCCCACCTGGCAATCAACAATTTTTCCCTGTATCTATGAGTTAGTTTCTATTTTGTTTATTTTGCTTTTTAGATTCCACATATAAGTGAAATTATGTTATATTTGTCTTTCTCTACCAAACTGCATTTTTTTAAATTGAATTTATTGGGGTAAGATTGTTTCACAAAACCATACAAGTTTCAAGTGTACAACCCAACAAAACATCATCTACACACTGCATCCTGCACCCATCGCCCAAACTAAAGTCTCTTTCCATCCCCATTTATCTTCCTTTTGCCCACCTCCATGTACCCTCATCCTCTTTTCCTCTGGCCATCACCACACTGTTGTCTATGTGCTATATCTATCATCTATCTATCTATCTATCTATCTATCTATCTATCTATCTATCTATCTATCTATCTATCTATCTATCATCTATCTATCTATCTATCTATCTATATCTATATCTATATCTATCTATCTATCTATCTATCTATCTATCTATCTATCTATCTATCTATCATCTATCTATCTATCTATCTATCTCTATCTATCTATCTATCTATCTATCATCTATCTATCTATCTATCTATCTATCATCATCATCATCATCTATCTATCATCATCATCTATCATCTATCATCTATCTATCTATCATCTATCTATCTATCTATCTATCTATCTATCTATCTATCTAATCTATCATCATCTATCTATCTACCTATGTCTAGCTATATCTACCTATATCTATCTATCATCTATCATCTATCAATCATCTATCATCTATCTATCATCATCATCTATCATCTATCATCTATCACTACATCTATAAATTTAGATATATAATTTTTTGCTTAATCCCTTCACATTTTTTCATCCAGGTCCCCAACTCTTCTCCCTTCTGACAGCTGTAAGTCTGTTCTATGTATCCTGCTTTCAAAGTGGTTGTACAATTTTACATTCCCATCAACATTATATGAGATTTCTCATTACTTTATGTCCTCCCCAAACTTGGTATTGCCAGTCCTTTTAAGTTTGAACATGCTAGTGGTGGCATGTGGGAAGTAGTTTATAATCTAGACTCTTATCTCCCTTTTGCAAGTCAAAATTTACCCACCCATATTTTGACAAAATAAGAATATCACAGTAATAAATGAATAGAGAAGCAAGTGAGAAATAGTAAAGTAGGATAAACTCACTTACTACATATATGTAATAAGTGGCAGTCAATGTACATCATTCAAACCTGACAAAAAATAGTAGAAGCTTAAGTCAGAAAAAAAATGGACTTAGAGCAGTATTTAATGAAATGGTATAATGAAAAACAATAGAACAAAAATACAAATATTCTAAATATCAAAATAATTTTTAAAATAATAAAAGGAAATAGACCACATAGGAGAAAAAAAGCAAATAAAATTCCACAAGAAATAGAAAATAACAGAGTTGAGATCTTTTATAAGATGTTCCCCCCAAAACTATACACACTTTAACAGCTGATAACTCAATTTTGAAAATGAAACATAATTTTAATAAAAATCACTGCCTTTATAATAACTTAAAGTGCTTGTATACATTCTTGGGATACCCTATAAATTAGTCATATCAATATATGTAAATGAGCTTCAGTTACCTTTTAAAAGAAAATAATTTTAAAATTTGTTCTCAAAAATTATTTTGCTAATGCTACATACACACAAATAATGAAACAAGGTGATTCATAAAGGTTAAAAAAAATCTAAAAAAATATAGCAAGTTATGTATGTTATTTAGACATGTAGAGAAGTGTGAAAGCCATAAAAAACATCTTAAAAAGTGGAAAGTAGTTGCTTCAATAAAGGGCCCTGTGGCTGTGTTTCTCAACCTTGGCACTCTTTGAAATTTGTTGTGGGAGCCTGTCCTGTGTATTTTATTATGTTTTGCAGCATCTCTGGCCTCTACACACTAGATGCCACTATCAATCACTATCTTCAAGTAGTGACAACCAAAAATGTCTCTGGACATTGCTTAATGTCACCTGGGAGGAAAAATTATCCCTGGTTGAGAATCACTGGAGGGGAGAAAGGGGAAGAATTTATATTTTGTTATAAAAATTTATAACTTAACATTTAAAATTATATACTTGTATTACTTTGGTACAATAAATACTAACTTAGAATTTTTAAAAGTATAACAAAAAATAATACTACACACAAACCAAAAAAGCAGGGGTTGCAATCTTTACACCAAAATGTTCAAGGAGAAATAGACAAAATAATAATAATAACAGATGAATTTAACATACCAGTCTCAGCCAAAGACAAGTCAAGTAGAGAAAAAAATCAGCAAAGATGTAGAAGACCCAGAAAACATTAATTAGGTAGGTCATGTTGACTTATTTTTAACTTTA
Organism: Miniopterus schreibersii; assembly: GCF_964146895.1. Taxonomy (NCBI): domain Eukaryota; kingdom Metazoa; phylum Chordata; class Mammalia; order Chiroptera; family Miniopteridae; genus Miniopterus; species Miniopterus schreibersii. The sequence goes on from NC_138104.1 coordinate 78,955,077, forward strand.
CACTCAAAGATTAGAGAATATGCCTTTTTTTTCAAGCACACATGAAAATTCATAAAAATAAACCCTAAAGACCACGTGGGATTTATTCCAGGGATATAAGGCTAGTATAATATTCACAAATCAATAAATTTGATACATCACACAAACAAAATGAAGGACAAAAATCATATGATCATATCAATAGATGCAGAAAAAGCATTCAACAAAATCCAGCACCCATTTTTGCTTAAAACTCTCAGCAAAGTGGGAATAAAGGGATCATATCTCAACATAAAAAAGGCCATATATGACAAACCTACAGCCAACATCATATTCAATGGGCAAAAACTAAAACCATTTACTTTAAAAACAAGAACAAGGCAAGTTTGTCCCCTTTCATCACTCTGATTGAACATAGTACTGGAAGTCCTTGCCACAGCTATCAGACAAGAAAAAAAAATTAAAGGCACCCAAATTGGAAAGGAGGAAGTAAAACTGTCATTATTTGCAGATGACATGATATTGTACATAGAAAACCCTAAAGACTTTGTCAAAGTACTACTAGATTTAATAAATGAATTCGGCAAGGTAGCAAGATACAAAATTAACATCGGAAACTCAATGGCATTTTTATACACTAATAATGAACTCTCAGAAAGAGAAACTGAAAAAAAAATACCATTTACCATTGCAACTAAAAAAATAAAATACCTAGGAATAAACTTAACCAAACATGCAAAAGACCTGTACTTGGAAAACTAAGGGACACTGAAAAATGAAGTAGAGGAAGATATAAACAAGTGGAAAAATATACCATGTTCATGGATTGTAATAATTAACATCATTAAAATGTCCATATTACCCAATGCGATTTATAGATTCAATGCAATTCCTATTAAAATACCAACAACATATTTCACAGAATTAGAACAAATATTCCAACAATTTATATAGAACTGAAATAGACCACGAATAGCTGCATCAATCTTGAGAAAGAAGAACAGAGTTGGAGGGATCACTTTACCAGATATCAAACTGTTCTACAAAGCCATTGTAATGAAAAGAGCCTGGTATTGATACAACAGCAGACATGTAGATTAATGGAACAGAAGAGAATCCCCAGAAGTCAATCTATGCCATTGTCGTCAGTTAATATTTGACAAAGGAGGCAAGAGCATACAATGGAGTAAAGACAGTCTCTTCAATAAATGGTGCTGGGAAAATTGGACAGGTACATGCAAGAAAATGAAACTAGATCACCAACTTACTCCATACACAAGAATAAATTCAAGATGGATAAAAGACTTAAATGTAAATTGCAAAACCTAAAAATCCTGGAAGAAAACAGAAGCATTAAAGTCACAGACATCTCATGTAGTGGAATTTGCATCAATACATCTCCTAGAGCAATAGAAACAATGGAAAAAAATAAACAAGTAGCACTACATCAAACTAAAAAACTTCTGCACAGCGAAAGAAATCATCCTCAAAATACAAAGGAACCCCAAGGCATAGGAGAACATATTTCCCAAGGATACATCTGATAAAGGGCTAATTTCCAAACTATAAGAACTCATACAACTCAACAAGAGGAAGACAAATAATCCAATTAAAAATGGGCTAAGGATATGGATAGATATTTCTCCAAAGAGGACATACAGATGGCCAAGAGACATATGAAAAAATACTCAATTTTGCTAATCATTAGAGAGATGCAAATTAAAACCAGAATGAGGTACCACTTCACACCTCTCAGAACAGCTACCATCAACAAGTGACACGTGCAGGGAACCCTGGTACACTGCTGGTGGGAATGCGGACTGGTGCAGCCACTATGGAAATCAGTATTGAAGTTTCTCAGAAATTAAAAATGGAACTGCCTGTTGATCCAGTGATCCCACTTCTAGGAATATATCCTAAGAATCCTGAGACACTAAGCAGAAAGAATATATGCACTCCTACGTTCATAGCAGCACAGTTTACAATAGCTAAGTTCTGGAAACAGCCCCAGTGCCCATCAGTAGATGAGTGGATAAAAAAGCTGTGGGACGTTTACACCATGGAATACTATGCAGCTATAAAGAAGAAGGATCTCTTACCCTTTGGGACTGCATAAATGGACCTGGAAAATATTATGCTAAGCTAAATAAACCAGGCAGAGAAAAACAAATATCACATGATCTCATTTATATGAGGAATCTAAAGAACACAATAAACTGATGAACAAAATAGATCCAGTGACATAAATGCATGGAACAGACTGACTAATCTCAGAGGGAAGGCAGGGCTAGGTGGGTGGATGGGGAGAGATTAACCTAAGAATTTATATGCATATATGCATAACTTATGGACACAGACAACAGTGTGGTGAAGGCCTGGGGCAGGAATTGCTTTGGGGTAGAAGGGGTAAATGGGGAAAAAAGGGGGACATCTGTAATTCTTTCATCAATAATGATAAATTTAAAAAAAATAAAAATAAAAATAAACCATAAATTATGTCACAAAAACCCTCAATATGTTTTATAAATTAGAAATAATGCCACAAATTTTTCACAGTGCAATAACAAAATCAGATAACAAAAAAGATCCTTTCACTTGAGAATTTTAAAACTTTATAAATTATTCTTTTGTAAAAGAAGAAATATAAATCATAATTGTAGAATTTCTTAGCTATAATAATCATGAAAATATTATGTATAAGAATATATAGAAAAACAAGTGGTGGTCAGTTTTAAAAATTATAGTCTTAAATACTGAGCCATAAAAGTAATCATGGAAGCTGCTCCCTAACAAATAAAACTTCAGCATGGGTATGCCTCTGAGTTGCGTGAGTGTAACTTAGCTGAAAGGAACCTGTGTAAGTGAGCTGCCTGAGTTTTAACTTATAGACATGAGACTACAATTCTCTAGACACTTCAGAGTTACTCAAAATGTTCTGGACAACCATGTCAAATATTAACTTCAAATGTTGAAAATGTCTTCCACATTCAATGCTTTCTAATATGCTCCATTCAATACACAAGTTAGGTTTTGGCATTTATGGACAGAATAAGTGTTTTGAAGTAAATGTCAAATTTGATGGGAATGCAGACTGGTGCAGTCACTATGGAAAACAGTATGGAGGTTCCTCAAAAAATTAAAAATGGAGCTGCCTTTTGACCCAGTGATTCCACTCCTAGGAATGTATCCTAAGAATCCTGAAACACAATGAGGAAGAATATATGTACCCCGATGTTCATAGCAGCACAGTTTACAATAGCTAAAATCTGGAAACAACCCAAGTGCCCATCAGTAGATGAGTGGATAAAAAAGCTGTGGGACATATACACTATGGAATACTATGCAGCTGTAAAGAAGAAGAATCTCATACCCTTTGGGACAGTGTGGATGGACCTGGAGAATATTATGCTAAGTGAAATAAGCCAGGCAGCAAAAGACAAACATCACATGATCTCGCATATACATGGAATCTAAAGAACTTAATAAACTGATGGACAGAATAGATTCAGTGACATGGAAGCATAGATGAGACTGACAAATGTCAGAGGGGTGGAGGAAGGCGGGTGGATGGAAGGAAAGAGAGTAGCCAAAGAATTTATATGCATATACGCACAACCCAAGGACATGGACAATGGTGGGGAGAGGGACTGGGGAGGGGGATGGGATGGGGTGGAATGAGTCATTGGGGAGAAAAAGGGACATCTGTAATATTTTAAACAAAAATAAAATTTAAAAATTTAAAAATAATCTATTGTAATTGGTTGCTCATAGCTGTTCATATGTATTTCCTTATGGGAAGGTAAGATTGCATTTAGAAATTATGCAAACCTTATTTCAAAGACCCTTATCATTGCCTGGTGCTAGCCCTTTCCCCAAACCAGCTATTGTCCTGAAACTGCTGTGTTACTGGGAAAATCAATGCATATGGAGATGCTTTATTTTATCAGAATCCTACATTTCTTAAAGACTGGACATTTGGATATTGTCATTATATTCAGATATGATAATAGTTTACTATATTATTAAAGATATAATTTCTTATTTTCTCTGTTTCTCTTGTCACAGTCATAAAGTATATAAAACCTGTTTGGCTCTTCAATTATATAAAGTTATCCTAATCATCAGCCATCAAAAACATTTGTTAAGTATTGATTTATGAAGGGAACCAAGCTTGGAAGACAGAGGCAGAACACAACTTCCTCTGGAATATGGTTAATTTCCTTCAATGTACCACTATGGGAGACTGAACATATTTTTGAAACACAGATAATTGAATAATATTTATCTGAATGAATAAGCATAATGTTTAGGTGTTTCTATTATAAAATATTTTTCAATGCTGCTCATATTATATTTATTTAGTTACTTAAAATACTATGCTTAGAAACCAAGGAAGATACATTTCTAGTTAAATGACAGAGCCATGAGAGTGAACTCTAGGATCTCTCCATCCAACATGCCTGAAGCCTTTACTTCCAACCAGGACCACTGATCACGAAATATCACTATCACCTGGGTGAAATACTGTTTAAAGTCATAAAGCAGAAAGTTAATATGATGGTGAACATCACTGTTCTACCCTTTTAAAATATCCTTTTCTGAAAGAAATTTAATTTTCTGTAATGTATTTTTGTTTTAAAATTAAGTAGGGTATTTAAAACTTTTATGGACTCCAATATATATGTCATAAAACTGTATATTAGCAAGAAAAATTATTGTTATCATATTATTGGTAATATACCAATAAATTATAAAACAGTTTTTAGTAAATTGTCAGTAAGCAATTAGTAAACAATTGTTAGTAAATAGTTTTTAGCAAACTGCAGTACAAAATTGTGCAGTTGCCTGGCTCAAAGCACAGATAAGTGACCTTCTTGTTCATTTTAGAAGCTAAAGGACTTCATGTCCCATTTTGGCATTGAATGGTCACTTCACAGCATCCAAGCTGCCTTGGTTTCTATGCTTTGACAACATACATGGGTTTCTAATTATGTAACAGTTGATTCCTGTCCAGAGGGCTATGTGTTATGTATACCTCCTTATATAAATGTCTCGTTATATTGGCTATCAGGAATTCCTCTTTCATGACAGAAGGCTGCATCAGCCACAGACTATACTGAAGACAACTAATGTCAAGAGGAAGAAGAGGAGTGCAAAGAAAAGGATGCTCTAGAGACTTTGAGAAGCAGCCTGATTTTATATATGTGCCTGTTATGGGTTGAACTCTGTTCCCCCAAAATTAATATATTAAAACCTTACCCCTAGTACCTCAGAATGTGAGTTAGAGTTCTTACAGAGCTAATCAAGTTAAAATGATCTTAATAAGGTGGGCCTCAATCCGACATGACTAGTGTCTTAATAAAAAGAATAAATTTGGACACAGAGACAGACACACACAAAGGAAAGATGATGTCAAGACTTACGGAGAAGAATGCAGCCTAAAAGCCAAGGAGAGAAGCCTAGAACAGGTCCTTGCATCACAGCTCTCAGAAGAAACCAAGCCTACCAGCACCTTGAATTTGGAATTTTGCCTTCCAGAACTGTGAGAGAATAAATTTCTGTTCAAACCACCCAATTTTTGGTGTTTTGTTCCAGCAGTCCTAGCACATTAATATAGTACCAAAAAGTGCAAAACCCACAGCAGTAAGTTTCCAGCCAAATACCATTATGGGAGTGTAGTTCAGCACATTTTGTTTTCCTGTGGTCACTTGAGTAAAAAAAAAACAACACACAAAACAACACTGAAAAGCAGCTGGAAAGATTTCTCTATAGTTTCGTTTTTTGTTTTTTTTCCTTTCAGAGGTGAATAATACTGTGAACTGAATAACTACTTGCCCATCTGCAATAGTATGCCCTGCAGCCCTTTTCAATGGCAACTGAGAGTTACTTTGATAACATAGCTCCCGGATCTTTTTCTTATTCTAACTTCTTCTAGCTATTCAATAAATTAATCACTTAAAGTTCAAAGGATTTCTTAACTTGAAGACCCTCAACCTTAAGAAAGGCAATAAGCCCAAGCAACTTTCTGAGACTCGACAAAGTGTCCCTCAGCAAACTTTATGTTACACAGTAGTATTTGCTACCTTGAACATTGAAGAGAGAAGGAAGAAACTAATGTAATGAAGATCTATATATTGCTTATTCCTCTGGGAGAAGATAGACTTAACTTGCACTTGAACTGGGATAGTTCTATGCTTATCTCTAGGGATGGTTGAAAGTCTGGTACTGACCCTTGGCTAAGACAAGGATAAAATGTGCTAGTTAATGATTTATAATGTTCTATTTAAAGTTCAAAATCTCCATGGAGGCATCCTGTACTAGCTTGCTTACATTGGCTAGGGATCTATAGATTGATGGGTTATACCTGGTTTTACTGTTTACACTGTCTTGTTTTAGTTCTGACCAAGGGAATATTAAAGACTCAGCTTCCTTGAAACCAAGATACCTTGAACATATTTTAGTAGTCCATAATCTAAATGCAAAGGAACTGAGAAAGGACTCTGAGAGGTGATCTTGGACATATCACACCCCTCAATGTTTGACTATAGTTTCTCCTGCTGTACTTATCTTTATTAAAGTCTTATGTGTGAAATGTTGTAAATTCTTTCAATTGTCTGGTCCTGTGTACTTGCTATACCCTTGAGCCTTACATTCAAGACTGAGACATTGGACCCCTTTTAAAATTTATCTTAAAAATTAAAGCAAGCTGTAGTCCTGGAGACCACAAATTGGAAAGAAAATGGCAATGCAGTAGGGGCCCCAATTTTTGTGGGTTTTAAAGAAGACTTAAGGCCTGGATAAGAGGCCATAAATATGTCTGTAGAATCCTGGATCTTAGTTATATATGTAGTGAAGGAAAATTTGGGAGTAATGTAGGCATAGAATAGAAACTGTTGGGCTATCAAATCATAGTCTCCCCACCTCTGTCAAGAATATAACTCTTGTGGGGTAGGTGATTGAGACTGAATGTGAAATTAAAATGGGGTCTGACAGTTATTTCTGCTGGTTCACATGACTTCTCTTGTTCTAGAGACTGTCTCTGGGGCCAAAAGCATTACAGGATATAAGGGAGCAAAAGCCATAGCATAACAAAAATTGCACAATTAAATCAAGGTCTTTTGCCAAAGGCACACATTTTAAATAACCATTAAATCCACTGCCTTCTATAAACTATCTGTTTTGAGTGTTGTTGGATTAAATCAGTCAGAGACAGTTTTATATTCTGTGTGCTATAGAGGTTCTAAATAGGATATCTCCCATAAAGCATATGTGAATAGAGAAGTTAGTTACAAAGTACAAGGGGACATTAGAAACATTCATACATAGAAAATGTAACCTTGATCAAGTTAAAGAAAAGAATAACCACTAAGAGCATGTCTAACACTGGAGAAATTATTGAATAAATTATGATACATCAAAACAATAGGGTGATATGCAGACATTAAAATGATAATTAAGATTATATAGAAACACAAACAAGATGTTTGATATGTTAAGTAAAAAGGCAAAATACAAAGTGGCATATAAAAATTTGAGTGCATATAATTATATATGCAAGTTAAAGGAAATATATTAAAACAGTGTATTATCATAACTGGGAGTGGACCATTTTTAATTCAAATATTCTGTTGTATAACCTTTGTGCATATATGTACATATATATACACCTTCTATGTGTGTATATCCATATGTAGACATAAGACATTTAGTAGTGGGCACATTATTCTGGAGTTTTTGGAGATGCTTTCTTATCATTTAGAGCAACACTTTCCAAAAGAACTTGCTGCAATGATGAAAATGTTCTCTAAATCTATGCTGTCCAATATGATAGAAACTAGCCACATGTGTCTATTGAGCACTTGAAATGTGGCTAGTTTAGCTGAGCAATCAAACTTTTACCAAAAAAAAAACAACTAAAATTTAAATTCAAGTAACCACATCTGACTAGTGGTTATCATATTGTTCTCTAAACAGTACAAGTTTAGAGCTAGAAAATGGATATAATTTAGTAGTAGGTTCATTAGTCTCAAGTTTTCCCAGTGTCATTAATATTTTTTCTATGATCAATTGGAGCCTTTAAAAGTATTCTGTCATTCACTTCTCCCTTTGGAGCAAGAGATTGTGCAAAACATGTACCCTGCTGAACTGCAAAGGATAAAAGAGCTCACTTCACTGGAGTTTTGGCACATCAAAAATCTTTAATCACAAATATACCAAAGACCTGCAGTTACCCAAACAACCACTCTTTTCTGGTACAAAAGCATGAGACTAGAAAACCATCCTGTCACAGGTTCCAGGGTTTCCCCTGGCATCAAAGGTAATTGGTTACACAGTCAATAACCAATATAAATGAGGGAAACTAGAGCATTAATTCTCCCACTTGAGTAAATGTGAAGGTTCCATGTAACTGTTTATCTTTGACATCCTATTCCCATGTGTTCTTAGTAAGCAGTGCCCACCTGACTTAAGCAGATCTCATCCTGATTTCTGCATTGCCATACCACCTCCTTCTTCTACATCTTTTTTGTAACCTCCCTCTTGACTATATCTCTCCACTTCTACCTCCCACCTCCAGCCTGGAATGCCATTTTCATCTCCAAAGGAAGTATTGAGTTGGTTATTGATTGATAGGAGAATTTGGATTAGAGATGATCAAGAAAAAATATATCTCAAACTTGTATGAAGTATGAAGTAACTCCCAAATTCCTTCAGAGAAGTAATGATTATTCCTGATAATATGCTTGGGGACTTTTCTGATAGACCGAAATGAAATTTTTTAAAGCTGGTGACGTTATTTACTAACTTAGCCAGCTATTTATCAGGCAGCTGTTTAAATATCTTTAACCAAACATTCTTTTTCATCTTGTATCTGTTCTAAAAATGATTTCCTAATGAGTATTTTTTCCTGTGTCTCTATCAAGAGTAAAATATTTTACTTGACTGATTTAGAGGCCTAGTCTCTTGTAGCAAACTTAAAATAAAGCTTTGACATAATGAATTTGTCGTATATCTTTTCCTGAAGTATTTGGAGGTCCTATCAAGATGGCTCAACTCATGAAAACCTGCCACAGTGCAGCAAAAACAGCTCTGAATCAAGCAATACCACACCTAGAATGACACCGAAAACTTGGAAAGGAAGTTTGGAGTCAGAATACTGGGGATCCCCATGGTTTGGGCAAATACTCCTGCCCCTGCTATAAATGCCTGGAAAGGTCTTTTGATGTCAGAAATATGTCATAAGATTGAAGGAAAGGTGAGTTGGGTTTGATACCATAGGCTTTCGGTCAGTGTATTAAATTATGTTACTGAGGGATGAACAAAGTCCCTAGGAAAAATAGGGTGGAAAACTACTTATTTCTTTGGGTTGTAGGAAGTTATTCTGTATTTAATTGGCAAGAACTTTGTGTCTCGTTTTCATTTTTCTTTTAGCTAAAATTGTATAATTTTCCCAGAAATTTTTCACATGTTGGTCTGTGTCTGTAAATGATCATTTGTAATATTTTTATGTTTGTGACCAGAGGTATTCTAGATATAGAGCGTCCTGTTTGCTTAAAATACCTTTGGAAAATTATGGGCAATTGATTGCAGGAATTGGTTATGTGTATGCGCTATGAGAACATCTAGTTCAAACAGAGAGATCCATTTTGAAATGAAGGAACAGAACAGAAAATCTGTTCAGCTAATACCATGAAAATGTGCTATATTTTTCTGTTATGTTAAAGAAAAATTTGTGTGTGGGGGGGGCATACTGACTGAGAAATTGGCTGAAATACACGAAGTGATGGAACTGCCTCTAGGGATACAACCAATATTATCAAATGAAAACTATTTACTTGCTTACTGTCACAGGTTAGGTTCTTTTGAGTGTAGACCCAGAGATAGAGTTTAGCAGGCAGAATGGTTATGAAGAGATCAAAACCTGTGGGAGGTAGGGGTATCAAGTAAGTATGGTCAGAGAGAAGTTCAAACTGTAATGCAGGCCCTACAAATGCCTTGGCCAACCCTATGGAGCACTCTGGAGTAAAAGTAGCCCTTCAGAGATGTCTCCTGTAGGGTCAGGATGACTTTTTATATCTCTACATGGACCAGGGTAGTGGGTGTAACTCTGTGGCTCCTGTAGCTCAGATATCCCTGACATCTGAAGGCTTCCTGCTTACATCACTGGAGCAACTAGAGCAAGTCCTACAATGAAGGGGATCTGGTTGGAGCTCTTTGGATTTACCTCCTTAGTTATGTAATTTTGTGAGACTAAATTTCTTAATCTGGAGGAAAATTAACAAGATTGTTAAATTTATCATATTTAAGGGAGCACATATTTAATTAGTCTATGGACTTAGCCTATGTACATTTAGAAGAAATGGTCTCAAGAACTCATATGCAAAAAAGAAGAGATAAAAAATGAGACTTCCTAGAAAGGAACCAACTAAGTTTTAGGTAAGAACTGACTTTTAGGTTACTAAGATAAGAAAGGAATGGACATTGATATCATGCCAATTTTAAGAAACTATTCTAAATGAAGACATTTAAGCAAAATTAGAATAGTTTTAATATTATATAATAAATAGAGAATTATAGAATTAAAAGTTTACTTATTATTCTTAATTGTGGTAAGTCGTATACAAATTAAACTACTTTATTTTAAAAGATAGCTACAAAATCCAAAACTTGATTTAAAAATTCTACAAAACATGGGTACAAATAATAGAAGTGGTTGAACTTATTTTTACTTTAAATAAATTGAATAAAAATTTTAAAAATAACAAAGTATGAAAATAATTCTTAAAATGCAACAATAAGAAAACAACCTGATTGCCCTGGTCGGTTTGGCGCAGTGGTTAGAGCATCAGCCTGTGGACTGAAGTGTCCTGGGTTTGATTCTGGCCAAGGGCATGTACCTGGGTTGCAGGCTCAATCTTGGTCCTGGTCAGTGTGTGAGCATCCTCTCTCTCTCTCTCTCTCTCTCTCTCTCTCTCTCTCTTTCTACTCTCTCTGAAAAGCAATGGAAAAAATATCCTCAGGTGAGGATTAAAAAGAACAAACAACCTGATTAAAAAATGAGCCAAAGATCTTAACAGACACCACACTAAAGAAGATATACAGATGGCAAATAAGCATATAAAAAGATGGTCCACATCATATGTCAGTGGGATATGGAAATTGAAACAATAATGAGATTCCACTATACACCTATTAGAATGGCAAAAATCCAGAACACTGTCAACACCAAATATCAGTGGAGCAACAAGAACTGTCATGCATTACTGGTGAGAATGCAAAACGGTACAGACACTTTGGAAGACAGCTTGGAAGTTTTTTACAAAACAAAACATACTCATACCATGCAATCCAGTAATCGTGCTCCTTGGTATTTACCCAAAGGAGTTGAAAACTTATGCCCACACAAAAACCTTTACATGGTTATTCATAGCAGCTTTATTCACAATGGCAAAACTTGGAAGCAATCAAGATGCCCTTCAGTAACTGAATGGATAAACTGTGAAATATTCGGACAATGGAATACTATTCGGCATTAAAAAGAAATGAGCTATAAAGCCATTAAAATACATGGATATCACTTAAATGCATATTACTAAATGAAAGAAGTTAATCTTAAAAATCTTTATACTGCAGGATTCCAACTGTATGACATTCTGGAAAAGGCAAAATATGGAGAGAGTAAAAGTATTAGTGGTTGCTAGGTGTTGGTGGGATAAATAGGGGAAGCACAGAGCATTTTTAGGGCAGTGAAACTGCTTTGTGTGACATTGTAATATTGGACACATATAATTATACATTTGTCCAAACCATATAATATACAACACCAAGAATGTAAACTATAGACTTGGGTAATTATGATGTCAGTCTATTAGTTGTAACAAATGTAATGCTTTGGTGGAGAATGTTGAGAGTGGGGGATACTATGCATGTATCCTGCAGGGGATATATGGGAAATCTTTGTATTTTCCCCTCAGTTTTGTCGTGAACCTTAAACTGCTCTAAAAACATTTTAATTTTTAAAAATTACCTAATTGTAAAAGCTAAATATATTCTTTCTGATTTTATCACAGTGGAGAATATGATCTAAGGTATACACAATACTTGATTTTATTTTCCTACAAAATAGTCTAAGTAACTGGGACTTTCCTATACTTGTCTTATGGGTCAGAAAAGTGATCATTACTGACACAAAAACTTCTGGAATATATAAGTATAAATATAGATTCTCAACTAAATTGAATTATAATAACTAATATCCTTTTGCTTTTTTTGTTTTTGTGTACTCCCTTCAATGTTTCAAAATACTCAAACCCCAGAATTACTCCACTTGCACTATGTGAGTAAAATTTCATTGTTCTATATTTTTCTGAGAAGTTATTTTTTAAATATCAGCTGTGATTACATAGATATTTAATTAATTTACAACTCATTAAGGATCTTGCAATTAAAATTTAAGCCTTTCTAAAAATTTTGTATTTGTGTAGTTAATTAATAATCTGAAGTTACCTGGAATTTTTAAAAATATTTCAATGTGAATAGAGATGAAAAGAACAAAAGTAATTAGTCACCAAATAATAGTTTTAATTTATATATTCTCAAATATATGTATACATATTTTTCAATATAGAAAAAATATTATCTTATATGTTTACAAAGATTAAAAGCTAAACTTAAAATTTTCAAATAATGTTATAATATTTCATTTTAAATATGATTATATATGTATGTCTATTTTGTTTACTTATTTATTAAGAAATTTTATGTTTAAGTGAGATGAAATACTGGTAGCTCAGAAAACAAAATAAAATGTTATTACAGTACTGTCTGTCTGAATGTGAGGCAATAAAAAGTTATTTGCTTTCAGCATATTCTCTCCAGATGGCAGATGATTTTGCCTCATCCAATCTGACTGCATTCTCAAAAGAGTCTGTTAATTTTTACCCTACTTTGCGCTTTTGGGAATTTCGTAACTATAGACAACTGTAAATAACTGACATAAAGAACTAAACTCCTAATGTTTATTATGGAATGATTCTATTATGGTTGTTATATGATATTGTTAGTCTTTGGACCTTTCTTGTCTTCAAACAATTGTACTGCCATCTGAAAACTATTATGATGTTGCTTTCCTCTAAGTTAAGATCTTATATTCAGAATAATATAACTGAAAAGATGGGTTTTTTGCACACTTACTATATTCATTGCTCCCAAGACAGCTGCTAGATAGCACCAAAGGATTTCTCCTCATCTTAGAACCCAGAAAGTGGCACTCATGAGCAAGAAGAGACGTGAGAAATAATTAAGTTTGCTTGGGATGCTCATTTAAGTCAATTAAGACTCAACATAATGCTAATAAGAGTTGTTCTTAACTAGCATGTAAAACTTGGAGAAAACTGTGAAATTAAAGAAGTTCAACCTCTCTAGTTTAATTTATGCAAAACATGTGCTATAATACACGTTTTTAATGGTGGTTAATCATTTTAATATGTGCAGATTCCCACCTTTATTCTTATGCAAGGGGTGACATATTATCAACAGATTGACTTTTTGAAAAATTTTAGTCCCAGATTTAAAAAAAAACAACACACTTATCAGATGTTAATGATCTACATTTTACAAAAGAGATACTAAGATGCTCTAGATTCAGCAATTCCTCTGCTGACCATAGCATATTTTTACCTTCATAATAATAAATTAAGTTGGAATCAAATATTGCAAGGAGGTCCACATGCTTAAGAACTATACCCTAATAAAATATTTCACTTTTCTTCATTCTGATAGAATTCCTAGAATAAAATGATAGTCTTCTCACCAATCAGGGATTTCTTCTCTCACTGCACATTTATCTGAAACCAAAACCATAAGTTACACATTGGCAAGTATTTCTGAAAGAAATATCAAAGATAAACTAAGAGATTGGAAGAAAGGCCCTTAACAGAGACTCTTGACTAGTTTAATGTACTTAGGTTTCAGGGAACAAACTTAAGGATACATGCTGGTCACCACTATTGTCTGACATCTGGGAGACGCAACCTATAGGGAACTTAAGACATGGAATTTCCAGGACTATTTTTTCCAGAAGTAGAGGACTTTATGAAACTAGATTGTTGAATAATATTAGTGGAACGAGGTTTAATTATGTAGAAATGAGTAAAACCTTTGACAAAAAAATCTAATGGTGATTACTTTATTAGGATATTGCAATATAGTTTATAATCATCTATTTTGATAGATATATAATTAAATATTTCTTCCTTTTTCTCTTTATCTTTAAATTTCCATTTAATAAACTATCATTGTTCAAACTGTACTTTTACCTGTAGTTTAAAACTTATGATGACATACCTACTAAACTAGACCTGAAAAATAACCTGAAAATTTTGTGAAAAGAGAAACTTCTGCTTCTTGACAAATTGGAGTAACAAGGGCCTGATTCACTGTCCTGTCAGAAACAACCCCCAAAATGGGCCAAATATATGAAATAGAAATTGCCAGTTTATGATGAGGAATATCAACTCCCTTCCTGGGAGACTATCAGAAAAGACCAGGTGGAGAGCTAGTACTCCAATAATGAGCTTCCCCAACCCCTCTTTCCTCCACCACATGATGTCAGTAGAAACCAAATGGAAAGCATAGATTTCTACCTCCACCCAGTGTTAACAAAACATCCTTACCTCTTCTTCTTGGGGTGGTGTCAGAGGAGGCCTAGTAGAGAATCAGAATTTTCATAACCATTCAGTGGTAATGAGGCCACCACTTCCTGCAGTGTCATTGAATGTCATGTGAAAAACCTGCATCTCTACCCCCACCTGAAAGTGACTTGACATTCCCTCCACTGGGACTGTCATGGTGTCAGAGGAGGCCCTGTAGAGAGTCATAATTTTTACCATTAGTTAGTGGTAGCAAGGCATTTTCCTCATGGTGTTTGTCAGTAGAGGTCATGTGGTGAGCAGTAATTGGGTGCCCCTTTCACTACTAGCCATAGTGGTGTCAGAGAATCCAAAATGGAAAGCTGGAACACTTCTTCCCAGGTGTGAACAGAGGCTGAGTAGAAAACCTTAAAGTATCAATATGGCACTTTCCTTCATTCACCTGAGCAGTGTCAGAAGGGACCTGCTAGAACATAAGATTTTTTAAAATCTGGAATTATGTAATACCCAAATATTCAGGTGTCAATTGAAAATCACTTGTGATCCCAAGAACCAAGATATCAAACTGACCAAGGAAAGATAACCAACATATAGTATCATTGAGATAACATAGATTTTAAAATTATCTGACAAGAATAATAAAGCAGCCATCATAAAAATATTTCAATGGGCCATCACAAACACACTCAGAACAAATGAAAAAATAGTAGACATCAGCAAAAATAGAAAGTGTTAGAATAGAAATAAAATATATAAAGAACAAAAAAGAAATTTTAGATATAAATTATACAAAAACCAAAATTTAAAAACTCAATGGGTAAACTCAAAAGCAAAATGAAAAGGACAAAGGAAAGATGAACTTCAAGAGAGAGCAATAGAAATCAAACAGTCCGAACAACACAGAGAAAATTGAAAAAATGTGAGGAGATCCTAAGGGACAAGCGTGACTATAGCAAATGATCTAACATTCATCCCAGAAAGAGAGAAGAAACAAGGTGAGGTTTAAAAGGTATTCAAAGAAATAATGTCTGATAATTCAAGAAGCTGGATGAAACCCAGAGAAATCTGCATAAAAGCATATCATAGTCAAACTTGAAAACTGAGGACAAAGGAAAACATCTTGAAATCAGTGAGAAAGAAACACCATCCCAATTCAAATTACAGAAAATTTTTCATCATAGAACATGTAGGCCAGAAAGAAGTGGCAGAACACTTTTCTAGTCTTGAAAGAAAATAATTGTCAGGCCAGAATCCTTTAGATACTGAAAATATCCTTCAGAGTGAAGAGGGAATCAAACAAGATATTCTCAGATGAAAGAAAACTAAGAAAATTTGTTACCAGCAGACCTACCTTAAAAGAATAAGTAAAGGAAGTTTTCTAAACAGAAATAAAGTGATAAAAGAAAGAATCTTGGAACATTAAAAAGAAAGAAATAACTTGCAAAAAGGCAAAAATAAGGGTAAAAAACACATCACTAGTAAATGTCAACATTAGTAGACTGTGATAAGACATACATATCATATATATATATATATATATATATATATAAAATGTGATACCTACAGCAACCACTAAATAAGTTATATGAAGAGATACACTCAAAAATTCAATAGGTAAATGAAATTTAAAACATATTCAAGTAGCCCACACAAATTCTGAAAAAAGAAAACAGAGAAAAAACAAAAACATAAAATGGCAAAATTAAAACAATATATCAATAATTAAATTAAAAGTTAATTTTTTAAATTTATCTTTATTGTTGAAAGTATTACAGATGTCCGCTTTTTCTCCCATTGACCGCTTCTACCCTGCACCCATCCTCAAGAAAGTTAATGGTCTAAGGGAGCTGGAAGAGATTAACCAAAGAATTTATGTGCATATCTGCATAACACATGGACAGAGACAATAGTTCAGTGAAGGCCTGGGGGGCAGTATGGGGTGGAGGGGGTCAATGGGAAAAAAAGAGGGTCATTTGTAATACTTTATTATACATAGAAATGTAAACAGAAAAGTAAATATATGTGTATGCATGGGTTAGTATATCTACATATATTTTCTAGCACTGTCCATTGAGAGGTCTGTATTGCATCAAGTGAGCCTATCTCCCTTTCTTACGGTCTGTATTAAATATAAAATAAGTTTGACTAAGCAAAAAATTAAATTGACAAGCTTAACACACACAAAAAATTAGACACACCTTATTCTACCAAAACCAGATCTTTAAAGAGTATTTGTGTCAAAGTAAGATCTGGACATGAAAAATTGAACCAAACTTGGTACAAGAATGAATAGTTTTGCATAATATATTTCAAAAATCTGGAGAATAAGTTGCATCTGTAATAAAATGTCTGGTGATTTTTTTTCTTAACCTTACCTGAAGATATTTTTCCATTGATTTATTTTAGAGAGAGTGGAAGGGAGTTTGAGGGGAGAGAGAAACATCTATGTGAGAGACACATCCATTGGTTGCCTCCTGCATGCACCCCCAACTGGGGGAGGAGAATGAACCCACAACCCAGGTAGGTGCCCTTGACCTGGAATCAAACCCTCCACCCTTCGTTCTGGGAACCAATGCTCTGACCACTGAGCCACACTGGCAAGGTCTACTTTTTGATAGATCTAAATGAGATGTATACCTGCTGGGAAGTTCTTTACCTTGCTTTTCTGACTCAGTCCATCAAACAGGAGGGTAAAGATATTAACCAGAGGTTCTCTATAATTTGTATGCTTGTTCTTTTGTTGTATCCTATTGAACAGAGATTACCTAGGCGTTCCTCGTTCTCCTATAAATATATTTAAAAGAAATCTTTGAATTGACATGCTTAGAATCTTGCAGAAAGCATGATACATAACTTTTATACATTCTTATAAACTACATAATATTTATTTATTTTAATTTAATTAATTAATATATATTTTTAAAAAATACATCTTTATTGATTTCAGAGAGAGGAAAAGAGAAGGAGAGAGAGAGACAGACAGAAACATCAATGATGAGAGAGTCATTGGGGATCGAGCCCACAACCCGAGTATGTGCCCAGACCGGGATTTGAACCTCGATCTCCTGGATCTTAGGTCGATGCTCAACCGCTGAGCCACACCTGGCCGGGCAATTTTTAAAACAATGACGATGTGTGAAAAGGACAGTCAAGGAAAAGAAAATATATACAAAAGAATACAAAACTTAATATATCAACATGTCCATATATCTATAACCCCCCCCATTGCTCTCATGCATTCACCCTCAAGCAAAAAATATTTTCCTTCTCTAACTTTCTCTACTTTAATTTTTTCATGTAAAGAGGTTGTCCCCCCTCTGAATATGTGGGTCTCCTGGCAGGCAGATTAATTCCTGTACATATCCACAGGGAAGCAAAATGCTGTTAATTGACTTAATTAATGCATTTTGCACAAATAGTAGAGATATTATATGTCTCTGTGGCTCATCACAAAAGAAACATTGAACTATCATATTTCCTAATATTATGCTTTCCCTACTTATTATATGCTTTTCACATATATTTTTCTATTCAAAGGGAGATGAAGACCTCAACCCTGCTTTCAGCAGCCAAATCTCCTTTCAGGAGTTCCCTGGCTAATTAGAATTCAAAAAAACACCTACAATACCTCTAGCTCTCTTGAGGTGTTTTAACTGCTTACCCTCACCCTCTATCCCCTAAATAACTCTTAAATTATGTTAGAAAACAGGAGAAAATTTTATTTTTTTAGTTTTACCTCCACAGAAGAAAAAGAAAAAAGAAAAAAGAAAAACCTTAATGGTACCTGGTAGAGGTAACAGAAATTGCATAATGGAATTCTTGAACAATTTCATTGATTTACTCATTCAAAAAAATATCTGTTGAAAAATTCTCTGTGGTAGCTGCTATTAGAATCAAGTATCAAAATAGACCTAGTCCCTGCCCTTAAAATGCTTATGACTTATAAGGAGTAAAAAGTCTTCCTCAAGTCTCTCAGGGTCATGGGGGTTTGAATTGTAAATTCTCAAAGAGACACTAACCAGAGAAAAGCATACAGGTTTATTTAATATAATTTTTACATGATAGGGGACCCTTTGTAAGGAAATGAAGACCAGAAGAAACTGTTTTACCTGTGTATTTTTTTGCTAGGTTTCATGAAGTGTAGATAGTGATGGAAGAATATGATAGGTTAAGAAGTGTGAGGTAAATATAGTAAACTGGGGGAAATTTAGTAAGCCCTATTTATTTGGATTATTCTTGGCATCCATTTCTCTTCAGAAATAAGGATGTTCATTTTCCGTGTCTATACTGTCACATAAAGGTTTTAAGACCTGTCAGGGGAGAAGGATAGGAGCAAGGTCAGAGTGACCTTCCTGCTTCTGCTGTTTTCTCAAACTCCTTCAGCTTAATTTATCAATATATCAATACCTTAATATTTAACATTAAAATATGACAAGGTTTCGTATTTTGGAATAGCATGTCATGAACTCATCAAACCCATTTCTAGAATTTTAAATTGAAAAGTACATATAGCACTAATAAGAAATATTTCATTATTTCATTTCAATAAATTTTATCAGCATGAGAATAATCAACAGAACTGTTTCTGTGGTCCAAATGTTGTAAAAATACTTTATTACCATTAACAAACAGATCATTAGCTAATTGCCCAAACACTCTCTCACCTTACCCCCAAACAATAGAAAGAGGAAAAAGTTTCAAAATTATACTTTATCTAGAAATATATTCAAAAATACTCATCATAATAAAATTCAGGGTACCTGGGCTTAAGTATAAACAGGTATGAGGTAATATACCAGTTCAGGAATTAAGATTCATTTTCCCACTAAAACAATTTTAAAATCTTAACAAAGTTAAAAGTTCTTAAAAGTATTAATGAACTGTCAAGTAGTAATTGTCAGGCCAAATCTAAGTGAGAAAAAAACAGAGAGGAATGATAGTACTGAAGTTGTCATTGCCATGAGGTCATTACCCAAATCTGGCAAACTGTGTCCTGGTAAGGCTTGGGGAGAGAAGATAAATCCCAGGATCTTCCCAAGTGTAAAAGTATGATGAGACCTCTAGTCCAAAAGCTATTGGTCTCAAAAAGCTATACCATCACACATTTAATACAAGATGAATGTAAAGTAAATCTGTCCCAATCCCTTGTTCCTAAAAGAACTATCACTAAAAGAAGTATGTAAAACATCCCTGAAAAGTTGTAACCACAATCATCAGGTCTTTTATGATTTGCAACCTACATCATATAGATGGTCAAAAAAGCTTTAAGCCAAGAATTTAGATTAAAGTGTTTGAAGACTGATAATGTTCCCAAGTATTAAGTGGGAGTAGATGTAATTTTTTTTTCTGTGTGAATAATATTCATACTAGACTTCAAAGAGCTCTTGTAACTAAATTCCTCAAAAGTGAGCAGCTTCAAGTAAATAAATGAATAAATAAATAGGTAATAGCAAAGCGCACGTGTGAGTGCACACACACAAACACACATAGACACACAAACAAGTTGCAAAGAGTAAAAATTAGTAGAAAAAAACAGATGACAGAAAAGTATTGGGCCTTCCCTCCCTGGGCTTCAAATATTAGACTTACAAAAGCAAATTAAAAAATACTTATAGAAGATGTTTAATGAAAGACAAATTTGAAATAATTTGCAGAGTACAAAAAACTTATACAAAGTAGCTATATATTTAATTAAAAAGTAATAATTGAAATTTAAAACTAAATGGATGGATTTATTAGCGAATTAAACATAAATGAAGAAAGAATTAGGGAAATGGTGAATAATTCAAAGGACATGTTTCAAAGTAAAACACAAAGAGAAAAGAAATAAAAATAAAAAGGAGATATTAGTGACATAAAGGATAAATTATCAAGATTTTTTTCATTTTATTTTATTTTATATTTTAATTAAATTTACTGGGGTGACATTGGTTAATAACATTATATAAGCTTCAAGTGTACATTTCTATGATAACATGATCTATATATTGCATTGTGTGTCTACCACCCAAAGTCAATCTTCTTCCACCAACATATGTTTGACCCCCTTTTTCCTTTAATATCCCTCATCCCCCTTTTCCCTCTGGTAACCACCTTACTGTTATCTATGATTTTTTGTTTGTTTGTTTTTCTTGTTTGTTCATTTGCTGCTTTTACTTTTATATCCCACATATGAATGAAATCATATGGTTCTTAACTTTTTTCTGTCTGACTTATTTGGCTTAGCATGATATTCTCAATATCCATCTATATTGTCACAAATGGCAATATTTCATCTTTATTTATGGCTGAATATTATTCCATTGTATACAGCATGGGCAAAAGTAGGTTTACAGTGGTTCATATGGAAAATGATACAATAATTAATAAATAATAATACAAGAATAAACTCTGTGTTTTGTATACTTACAACTGTAAACCTACTTTCGCCCCACCTTTTATATGGATCACATCTTCTTTATCCAGTCATCTATCAAAGGACACTATGGTTGTTTCTATGTCTTGGCCACTGTAAATAATGCTATAATGAACATAGGGTGCATATGTCTTTGCAAAAAAAAGTTTTTAAAATTTTAAGTAGATACACAGAAGAATAGTTGCTGGATCATATGGCAACTCTATTCTTAATTTTTTGAGGAGCCTCCACACTGTTTTCCATAATGGTTGTACCAGTTTACACTTCCACTAGCAGTGAATGAGTGTCCTTTTTCTCCACAACTTCTCCAACACTTGTTGATAATAGCCATTCTAACAGGTGTGAGGTGATATCTCATTACAGCTTTGATTTGCATTTCCCTAATAGCTAGTGAAGTTGAGCATCTTTTCATATATCTGTTGGTCATTTGTATGTGTTCTTGGGAAAAGTGTCGGTTCAGGTCCTCTGCCCATTTTGAAGTTGGATTATTTGTTTTTTGTGTTGAGTTGTATGAGTTCTTTATATATTTTGGATGTTAACCCCTGTCAGAGTTGTGGTTTGCAAATACCTTCTCCCATTCTGTTGGTTGCCTTTTTTATTGTTGTTGTTGTGTTTTTAAATTTATGTTTATGTTTATTGTTGAAAGTATTACAGATGTTGCCTTTTTGTTTTGTTGGCAGTTTCTTTTGCTGTGTAGAAGCTTTTTAGTTTGATATAGCCCCATTCATTTATTTTTGCCTTTACTTCCCTTGCCTTTGGGGTCAAATTAATAAAATTCTCTCTAAGATCAAGTTTCATAAGTATAGTACCTATGTTTTCTTCTATGTAATTTATTATTTCAGGTCTTATATTTAGGTATTTGATCCATTTTAAGTTAATATTTGTATGTGGGAACATACAGCAGTCCAGCAGTCTAGTGTTATTCTTTTGCATGTGGCATTTCAATTTTCCCAACAACATTTACTTAGGCTTTCTTTTCCCCATTTTATGCTTTTGGTTCCTTTGTCAAAACTTATTTGCCCATATATATGTGGGTTTATTTCTGGGCTTTCAAATCTGTTCCATTGGTCTGTGTGACTGTTTTTTTGCCAATACCATGATGCTTTGATTATTGTTACTTTGCAGTATAATTTGAAGTCAGGGAGTGTGATAACTTCGGCTTTTTCTTTTCTGAGGATTGCTTTGGCTATGAGGGGTCTTTTGTGGTTCCATGCAAATTCTTTTAAAATGTCATTGGGCCCAGCCAGTGTGGCTCAGGGGTTGAGTGTCGACCTATGATTCAGGAGATCAAGGCTTGATTCCCGGTCGGGGCACATGCTCAGGTTTTGGGCTCGATCCCCAGGAGGGGGCGTATAGGAGGCAGCCAATCCATGATTCTCTCATCATTGATGTTTCTATCTCTCTCTTTCTTTATTCCTCTCTCTCTGAAATCAATAAAAATATATATTTTTAAAAATAAAATACAATATACTGGGGATTTTGATGGGAATTGCATTAACTCTGTACATTGTTTTGGGTAATATGACAATTTTAACTATGTTGATTCTTCCAATCCATGAACACAGAATAACTTTCCATTTCTTTGTCTTTTTCAATCTCATTTAATAATGCTTTGTAGTTTTCAATATGTAGGTCCTCCACATCCTTTGTTAAGTTTATTCCTAGGTGTTTTATTCTTTTTGTTGCAATTGCAGAAGGGATTTTTTTCATTTCTTTTTCTGAAATTTCATTATTAGCATACAAGAAAGCAGTGGATTTTTATACAGTTAGTTTGTATCCTGCAACTTTACTGTATTTGTTTATTGTTTCTAATAGTTTTTCTGTTGAATCTTCAGAGTTTTCTATATACAGAATCAGGTCATCTGCAAAAAGTGATATTTTTACTTTTTCATTCCCAATTTTGATGCCTTTTACTTCTTTCTTGCCTGATTGATCTGGCTAGGACTTCCAGAACTATGTTAAATAATAGTGGTGAGGTTGGGCATCCTTATCTTGTTCCAGACTGTAGAGGAAAAGCTTTCAGTTTTTCACCATTGAGTACGACATTAGCTAAAGGTTTGTCACATATGGTCTTTATTATGTTAAGGTACTTTCCTTCTATACCTATTTTATTGAGCGTTTTCATCATAAGTGGATATTATATCTTATCTAATGCTTTTCCTGCATGTATTGATAAGTTATATCATTTTTCCCTTTGTTTTGTTAATGTGGTGTATTACATTGATTGATTTGCATATGTTGAACCATCCTGGTGCTTCTGGAATGAACCTCACCTGTGATGTGTTATCTTTTTAACATATCATTGTATTCAATTTACTAGTATTTTGTTTAGAATTTTTGCATCTGTATTCATCAGAGATATCAATCTGTAGTGTGTGTGTTCTTTACCAGGTTTTGATATCAGGGTAATGTTGGCCTCATAAAATGTGTTAGGAATCATTGACTGTTCTTTAATTTTTTGGAAGTTTGAGAAGGATAGGTATCAAAACTTGAATGTGTGGTAGATTTAACATTTTCACACTGTTGATAGGTCTATTTAGATTTTTCAATTCTTTGTGATTCAGTTTAGGAAGGTTATATATTTCTAGGAACTTATCCATTTCTTCTAGATATTGAATTTGGTGGCAGTAAAACCTCTATATAATGGACTAATTAGGGCAATAAAGTGTCCATTAAAACCCAAAATCCATTATATAATAAAGTAGGTTTTCCAAATGCATATGTTAAAAAATTGACAAATTAGTTAGTTTAACTGTTTTTACTTATGTAGACATGTTTGTAAAATTAAAATTAAGTATGTACAAAAAGTTTAATTTCACAGAAAAGTTTTCTATAAGTATTACAGTAATTTAAAATTTATACTGAATAGGTTTATTAAATACGTACATTCACCAGTCATGGAGAGTAAACAAATGCATATGGCTGGGGTGTGGCTTAGCTCACATCTGAACATCGGAGTGCACTAACTGAAACTGTTGCAGAAAGTCATGCTACCCAACAAAAGAACCAATACCAAGTGCCATGCTGTGTGATCACATGCTAATCATTTGCCCAACATTTTTTACTAGCAGTGCTGTTTGGATTTCAATATGAAAACTATAGTTGTAGATATGTAATATTTATTTATGTCAGTGAAATTACTAAACTGTTTTTTCCAACATATGGCTTATTTGCTAAAATTTGTTAAAAGTAACTGAATTAATAACAAAAAACAACAACCTGTTAGCTTAATTATAAGCAAATCTTGGTTAAAAGCATTTTAAAATTAGCAGGGTGTTAATTGTTGCATATGACATATGGACCAGAAATTTTGTCCATTAAATTCGAAGTCCATTAAATTGAGGTATTCTTATATGATCTTTTGTATTTCTGTGTTGTCTGTGGTAGCTTCTTCTCTTTAATTTTTGATTCTGCTTATTTGAATCTTTTCACTTTTTTACTTAGTGAGTCTAGCCAGGGGTTGGTTTGTTAATTTCATTAATCTTTTCAAAGAACCAGCACTTTGTTACATTAATTCTTTGTATAGTCATTTTGTTCTCTGTTTCATTTAATTCTGCTCTAATTTTTATTATTTCCTTTCTTCTGCTGACTTTGAGCTGCTTTTGTTTTTCTCTTTCTAGTTCTTTAAGATGTAATATTAGGTTGTTTATTTGGGATTTTTCTTGTTTCTTGAGATAGGCCTGTAATGATATAAGCTTCCCTCTTATTACTGTTTTTGCTGCATCCCAGAAGTTTTGATATGTTGTATTGTCATTCTCACTTGTCTCTCTATATAATTTGATCTCACCTTTTATTTCTTCTTTGACCCAGTCATTTTTCAGTACTATATTGTCTAATATCCACATACTTGTGGGGTTATTTGGCTTCCTTTTTGCATTGTGTTCATAGAATATGCTTGGTATGATTTCAGTCTTCTTGAATTTGTTGACACTAGTTCTGTGACCCAACATATGGTCTATCCTTGAGAATGTTCCATGGGCACTGGAGGAGAATGTATAACCTGATGTTAGGAATGAAAGGCTCTGTAAATGTCGACTATTTCCATTTGGTCTAGCATTTCAATTAAGGCCAATGTTTCTTTATTGATTTTCTGTTTGGCTGATCTGTCTAGAGTTGTCAATGGAGTATTAGGGTCCCCAACTATGATTGTGTTTTGATCCATTTCTCCCTTTAGTTCTGTTAGTAGATGCTGATTGGGTGCATATATATTAAGAAGTATTATGTCTCTTAATGTAGTGTCCCCTTTATCATTATAAAGTGTCCATTTTTGTCTCTTGTTATTTTTATTTTAAAATCTATTTTGTCAGATATAAGTATGGCTACACTTGGGTTTCTGTGGATATTATGTGCTTGGAGAATAATTTTCCACCCTTTCATTTTAAGTCTATATCAGTCTTTGCAGTTTAGATGTGTCTCCTGAAGGCAGCATATGTTGGGTTTTGGTTTTTTGATCTGTTACTCTGTGCCTTTTATAGGTGAATTTAGTCCATTTACATTTAGGGTAATTATTGATACATGAGAATTTCCTATACCAATTTTATTTTTTTATTCTGGTAGCTCTGTGCCTCCATTGGTTCTTTTTTCTTTTGTTTCTGTCTTGTTTTTGTTTGGTTATAGTCTATAATTTTTTCCTATGTTTCCTCTTTGTTTAAGTTATGCGTCTCAGTTTTGGGTTTTGCATGTGTGGTTACCATTAGGTTTATGAAAAAGAAAGTTCCATATATACAGTAGTCCTTTTTCTTCCGAATGCATCTAATCTCAATCCTTCTTTGCAAATTCAGACTTTCATCACTTCCCTTTTTATTTTTCTGTCATCATAAATTATTTCTATTTACAATGAGTTCATTTCTGAATTGCAGTAGCTATTGTCTCCTTTTTTTAGTGTTAGTACTTTCTTTAACCTCTACGTAATATTTAAATTTATAGTACCCTATTCTAAAAAATTGTTGTAATATCCTGTTTCTGTCTGCCTATTGGTGCTCTTACACATAGTTTTAAAAAATCTTTTGTTCTTTGTTTCAGGTATAATAACCCCCTTGATTATTTCCTACAATGGAGGTCTTCTGGTTGTAAATTTCCTCAGCTTCTGTATGTCTGGAAAATTCTTTATTTCTCCCTCATATCTAAAAGATAACTTTGGTTAATATATTATCCTTGGCTGGTAAGTTTTCTCTTTCATTAGGTTGAATATTTGATTCCACTCTCTCCTAGCTTGTAGGGTTTCTGATGAGAAATCTGATGATAATCTAAAGGAATTTTCCCTATAGGTTACAGTTTTCTTTTCCCTGGCACTGCCTTGAGGATTCTTTGTTGTAAAATTTTGACAGTTTGTACTTTGGAGATGGCCTTTTGGGATTGAGGTAGTTAGGTGTTCTGTTTGCTTCTTGAATTCAAGGATCTAGCTCTTTCTATAGGTTTGGAAGTTCCCATCAACTACTTGCTTGAATAAGCTCTCTGTTCCTTTCTCCCTCTCTCTTTCTTCTGGCATGCTTATTATGCTTATACTTATTGATCTTTATAATAGAGTCAGAAAGTTCTTATAGCGTTCTTTCTTTTTACACTCAGTCTCTCCTCTCTCTTCTTCCCTCTGCATCATTTCTAGATTTATATTTTTGATATTACTAATTATTTCCTCAATCTGGTCAATTCTATTTCCTAAGCTCACCAATTCACTGGTTATCTTTTTTATTGAGTTCTTCATCACCAGAATTTCTATTCATTTTTTTTAAGTTTCAATCTTTTTGGTAAAGTGCTCTTTGTGTTCATTGTTTTGGTTCTTGAGTTCATTAAATTGCCTATCTGTGTTTTCTTGCATCTCATTGATTTTCTTCAGAGATTCAATCTTCAATTATGTCATTTAAATCACATTTTTCCGTGTCTTTAAGCTTATTTTCTGAAGATTTTTAAAATTTTCTTTCTGAGCTGCCTTGTTACCTTGGTTATTTGTGGTGTTTGATGGATTCGTTCTGCATCTAGGCATGTATGTATGAGTGGCACTTTTCTAACAGATTGATAAAATGTCTTTCTATTGTTTTCCAGTAGGTGGTGGTGAATCCCCTCCCCCCCCTTTTTTTTGTTCTCTTGCATTTCTCTGGCTTTTCAGATCTTTGCAGGTGGTAGAAAATATCCTTTGTTCCTTGAGAAGGTGGGAGGCTCTTTTGTGTTCAGGTCACCTTGGTCTCAGGAGATCAGCCCCATGTGAGAATGTGGTGGGCAATGGGGTTACAAGTCTATGAAATTTCAGTGCTGTTCCCTGCAGACAGATGCTGCTTGTAGTTCAGTTGTGATAGGTGGAAGTTGGGTGAGCAGGGGGATGTTGGCCGCTGCCTTTGTTCTTTTGTTCCCCTAGCAAAACTCACAGCCTCCCCTCTATATATCCACAAGACACTGGGATTAGTCCCAAGGTACCCTTATCACTCAGAGAAAACATGTTTCTGTAGTACCATTTCTCAGGTTTGTAGATAATGTGCTCTTCAACCTGATATTCACTGCTACAGCTTCTTCTGGGGCCTACTGTTTGCTCAGGGAGTGTGAAGGGAGGTGAGCCCTAGAAGGGTGAAAGAAGGCAGGCAGGCTTTGCTGCTTTGTTTCTCTGTCTGGAATGGTGACTGCTAGACACTCATGGCTGTATCTCTGACCCCAGGTCATTGGGTACAGCCACAGTGCATACTGACCACTCCTACAAGAATGCTCACTGTATCTCACTGCCCCTCCCAGCTGAAGAGAATACCAGTGCCAACCTGATTCCTCTGCTCTCTAGGCTGAGACCCACAATGAGCTCCAGACTGTGTTCCTGACACCCTCTCAGCTCTTCTCCCTTCCCACCTCCCCAGTTTGCTCCCAAGTGCCCATGCTCAGATGTTTCAATGTGTGGATCTCTCAGACATCTTTGTGTATTGAGCAGCAAGTTCTTTGTTGAATTATAGCTTTCAAATTTGTGAAGCATCAAGAGGAAAGACCAAGAGGACCTTTCACACTGCCATTTCTCTGATGTCCACTCAAAAGATTTCTAATCAAGATCTAAGAAATTGCCCGGTCGGGTGTGGCTCAGCAGTTGAGCGTTGACCTAGGATCCAAGTGATTGGGGTTCAATTCCCTGGTCAGGGCACATGCCTGGGTTGTGGGCTCAATCAATGACTCTCTCATCATTGATGTTTCTATCTCTCTCTTTCCTTCTCCTTTCCTCTCTCTGAAATCAATAAAGATATATTAAAAAATATATATCTAAGAAATAGAGGAGAGATAATGAATAAGGCAGAGCTTATATCTAAAGAAAAAATGGCTGTTAGTTTTCCAGAATTATTTAAAGTAAAAAATTCACAGAAGAATTCCAACAAATTACAAATACTATGCATAAAAAGAAATTTACATTTAAAGCACTGTAAACCTATAAAATGCCAAAGACAAGAATCTTAAAAGCAGCTGGAATGAGAAGAATATTTGATGGGAAGGGAATATATTATCTTCAAAGAAATGACAATTATTCTGCTAGTAAGTTCTTAAAAGCAGATTTCCATAAGCCAGAAATGGAGAAATTATATTTCCAATGTAATAATAAAATAATTACCACCTTAGTAGTTTATATCAAGTAAAAATCTATTTTAGAGTATGGGAAATGTAAAGAAATTCCTTAAGACTAAAAGAGAATTAGCCACTAATAACCTCTCTCTAAAGAAATTCTAAAAGCTATACTTCAGGGTGAGGAAAATGTTTTCCAAATGGATGGTCTGAAGTATAAAGAACAAATAAAGTAGGTAAATATGAATAAACATTGACTGTATAAGATAATAACAGTAAGATCAATTGAAATTTTTTAAAAAGGTAGAATTAAAAGACAAGAAAATAATAACATGTAAATCAAGAAAGAAGTGTAAATGGAGTTAAAGTGTGTAGTTTGGAAGGAAGATAAATTTATTGATTACCTTCAGACTTTATCTTAAGTGTGCATGTGAGATTTTTAATACAAACAATAAAGAAGAGAAACATAAAGTATAACTTGTAAACTTATTGAAATTTTAAAAAATGGACCAATCCAAAGAAAGCCAGAATGTTTGAATTAATAGCACAAAATAAGAAAATCCAAGTATATCAATAATTATAATAAACATAAATGGATTAAATTATTCAATTAAAGGACAGATTATAAAACAGAATAAGAATAATGCAAACATGCAATTTATTAGACACATCTAAATAAAGAAATTATTATTAAAATGAGAAAATATTTTGAATTAAATGATGATAAAACCCTGATGTATAAAGCCTTCTACGATTCCTCTAAGGCATTACTACAAAAAAAAATTGTAGCTTTAAAATAGAAAAGAAGAAATTTTATCTATTTTCCTTCCTTTTCCTTCAGTCCTGGAAGCTATGAAGTTGAAGATCAAGACAGCAGCAGATTTAGTATCTGGTGAAGGTTCACTTCTTAGTTCAGAGATGGCTGTTTTCATGTTGCATCTTCATATGGTGGAAGGCTAAACTCTTTTATATACCTTTAATTTCATCTCCCTGCATTTTTCTTTCAAATAGTTAAATTAGATAATGATTTCTCTCTTCACTGCCAATTCCCAAGGTGGTAACTAGTGGTACTTGCCCACTAACAGATCTGGTGCTTCCATTGCCACTGATATTCACACAGTCTGTGCAGAAGTATCCATGCTTGACCATCATTTTAAATATCACTGAGCTCTGCTCTAATGATGCTCTTCTGAGGTGTTCTTCTGCCTCAAGGCCCTTGATCGTGGATTGTGATTTGGAGGGTATTTTGTGAACACAACATATTTTATCTTTTAGGTTGAAAGATATCCTTTTAGATAATCAGGTTATAAACTGTAACAGAAAGAATGTGCTTCTAGGATGTATGGAAGAAATGAGCCAGAAATGCCATGCCATTTGCCATCACCAATAAAAGTCCTGGAGCTAACATGCCTCATATATTATCACACCAGTGTCATCACATGTTAACTCTTCATTTGTTCTTTTCTTAAAGCTTTCTTACACTAGAATTTAGTCACAAGTTCATTGGAGCTGGACTGGATGAGTGAGTGAGTCAGGATTGAGGTAACTGACTCTGCTTTTTTAGAATTTCTCTTTTCCCTGAGATGCTGGCCACCATGACCAAACTCTGCCCACATGACACTTCTTTCCCATGGAAAGTCTTTTCCAAGAGGCAAATCAACTTCTCACATAAGTAGATTTCTCTGTCTCCTCAGGATTCTAAACAGGCCCAAGCAAGCACAAATTCTTCAGAGGTGATGATAGAGATATAGAGATAGAGATAGAGATGAGATAAAGATGATAGAGATAGAGATGATAGAGATAGAGATAGAGATAGAGATAGAGATAGAGATGATGATAGAGATAGAGATAGAGATGGGGGATGATAGAGATAGAGATAGAGATAGAGATAGAGATAGAGATAGAGATAAAGATGATAGAGATATAGAGATAGATGAGAGAGAGAGAGAGAGAGAGAGGGAGAATCTGAGGACAAAGCTTGGGCTCGTCTTGCCAAGTTATGGCAATTCTATCTGCAGTGATCAGTTACAGTATTTGTAGCCTGTCTGAATTATTTATATCAATTGCAGTAGCCAAAGTGAAGGTTGTTGTGAAAAAATAATCTTATATTTCTACTTCAAATTTTGTCAGGAATGAGTCAACATAATATGGTCACTACAAGGAGACATGTATAAATATGGTATTATTAATTGGAATTTCTGAATACATAGTGAAAGTCTTAATAGACTCTAATTTTTTTTCCTTTTTCCTGATGTTTAAAACATTATGTTGTCTAAAACAATGATTTCAGCAACTTCAAGTTTGCAGTATTGTAAAAGATATAGTTTTTCTGTCAACGAAGTCTATGTCACAAGCAAACCAGATTTTAAATTTAAGAAGAAAAAAGAATGGGGACCGAGGACACTGATGTCCAGGCTGACACTGAAGTCTAGACTGAAGAGTCTGGGTTCGGCATGGGGCTGCTGTGCAGAAAGCTAAAGTGGGTCATCTAAGCTTGAGGAGAAGCTTAACTAAAAAGCTGTACTTTCTATCCAAATGAGATCAATTAAAATCTACCTGGCATAAAGAACTAATCACGGATACAACCTGATCCTTTTCTTTTTTTTAAGCTTCATTGAGGTATAATTGATATACCAAAAAATGCACATGTTTAATGTATTCAGTTTGATGAATTTGGATATATGCATACATCTGTGTGTGATACCATCACCGAAATCAAGGTTCTAAAATATACCCATCACCTCCCAAAATCTTTGTGTGTGTTTTTTCTTGTGCGATTTCCAAACACCATTTTTCTAGTTTCTGTGTGTTTTTTGCTTCTAACAAGCACACATCTGAAATTGTCTTTAGAGGTTTGCCCTTGGGCTACTGGGTCTTCCATCACAACGGTAGAAAGCTGAAAGTGCCTGGGAGTTCTCATGTCCTCAACCCTCATTTTAAGCCTGTTCAGGTTGTTATCATAAGATACCAAAATACCACAGACTGGGTGACATAAACAACAGAAATTTTTTCTCATAGTTTTGGAGTCTGGAAGTCTGAGATCAGGGTGTCAGCATGATCAGGTGAGGGCTGTCTTCTGGGTTGCAGACTTCTTGTACCTTCATATGGCAGAGGGGGCAAGAGAGTTTTGTGGGGTCTCTTTTATAAAGGCATTAATTTAATTCATTAAGGCTCCACCATGGTGGGGTTTTTGGGCACACCTCTTAAAGACTTACCAACACCTTGGCGATTAGGTTTTCCACATATGAATTTTTTGTTAGTACAAACATTTAGACCAAAGGATTGGTTGACACTTCTCCAAAGATTGTGCAGGAGTAAGAAAGCCCAGCTATTGGCCTGAAAACAGCACAAACTCTGAGGTGTAACTTATGCAGGATCAGTTTGAGGGTGGTACATGGCCCAAAGTTACACCCTTGCAGTTTTCTTATGTTCCTAGCCAGGTTTCCTCCTTTTTTGCCAAGATCCTTTAAGAACCAACCCATCCTTCATAGAACACTTGCATCAGAATCCTCATTGCAGGGTTTGCTACTGAATAACTAACTGATGGTGATAGTAAAGAGTTTAGTCAATGTATTAGAAAGTCAGTACCCTATTCAAGGGGAAACTTCAAGTAGTCAGGACTCCTTCTTTAAAATTCCTCCACCCTAAAACATAATATAAATATTATTTTTTAAAAAGTTTGATGGATATTGAAATAAGCAAATTACATTTCATCTCATTGCACATATGTTCATAGTTGCTGATAAGCACATTTCATAACTAAATTAGTAGAGGAAGTAGAAGAAAAATGAGACTCCATGCCTGTCCATTAATAAATACATATATAGCCCAGCTGGTAGCTCAGTTGGTTGAGCATTGTCCCATGTACCGAAAGGTTGTCAGTTTGATTCCCAGTCACTGCACATACCTGGACTGTGGGTTTGATTCCCAGCAGGGGCACATGCAGAAGGCAACCAATTGATGTTTCTCTCTCACATCGATGTTTCTCTCTCCCTTTCTCTCTCTAAGCCCTTGGGGAGGATTAAATAAATAAACATATATATATATATTAGTAACTTCTTAAAAACAATAAATTTTGAATCAGGTTAAAATTGGCTCCTGCTAAGATGGTGCAAAATGTTCTGCTTCCAGTTTGAGTCATAAGAAGAAGAAAAAAATACTTCCCCTAACTTTATGCTTTCTTCTCCCTTTTAGAGTTTTCTTAAAAGATAAAATACTGTTCTGCCAAGTAAATTCATAGATATACTGGTAAGATTTATTTATATTATGTTTCAAACTCTGTGAAACAACATTTGATATATATTAACTTCATGTTTCACTGCACAACAAGATTTGTTGTTCGTTTTGAATTAATGTTATTCCTTAGCATTCATTGTTGCCATTGAGAAACCAAAAACAAGAAATAAAAATGGCAACACTAATCAACTTTGAGACCTTTTCAAATCTCATGTTTTGGAAACCTTATAAAATTGGAACATTTTCTGAACTTGAAAATGTAACCAAACTCCTTCATCAGTTATTTTGGATACATGTCAGCTTGGCATTAGGAATGAACAAAAGACTAGAAAATTCTATTCTAAGAAATCTGTTTGTAGTAGCCACTTTGGGGATATCTCTCCATTTAAGGGGACAAATAATGCTCCTCTTTTCTATGTGGACTATTTCATCTCAATGGCAGCATTAATGCTTGTCCAATGTTACTCCATCCCTTAGATATAGTTGAGGGACCTGGGTGATCCAATCAGAATCTGTACCCTAAGAATTTGGCATAGGAGCTAAGAGAATACCATGTCAGTCTATGCTTATCTCTTAAAAAGAAGAGATGTAAAAACTTGAGAGCAGGATTGTTATTGATTAGTATGTTGGTTTCCCGGGGTTGCAACAACAAAATACCAAAAACTGAGTAGCTTAAAACAACATACATATATTTTCTCATAATCTGGAGGCTAGAAGTCTGAAATCAAGACCATATTCTCTTTTGATGGCTCTAGCAAAAAATCCTTCCTTGCCTCTTCTAGCTTCTGGTGTTTGCTGGCAATCTTTGACATTCTTTGACTTATAGATGCATCACTACAATCACATGGTCATTTTCTCCCTTTGTGTCTTTCTCCCATGCATGTCTGTCTATGTCTAAGTTTCCCTTTTTTATAAGGCCATCAGTCATATTGAATTAGGGTCCACCATAAAGACCTCATCTTAACTAATTACATCTGCAATGACATTATTTCCAACATATATTTTTGGGGGGACAGAATTCAATCCAGAAGAGTTGAGTTCCCCTAAATAGATTCCGAGATTAGGATACATCTGTAAACAAACCATTAAGTAAGTGCTCACAGGAAAAATCAGTAAAGACTGGTGGAAATAGGGTAGGAAAAGGGAGTAAGGAAAATTCCTGTAGAAGGTAGGGTGAACTCAGTCTTATCTTGCAACAGAACCCTGAAATACAACTTATGCCTTGGAGTTTTCCTGATTAGAGGCAAGGAAACAGGACATTCAAATACCTTTAGCCACTATTATTGACTAAGGGCTACCCTAGGAGTGGGGGAA
This sequence comes from Miniopterus schreibersii, assembly GCF_964146895.1. NCBI lineage: Eukaryota > Metazoa > Chordata > Mammalia > Chiroptera > Miniopteridae > Miniopterus > Miniopterus schreibersii. The sequence continues at coordinate 78,989,187 of NC_138104.1, forward strand.
TGTAAATTCCCAGGCACTTCCATTTCTGCTACATCCAACACACATGATTCCTTGTTCCCCTTGGCAGTTTTTTAAATAGAATTGCAGGTGTTAACTGTTGGAAAGGAAAGTATACCAAAGTTAAGGGCTCCACAGAAAGCACAAAACAGGATTGGAGAGGACATGGGCAGAACACAGACATCTGCTGCAGGTGGCAAGGCTATCTCCCAGCATGTGGCCTGAACAGCAAAAAAGGCTGGTCTTCAGATAGATAATAAGGAAGCCAACCCAAGAAAGAGGACCCAGAGACATAGTCCTTTCTAGGTACCTGATGGCTTTCCTCCTTACCTATAATCACTTTCTTTGGCTCTGCTTTATTCTTCCCAATAAATTCTATAGTATTCCTCTATATTACAAAAATAAATTCCTGTACCCTGCTTCTTCTCCCTAAAGTAGTTACAATTGTTTCTGTGACTTGCAACCATTCAACCAAATCACCAAATATGCCACTCTTCTTAACACATTGTATGCGGGAAACGTATTTATACGTTTTATGTTGACTGGTAGTAGAGCGCATGATAAAAACTACCCGCAAACAATTAAAATGCTTTGAATGCAATCTTGATTGGAAGATTTTTGGGGTTTTATAAGAGATCTTCTTGAATGACATCCACTCTTTCAGATTCCTTATAAAATTAATTACTCAAATATCCCAAATTCAGCTCATTGTCTCTCCCTAGAAGTTTATCCCCATTCTATGAGTGGCACCAGCATTCATTCAGTTACCCAAGTTTACAACTCTGATTTATCTCGACTCCACCTACCCTGTCAGATTCCAAGTCCTGTGGAACCATCTCTGCAACATTTCAGAAACTTATGTCCCTACTATTTTCACTGCCATCTCCATGATTCAAAACCTCTTTAGTTATTTTTTGTGTTATTATTCCAGCAGGTTCCAAACAGTCTTTATGCTTCCCTTCTGTTCTAATTTATTCTACACACCACTACTGTTCATTTTGATATATGCATACATCTGTTCATTCCTGAACTATTTACTGAGCACCTATTATTACAGGAAGAAGTGGAAAATACAAATATGAATGTGACATTGGTAACAATGACATTTATTATTGTGTTTTGTGCTGTTTAAGTGCTTTATATGTCTTAGCTTCTTAATTGTCTTTTAAAAGTACGAGCAAGGTACAATTGTTACCCACACATAGCTAGCTTCATTCTAGGTACATAAGAGAGAAATTAATGCATTAAATCCAATGATTATTTGGGGATATTAAAGCATAATTCTTAGGTGTAACTTTCATTAAGAAAAGTCAGCCCATCCAGTTGTGGCTCAGCGGTTGAGCATCAACCTAGGATCCAGGAGATCGGAGTTTGATTCCCGGTCAGGGCACATGCCCGGGTTGTGGGCTAGGCAGCCCATCAATGACTCTCTCCTCATTGATGTTTCTATTTCTCTCTCTCCCCTGTCCTTTCCTCTCTCTGAAATCAATAAAGATATATTTTTTTTAAAAAAAGAAGTCAGACCACAAGGTTGACAGATGCTGTATCCAATATTTGATCTCATTCTGTAGACTCGAATGCCCATGTTCTCAGCCACTATGGATTGCTAAGACATGATTTAGTGGACAGTGTTTCACAGTTGTCCAGCATCCAACCTCTTCCTATTATTGGAGTAGAGGAGGAAAAATAATTTTACCTCTACCCTTCTAGGTTCTTGTCTAAGAACCCTCCCCCCAGGTAATAAAAGAGAGATTAACAGGAGGGAAAAAGGGGAAATTTAATAACATGTATACCACCTGTATACATGAAATGACCCAAACCATCACCTTAAATACCTTCTTCAGCTAAAGACAAAAGAAGTTGTTGGAGGTGGGTCAGTTATGGGAAGTTATCAGACAAAGCACAGTAAGCAAGAATAAGATTGTTATGCAGATTTAAGTTGTTGTCTCCTCCATTTGTAAGTATTTCTAGAAATTAAGTCATCCCCCTCTTCCTCATACAGAGAGAAAGAAATCCTTAAAAATGGAAATTTCCTTCATAAATATAAATGTTCTTTACAAAATGGTACCTTCTACTCAGTTTTCAGAGCTTCTCCCGTGTTTGCTCTTTCTTGAAAATAATCAGCTCAAAATAATCCTTATGCCAAAGAGGCATAGTTTGGGAATACATATTCTGTTCCTGGTTTGGGAACGCATATTCTGTTCCCCTTCATTTTATAAGAGGTAATGTTTTTGCAGTGTTGCAGCATACAGATTTTGGAGGGGGAAAAAGACCGGGATTTTAATCCTGTCTGTCATTTTCTAGTTACGTGCCCTTGGTCATGTTAACTGTCTGAGGCTCAGTTTTCTCATCTGTAATTTTGGAAAGTAGTGTTGTTGTGAAGGCTAACTATGGTGATACATAGGTTCTCAGTATAATATTAACATTGAGGTCCTTTTATTGCACTTTCAAATGTAACATATATTACATGATGCAATATGTTTTTAAAAATGTGAGACATATCTGCCTTGGCATGACATAGCAATTGGGACTAAGAACTGAGATCACCTTTGTCAACATGACTTAGTTATTTTTTCCAGGAAAAACTTGCCCAGGAAAGATAGGACTATAAACCAATAAATGGCTTTACTGTTTGTCTCAGGAAATTTCTGCAAGTCAGTTAATCTGAGACAACAGTCTGCTCTTCTGTAAAACAATTCATTTACTAAAAAACAACAGTATACTTACCAAGGTTTGCTTCAAGACCCTGTGTCTACCAATACTGAGCTATTATATTACAAACTTTGCCCAGTCTCAATTTGGCCATCTTGAAACTCATACATTAAAAAACTCACACACACAAACTCTTTAAATATCCCTCATTTGACCTCCTTATTGTGCTCTAACCCTTAACTACCGGTCTCACCCCATTTCCTATCATACATCCTTCATCTTCACTCAACTCCAGCCACATTAACATCTTTACTCTTTCTTAAATGATCCAGGTATACTACTTCTACTGGGTTTTAAACTTGCTATTTCTCCATATATCAATATGACTCATTCTCTCATTTCCTTCAAATCTTTGTTCAAATGTCCCATTATCAGAGTGATTTTCCTAATTATTTCATATAAAGTTGGCCCTCATGGTGCTGCTCATTGCTGACTTGCTTTTCTCCATAGCATTTATCATAACCTAATGTGGAAGAGGAAGAAATTTTTCTCTACCTTCAAGGTTCTTTCATCTGGTCTAATAATCAAACACGCATGAGATACATTAGCAAGAGAAAAGACCAGATTTAATTATGTACATATGTATGGGAACCCCGCACACATGAGAGAGTCAGAGGCTTCACATAGATGAAAGGTTCCACAGAAAGGCAAAATGAGGTATATATGACATTCTGAACTAAGGATCACCCTGGGGCTTTAGGGGGAGGAAAATCATTGTAGGACAATAAGAAGAGCAGATGTTCAGTCATTAGAAGTTTGCCCTAACCTATAGATAGGTCAAAAAATGTTAGCTTTGATAATCTCTTATTATGGGCAAGACCCTTACTTCAAATTCTTCTATGTAGTTAGGGAGGCAGATATTTCTCTTGACCCCACAAGGTCTTGTTTGCCTTTAGCTCAAAACAATTTGCATACTACAGAGCCATATCTTGCAGTGACTCAGTTTGAACCCCTACACTAACATATTGTATCTATTTACTTGTGTGTGTGTGTGTGTGTGTGTGTGTGTTCCTCCCACTAGAATGTAAGCATTAAAACAGAATTAACTTTATTTTTGTTTGTTCTTATATCCCTAGTGCCTAAACAGTGCCTGGGTCATGATATGACTTCAATGAATATTTGTGAAATAAAGGGATAAAATGAATTAGAAGCGAAAGTATAAGGAGGAAAAGTCTCAGTTGCTAACACTTGTGAGAAGCAGCCATATCTAGACTGAGATAACCTGAGGATGTTTCTGGCATGGACCAGACTGTTAGAGCAGTGGCTTTCAAAACCAGTCACAACCATTCTCTGCTTAAAACCCTTTAATTGTTTCCCATTCATCAGAAGTTGGCAAATTATGGACCATGGATCAAATTCATCATGATGTCTGTTTCTGTAAATAAAGTTTTACTGGAAGGCAGCCATGCTCATTCATTTATGTACTGTCTAGGTTGCTTTCTCACTACAACAGAACTGAGTAGTTGCAACAGAGACCACCTGGTTCACAATGTCTGAACTATTTATGATATATATATATTTTAAAACATTTTATGACCCTTGCCCAGCCGGGCATGGCTCAGTGGTTGAGCGTTGACCTGGGATCCAGGAGATAGGGGTTTGATTCCCTGTCAGGGCACATGCCCGGGTTGTGGGCTCGATAAATGACTCTCTCATCATTGATGTTTCTATCTCTCTCTCTCCCTCTCCTTTCCTCTGTCTGAAATCAATAAAGATATTTTAAAAAATACTTAAAAAACAAAACAAAAAAAGTTTTATGACCCTTGCTATTTATTAGATGAAGTACAAGGTTCTTCAGATCTGCTTCTTACCTAGAAGAACAGTGTGGCTTTAGCTAAGAGTTTGGAATCACATAGGTTCAAATGTCAGCCCTGCCAATTATTAGCTGTGGGAACTGTTGAGTTACTCTGTTGAGTTACTAAACATTTCTGAGCCTTAGTTTCCTTATCTGTAAAATGAATGTTTTAAAATTAAATTATCTGTCTATAAGTATGGTTCTTACCACAGAGCCTGTCATATGACAAGCACACATACAATTTAAGCTACAATTTTATTACTAATTCTCTGGCTACTTCTTGCCCCATGCTTCATTTATTATTAACACTCAACTGCTGAGCACTCTTGTATACTGCAAATTGCTTCCTGCTTCCATAACCTGCCTACCAATATCCTTTCCCTGGAACACATAATTGAAACTTGGCTTGCTTTTGCAGACCTTCACCAAAGCTTCTGCTCCTGTTGGAAGACTTCCCTGAAAGCCATAGATAGTTTCACTGGCTCATCATTGTCTTATAATGGGGATTCAACATATCAAATTGAAATAATGTAAGTCTCTGTCTACCAGACTAAAAGTACCTGGTGATGGTGGCAGTAGGGTATGGAGGGGTTTTTAGGAGCAGGAAATGATTCTTACTCATTTTCCTGTTCCCAGTACCCAGCACAGTGCTTGGAACATAACTAATGCTTTTGACTAAATCAATTACTCCAGTTTGTTTATTTCCTTTTGTTCACATATAACTCGTAGCTCTTTTTAATAGAAAGGAGAGCATTGATATTTGCTTAAGCTTCCAGTGAAAGACAGAAGTAGGAGCTACCTCAGCTCAGAGTCTGCTTTAAAAGGCTCTGTTGGCTCTGTAGTCAATTTCCTATACAGGTAGCTGTGACAGAGTGAAATGAACAATGCATTATCTTTCTGATGACATTTGATAGCATGAATCCCACCTCTGCCACTTACCAATAATATGATTTTAGTTTTTAAGTTCTGTCAGCCTCAGGTTCCTCATTGTAAAATTATTCTCTCACTTACTTATGGTGAGGACTATGAGAGATGAGGTTAGTAAAAACCCTTGGTAGATTGATCTATTAAGTCCAATTATACTTAAGCTATTTAGATGGGCCCATGTTCTGGTTCATTGCCTGGGGAGCAGAAATGAGACCAGTATAGATTGGTTTATAAATAATTTCATTCAGTAAAGGCAAGGCTAGTCTTATTTGTTTGGCTCATTCCAGCAGATTAGTATAGACCACAAGGAGTTGTGTGACAAGCTTTAACACAAAGCAGTTACTTGACCCAATGATGCAATGCTTTTGAAAACATTCCTTCGATAAGACAACCTAATTATCAAAAAATGACTGAGTTATTTTATTGTAAAGAGTGATAGTTATCTCTATGATCCAAAAGCAAGATAACAATTCTGTTTGTATTAATTTTCTGCCATATAACAAAGTTCTATGCACTTAGCTACGTAAAACAACACAAGTTTATTATCTCAAAGTTTCTGTGGGTCAGGAATTCAGGCACAGCTTAACTGGGTCCTCTGTTTAGTGGCTCACAAAGCTTCAATGTGTCAGTCAGGACTGGGTTCTCATCAGAGGCCTAACTGGGGAAAGATCTGCTCCCAAGCTTCTTCAGGTTATTGGCAGAATTCTTTTCTTTGAAGATGATTGGATTTATGGCAATGTAGATGAGGAAAAAGTTTTCCTTTATTTTTAAGGACCCTGGATGAGTCTGAAAATTAAACTGACATAGATTAACAGGAGAAAAGAATGCAAATTTAATATATTTTATGTGACATGGAAGCCTGCAAAAGGAAATGAAGACCTGAAGAAACAGACTTGAGTAGTTTTATGCCAGGTTTGATGAAAGGTGGAGAGTCATGGAGAAATACAATAGTCTGAGAGTATGAGGTAAGTGTAGTAAACTGGGGACATTTAGCAAGGCCTGTTTGTTAGGATTCTCCTAGGTGTCCTTTTGCCTTTAGAGATAAGGAAGCTCCTTTCCTGTGGGTAAAGGTAGGGTACATCTCACAAGAGGTTTTTATTACCTGTTTCAGGGGAGAATAGTCGGAGAAGGTCAGGATGACCTCCCTGCTTCTCAAACTCCTTCAGTTTAAGATATCTAATGTGCTGAGGCTCCTGAAACTGAAGACAGGTTAACAAGAGCAAAACAAATAGAGGTTTATTAACAGGTAAGCCTCGTGGATACATGGTAGATATCCAGAGGGAAATGAGTAACTCTCAGAGGTGGCTTAGAATTTAGATTTAAATTCTATCTTCAACTAGACAAAAGGAAGAAGAGTGTAGAGGAGGCCAGTTTATAAAGAGGTGACCTGGAAAAGTAATGTAAACAAAAGTAAGGTTTGTCATGCAGATTTTCACAAGTGCCTTCTCCATTGATAAGATTCTCTTGTGATTTAGAGCCATCATTTTCTTCCTTGTACAGAGAAGGAAACTCCCTTACAAATGGTGATTTCTTGTATAATTATAAATGTCTCTTACAAAAGGGTAATTTCTAACTGTATTTTCAGAGGTTCTCCTGTGTCTGCAGTTTTTTCAACACAATCAGCTCAAAATAATCTTGATGCCAAAGAGGAATATTTTGGGTGTCCTATTCTGCCACCTTTCAGTGTGAAAACCAGGAAGCAGGAGTTATGGGAGCCATACTAAAGTCTGTTCACCATATTGTAAAACCCTTCATTTCACAACAGTGTGTTTGTTTGTTTCTCTGTGTGTGTTTCAAGACTTGATATGCTCCAAGAGATTTTTGTCTCTTTTGTCCATGGTTGTATCTTTAGTGCTAGAACAGTACTTGAGACATAGGAGATGCTCAAAAATTTGTTTGAAGGAATGAAATAATGAACAGATGAATATCCACTATGTGCATAGCACTGATAATTATTTTAGGCAGTGACAGTGCATGATATATTTAGTTTGCAGCATTTTGTGTACCAAAATAACATAAATCATTATCCTCTTAGTGATAATAAACTTTAAGTTACTGGATGTAAAACATGTGACAAGAATTATGTGATTGTTTTAAACTCAGTGAAGAAATATAGCTATTAAATTTCTAAAGCCCAATGATTTTTATGATGTAAAATTTATGACCAAGTCACCTTTGTAAAACTAATTATGAGAAAATAGATCTTTCAAGTTGGAGAATTCTAAAGATTTTTAGAAAGTACTTGACCCTGCTTCTTCTCCATAAAATCTTTTTTCTTTTTTTCAGGGAACAAATTTTCATCTTAGCCTCTGAAGAGTTATGCTTTGCAGTAATTTGTAATGACTGTCATCTGTTGAGGAGAAATCCCTAACATTATAGAATTATAGAATGTTATAGCTTTAGGGTTCCTTGATCCACAATACAGAAAAATAGCACCTCGTGGCTTCAACAGATGTTTTTCTTATTTACACTGAAATTCTAGTGTCAAAAAACCAGTCCTTGCTTCATCCTCCATAGTGAAGTATGAAGAAAAAAAGAAAAAGAAAACAGAACATTTTGGATGCGAAACAGCACATGGAAAGTTTGCTCACCAGCATGTCTGGGAACATCAGTGACAGGATGCCTTCTTACAGCTGCTGTAGCCCCTCCAATGAGAAGGCTTTATGGAAAAAAATAGGCAATCAACATTCTGCAAAGGATGACATTTTCTATTAAATTGTCCCCACTTTTTATACAACACAGCTGCAACAGCTTTATGTGGCTTTTCCTAATGATACCTCATTTTATAAGCATGCACAGTAGCATAATAGTTTGTCAATGGCTCCCTCTAAATTCACAATGTTTCAGAGAAATGACTTCCCACTTCACCTGAAAATTTCCACTCCCCACCCAGAGAGTCCAAATGCCTGTATTTTTTGGTGACTGAAAATGAAGAGCAGATTCATTTTGTGTGTGTGTCTGTATTGGAATACTTACATTTATTATCCCAGTTTTAGATCTGATATGAGTAAAATCATTATTATACACAAGGAACAAGTGCTCATTCTTTCTCAGTACTAAGGCTAAAACAGAATTCAGAAATATTCCTCCTTTATGAGGTCATCAAATTCTCATGAGCCAGTTGTCTTTATGAATACTTCCACTTATACAACTAATTAATTATTGTTGATTGAAGGGCAGATTCTTTTCAGTGGCATCCCAGTAATATCTTCCTAATGTAGACAGTGTTGTTCTTCAAAAAGCTGAGATGTGGATTGATCTTTGATCATTTAGTGCAGTGCCTTCTATACCCACTCGATAAACACTCACTAAGTGAATGAATGAATGGTTGGTTAACTTCTCTAGGTTTCCTGTTATTTAAAAAAAAAGGTAGTTTTGTAGTTTTCATGTTTGGCAAGTTGCTGTTAAGTGCAGTGATTGTAAATTAGTGTGTCTTCTAAGTGTTCTCAGCTTGTGCTGATGCTCTTCCTCTACAGTAAATTGTTACTGTTTTGCAGATTTGTGTATTACACTGAATTATACATACAATTGATAAATAATATCTCATGAAGAAATTGTCTATATTAATCTCCAATGAGCACTTCTGGCTGTGGTATTTGATGTCTTGTATTAAAGTGCTAGTTTTGAATATTAAAGGTATACTTCAAACCTCCCAACTTTTATTGTGCTTTAATGTGTATAAGATATTCTGTAATTATTTGAATACATATTGGATAGATCCTAAAAGCCATTTCATAAACTTAGGCTCAGTTTTGCAATATTGAAGCTAAAAATGAATACATTTTCTCTAGTGTTCTGGTTTATGTATTATTATTTGTTGAGCATTTTAGATAACATGGAGAAAAAAACCCAAAAATATGACTAAAGTACTTGATAATTAAAATATTTAAAAAATTAAGAATACTTTGTCATTTACATTATTATAGCTTAAATGTTACTTTAGTAAACACTTCTCTATCTCTTTTTAAAATGAGGTACCCCTGTTATATTGTCTCAAATAAACCAATATTCTCTTTCTATGGTACGGCATTATCATAAATTTTGATTATATATTTATATGATTTATTGGTTAATTAAGAGAATTCTGCATAAGAACAGGGGCCATGTCTGTTTTGCTCACCAGTAATTTTCAACATAACTTCACTTTTTGGCACAAATGGGTTATCCGTATGTATTTTTTTGTTTGTTTATTTTTGTTTAAAATATTACAGATGTTCCATTTCTCTCCAATGACCCATTCCACCCCATCCCACTCCCCTCCCCAGTACCTCACCACACCATTGTCTGTGTCCTTGGGTTGAGCACATATGCATATAAATTCTTTGGTTACTCTCTCCCCTTCCACTCACCCACCCTCCTCCATCCCTCTGTCATTTGTCAGTCTGATCCATGCTTCCATGTCATTGAACCTATTCTGTTCATCAGTTTATTAAGTTCTATAGATTCCACATATAAGTCAGATCATGTGATGTTTGTCTTTCTCTCCCTGGCTTATTTCACTTAGCATAATATTCTCCAGGTCCATCCATGCTGTCCCAAAGGGTATGAGATCCTTCTTCTTTATAGCTGCATAGTATTCCATGGTATAAATGTCCCACAGCTTTTATATCCACTCATCTACTGATGGACACTTGGGCTGTTTCCAGATAATAGCTATTGTAAACTGTGCTACTATGAACATAAGGGTACATATATTCTTTCTGATTAGTGTTTCAGGATTCTTAGGATACATTCCTAGAAGTGGGATCACTGGGTCAAAAGGCACCTACATTTTTAATTTCTTGAGGAACCTCCATACTGTTTTCCATAGTGGTTGCACCAGTTTGCATTCCCACCAGCAGTGTACTAGGATTCCTCTTTCTCCACATCCTCCCGAGCACATGTCATTTGCTGATTTGTTGATGGTAGCCATTCTGACAGGTGTGAAGTGGTACCTCATTGTGGTTTTAATTTGCATCTCTCTGATGATTATTGACATTGAGCATTTTCTCATATGTCTCTTGGCTATCTATATGTCTTCTTTGGAGAAGTGTCTATTCAGGTCCTTTGCCCATTTTTTAATTGGATTGTTTGTCTTCCTCTTGCTGAGTAGTATGAGTTCTTTGTACACTTTGGAAATTAGTCCCTTATCAGATACATCCTTGGCAAATATGTTTTCCCAGACGGTGGGGTTCCTTTGTATTTTGAGGGTGTTTTCTTTTGCTGTGCTGAAGCTTTTTAGTTTGATGTAGTCTCATTTGTTTATTTTTGTTTGTTTGTTTCTCTTGCCCTAGGAGATGGATCAGTGAAAAGTCCACTATGTGGGATGTCTGTGACGTTACTCCCTATGTTTACTTCCAGGATATTTATGGTTTCGTGACTTATATTGAAGTTTTTTATCCATTTTGAGTTTATTTTTGTGTAAGATGAAAGTTGGTGGTCTAGTTTCATTTTTATGCATGTATCTGTCCAATTTTCCAGCACCACTTATTGAAGAGACTATCTTTACATCATTGTATGCTCTTGCCTCCTTTGTTAAATATTAACTGGCCACAGTGGTGTGGGTCTGTTTCTGGGGTGTCTGATCTGTTCCATTGATATATATGTCTGTTGTTGTACCAATACCAGGTTGCTTTGATTACAATGACTTTTTAGTACAGTTTGATATACAGTAAAGTAATCCCTCCCACTCTGTTCTTTTTTCTCAAGATGGTAGCAGCTATTCAAGGTCTTTTTTGGTTATATATAAATTTTTGAAATGTTTGTTGTAGAACTGTGTGACATGCTGTTGGTATTTTAATAGGACTTGCATTGAATCTATAAATTGCTTTAGTTAGTAGAGACATTTTAATGGTATTAATTCTTCCAATCCATGAGCATGGTATATTCTTCCACTTGTTTTTATCTTCCTCTATTTCTTTCCTCAGTTTCCTGTGGTTTTTCAAGTACAGGTCTTTTACATCCTTGATTAAGTTCATTCCAAGGTATCTTATTTTTTTTGTTGCAATGGTAAATGGTATTGTTTTATTAGTTTCTCTTTCTGCAAGTTCATTTTTTGTGCATAAGAATGCCATTGATTTCCAGATGTCTATTTTGTATCCAGCTACCTTGCCAAATTTGTTTATTAAACCCAGTAGTACTTTTACAGAGTCTTTAGGATTTTCAATGTACAATATCATCTCATCTGCAAATAATGACAGTTTTACTTCATCATTTCCAAGGGGGATGCCTTTTATGTTTTCTTCCTGTCTGATGGTTGTGGCAAGGACTTTCAGTACTATGTTGAATAAGAGTGGCGAAAGTGGACACCCCTGTCTTGTTCTTGTTTTTAAAGAAAATGTTTTTAGTTTTTCCCCATTGAGTATGATGTTGGCTGTAGGTCTGTCATATATGGCCTTTATTATGTTGAGGTATGATCCCTCTATCTTTACTTTGCTGAGAGTTTTTATCAATAATGGGTTCTGGATTTTGTTGAATGCTTTTCATGCATCTATTGATATGATCATATGATTTTTGTCCTTCGTTTTGTTTATGTGATGTATCACATTTATTGATTTGAGGATGTTATACTAGCCTTGCATCCCTGGAATAAATACCACTTGGTCATGGTATAGGATCTTTTTAATGTATTTCTGGATCTGGTTTGCTAGTATTTTAGTGAGGATTTTAGCATCTATTATTCATCAGGGATATTGGCCTGTAATTTTCTTTCTTTGTAGTGTCTTTATCTGGTTTTTAGGATTAGGATGATGCTGGCCTCATAAAAAGAACTTGGGAGCATTCCCTCCTCTTGAATTTTCTGGAATAGTTTGAATAAAATAGGTGTTAATTCTTTGAATGTTTGGTAAAACTCGGCTCTACATCCACCTGGTCCAGGACTTTTGTTTGCTGGGAGTTTTGTGATTACTGCTTCAATTTCATTAGTTGTTATGGGCCTATTCATGTTTTCTGTCTCTTCTTGATTCAGCTTTGGAAGGTTGTATGCTTCTAGGAATTTGTCCATTTCACCCAAGTTTTCCAGTTTGTTGGCATATAGTTGCTTGTAGTATTTTCTCACAATCCTTTGTATTTCTGTTGAATCAGTTGTTATATCACTTCTTTCATATCTGATTTCATTTATTTGGTTCCTCTCTCTTTTTTTCTTGATGAGTCTGGCTAAAGGTGCATTCATCTTATTTATCTTTCAAAGAACCAACTCTTGGTTTCATTGATTTTTTTATATTGTTTTTTTAGTCTCTATGTCATTAATTTCTCCTCTGATCTTTATTATTTCTTTCCTTCTACTTCCTCAGGAGTTTTCTTGCTGCTCTCATTCTAGTTCTTTTAGTTGCATTAGATGGTTCATTAGATTTTTTTCTTGTTTCTTGAGATAGGCCTGTAATGCTGTAAATTTTCCTCTCAGGACTGCTTTCACTGTGTCCCTTAGATTTTGGGTTGTTGTCTGTTCATTTTTGTTTTTTTCCATGAAATGATTGATTTCTTCCTTGATCTCATTGGTAACCTATTCATTGTTTAATAGCATGCTATTTAGCCTCCATGTGTTTGAGTGTTTTTGAGTTTTTTTATAGTGGTTGATTTCTAGTTTCACAGCATTGTGATCTGAGAAGATACTTGATATGATTTCAATCTTCCTGTATTTGTAGAGACTTGCCCTGTGCCCTAACATGTGGTCTATTTTTAAGAATGTTCAATGTACACTTGAGAAAAATGTGTATTCTTCTGGTTTGGAATAAAATTTTCTGTAATTGCCATTTAAATCCCTTAGGTCCAGTGAGTCATTTAAGGTATGTGTTTACCTGTTGATTTTTTGTCTTGATCTGTCCATTGCTGACAGTGGGGTATTAAAGTCCCCCACTGTGATTGTGTTGGTGTCAATCTCAACCTTAAAGTTCATCAATAATTTTTTTATATATTTAGGTGCACCTATATTGGGTGCATAAATGTTTATAAGGATTATTTCCTCCAGTTGGATTGATCCCTTTAGTATTATGTAGTGAGCATCTTTGTTTCTTGTTATGGTCTTTATTTTGAAGTCTATTTTGTCAGAAATAAGAATTGCTACTCCAGCTTTCTTTTCCTTTCCATTTGCATGGAATATTTTACTCCATCCCTTCATTTTTAGCCTGTGATTATTTTGTCCTCAGGTGGGTCTCTTGTAGACAGCATATATTTGGGTAATGTTTTCTTATCCATTCAGTTACTCTATGTCTCTTGTTTGGACCATTTATTTCACTTACAATTAAGGTTACTATTGATATATACTTATTTAATGCCATTTTTCCCCTTTATACTTATGTACCTTTCTCTCACTATTTCTTCTTTTTCTTAGAGCAGTCCTTTTAGCATTTCTTGCAATGCTGGTTTTGTGTTACTGAATTCCTTCAATGCCTTTTTTTTTTTTTTTTTTTTTGGTCTGGGAAGCTCTTCATTTCACCTTCAATTTTAAATGATAGCCTTGCTGGATAAAGCAATCTCGGTTGCATGTTCTTGCTTTTCATTACTTTGAGAACTTCATGCCACTCCCTTCTGGCCTGAAGAGTTTCTGTTGAGGGATCTGATGTCAGCTTTATGGGGGTTTCCTTGTAAGTCACTGTTTGTCTATCTCTTGCAGCCCTTAATATTCTCTCTTTGTCCTTAAATTTGCCATTTTAATCATGTGTCTTCGAGTGGGTCTCTTTCGGTCTCTCTTGTTTGGAACCCTCTGTGCTTCCTGAACTTCTGTGGCTTTTGCCCCTTGCCAGCTTAGGGAAGTTTTCAGTCATTATTTCCTCCACAAACTTCTCTATCCCTTGTTCTCTTTCCTCCCCCTCTGGCATTCCTATAATGCAAATGTTGTTTCGCTTCATGTTGTCCCAAAGCTCCCTTAGACTGTCCTCATGTTTTTTAAGTGTTTTTTCTTTTTACTGCTCTGATTGAATTATTTTTTCTATCTTGTCTTGTAAGTCACTTATTCTATCCTCTGCTTCATTGAGCCTGCTTTTAATTCCTTCCAGTGCATTCTTTATTTCTGTCTGATTTTTGTTCATATTATGTATCTCTTTTTTCATATTTTCACTAAGGTCCTTGATCTTATCATCTACTGCCTTTTTTTTTCTCATTAATACCCTTGAGCATTTTTATAATCATTACTCTGAACTTGTTTCTGATAACTTGCTTAACTCCACCTTATCAAAGTCTTTTTCTGGCAATTTTCCCATCCAATTTGGGGGATGTTTCTTTGTCTCCCCATTTTGGTGGCTCTTAGTGTTTTTATCTATATATTAGATATATTTCCTGTCTCTCAGTCTTGTGGGGTGGGATTTTGTATTGTGAGTCTAGTGGAGCCCAGAGGTGTGTTTGCCTTACACTTCTGAGCTCTTTGCTCTAGGCATGTCCTTCTTGTGGGTGTCCCTTTTGTGAGTTCTTTGGGATCTCCTGTTGTGATTGGGTCTAGAGTGTTGTTGACCAGCCCTTGGGAGGACTCTCCTTTCAGTTTGGCTAACTGTGTGTCTCAGCCCCAACCTCACTGTGTAAGCTCTTTTATGGGTGCTGGCAATAGAGGACAATGCACAACTAAACTTACAGGAAACAAGGGGTCAAGGAGTATCTTACAAAATATAGTGACAGTCACAATGAAAACAACCCAAGTGAAAATAGAACTGGGAGAGTGAAGGGAAAATACAAATTTTAGAGAAAAAAAATAAAAAGTAAAAAAAAAGAGAGAAAAAAAATAAAGTTTAGAGAGAGAAGTATATTGTTGTTAATCGTGATGAAAATTTAGAAAATAATAATAATAAACTAAAATGTAAAAAATAGAGAAGCTACTGTGAGTTCAAAGAGGCAGAGAAAAGATTCTGAAAGAAAGGCCAACAAAAAATTGAGAGAATAGGAATAGGATAATAGTTGAAAATGAAAAAATAAAAATACAATAAAGAGAATAAGAGAAACTAACAATTGAACAAAAAGACAAGAAGACAGAAGGAAGGAAAACAAAAGAAAGAAAGAAAGAAAGAAAGAAAGAAAGAAAGAAAGAAAGAAAGAAAGAAAGAAGAAAAGTTATGCTAATGGATTGAGAGGAGAGAGAGATAAAGCCCCAGCAGGGAGAGAGTCCAATAAGAGATTTCGGGGAAACTATAGAGAAAAGAAGTAAACTTGTTGGTTATAATGATAAAGTCCTAGCAATTAAGCAGGGAATATCAAGAAAGTCTTGATAATATAAGCAAGGATAAAACAAAACAAAGTAAATAAACAAAACAAAACAAAGAAACAAAATAAAAAATAAGCCAAGCAAAGCAAAATTCTTTTAAAAAAAGGGAAAAAACAAAAAATTTAAAAATTAAAAAAAATTATTATAAAATTAAAAAAAGAAAAAACAAATAACTATTTTCCCCTTCTCTTCCTCTTAAGGGAAAAAAAGGGGGGAAAAAGAAGAAAAAAAAATACAGTCAATCAGGTGAGTTTCTTCTGGGCAGCTTATGTTGTCCAATGCTCTCTGTTTTGTATGGTGATTTTTCTTCTCCTGTGAGGTACTTGTGTATCAGCCTATGTGAGAAGCTATCTAGGTTTGGCTCTGGTGTCCTTAGGTAGTTGGCTGATCTGAGGCTTTCTGTGGACCACCTCCTCTTGTCAGCTATTTTGGAACTTTGTAGTTGCCTGGTCTTACTTCAGAGTCTTCTGTAAAGTCTTTAGAGTGCAGGATGGCTAGTGTAGCTTGGGATATCACTCCCCTTACTTAGAGGTTTCATTGTCAGTCACTCACTGTGAGGGAGTTAGTCTCTTCTCCACAGCCAGCTCCTCAGTCTCTACCCTATCCTCCAATTCTAGTTCCCCATGAGTTGGCCTGCTGCAGCTTCAGACTGATTTCAGCCTGCTGTCTTTTCTGTATGGGCCATTTCAGCAGCCTGGGCCCAGTATGTTTAGTTAAAAATTATTCCAGTGAGCCCTTTCCCTGCCCAGCCCCCTCAGGAGTTTTCAACTTTTCCTACAGTTCCCAAACAACAGTCCCTTAGTGTCTTATTCTTGTAATATCCTCCTGTGAGTTGTTTTCCTTTCCCGCTCAGGACTGTGCCCTGCGGGTGTTCCTGGGGCTTCAGTGAGCTGGACCAGCCCCTTTCTTGTTGGAGGTGGTGCTCCCAGGCTGCACAAGAGGTAAGCATGCTCCACTCCTCCTTTCCCAGGTCTGGTTGGCTGGCGCACCAGGCCTGCTCCTCAGTTTACTATGCAGACTCAAATCCCAGCTTCCGCTGGTCTGTCTGCCAAGTGCTGGGAAGGTCGGAGCCAGTTCAGCGATCAGAAACTCAAAAAAAAGGCACAAAGCAACACACAGAGAGTCTGCCCTGCAAGTTCCCACTGCCGGCGTGCCAAGGCCCCCAGCAGGAGGGGACCCAAAGTCAGCTCCATGCAGCTCCGCTGCACAGCTGGTCTCAGTAAAGTTGGAGTAGCTCCATGGGCCACCACGGCACCCCTCAGGGCTGGACATAAATCTCAGACTTGCCCCCCCCCCCCCCCCCCCCCCCCCCCCCCCCGAGCTAAGGGAGGGAGGGGCTCTCTTTCCCTTCCCCACGCCACTCAGATTAAATGTTTTCTGGGGCTCAACGCAGTGCCTTATAAGAAGGCAGAGGGTCCCTGTATGCAGCTGCTCAGTGCAGACCTCTAGTCCCTTTCTACTCAGGTGCCACACACTTTGGGAAAGCCTTTCCTATGGTCATCACCTTGAGCATTAGATGCTGGTCTGAGCCGCCATTAGCAGCTTTGTTTCCCTAGGAAGGTGCAGTTCCCTCCTCGGGGGCACACCGCTCCCCTGGGTCCCTCTGTCCTCCGTGCAAGGCACTCCTTCCCCTCTCCTTCGCTCAGGGTGTGAAATTTCACTTTTGGATACTGGTCCGCACTCCCGAGGGGAGGGAGCTTTGCAGCCTCCAAGCTTCGGAGCTCAGAGCTCAGCACAGGCTTCAGGGGGAACTCCCCCTTTCTACTACCCCCCTCTTACCAGACTCTATGATGTTTCCTCAGTGCTCCCTACTCACAATGTGTCCACTCAGGTATGTTTCTCTGGTTTTTCCAAGCTGGCTATGTACGATTTTAGGCATAAATGAAGTCCATGGCTGGGAGCAGGGGCACTCTGCTGCTTCTCACAGGGCCTCCATCTTCCCTCTCCTCAGTAAGTATTTCTTAAATGAATGGACTAGTAGAGCACTGCTAGGGAAAGTTCAGTTAGCAGGTTTACTTCTAATATCTGCATATAATTTAGTTGTACAGATAGATATTGTATAATTTACTTATCTCATCCCGTTAGACATTCATTTTTTGCCAATTATTTACCATTTTAAATAATCTAGTTGCTATTCATATTTGCTTATGAAATGTGTTATAGCATTTCAAACTAATATAAAAATACTTTATATACATAATAAATAGCCCCCAAACATGCTGGAAAACAGCAAAAAGAATGTCAGTATTAAGTTAACTGATGCATTGATCCCCTAGATATGACTGTATATCTAAATTTTATGATTTAATATTTTCCTTTTTTTCAAATAACTTGATATCAAAGTCTCAAAATTAAAATATAGTTGATATTTGCATGCCCTTATTTTTTTTACATTTTGATGCTTAAAATATTTAAGTCATGCATATATTAATAAAGGATATAATTTCCACTATAACCATAAAAAATAAAAAAAACCTTTTCTCCACTGGTTTATTGAAATCTCACCTTTCTCTGGCTGCTGGGACATGCTAATATAGCAAAGCTGCCCTGAGAAGTAGCATTGTTTTTGGTTTCTGGTGAAAATGAAAATAGTGACACAGGTAGAACCAGATTCAGAGCCTAAATAGCAATCAGCCTCTACTTTAAAAATATATCATAAGCCTATTTCCAACTGATAAAATTTTCATTAATGTGCTGGGGAGTAAATAATACAGGATAAAACTGACCAAAAAATATATTAATATGTTAAAAATAAAATAGTGTTTTAGAAACAAGTAGTGTTTGCTTTGGTGTTTGGTACAGGCTACTCTTCCTTTAAGTGGCAAAGTACAATGACAGTGAAGAAAGAGATAGGTCAGTTTAACACTAACTACAGGGCAGAAAGGCAAATAAATGTCTAGTTCTTTTCACAATATGCATCACAGAAATACAATAAAGCTTGTGCAACATGGAAGAAAATAGACCTGCATTATGAAGCATAAGGAAGGAACAGTATTTAAGCCCTGGAGAAGGCAGCATTGTAGAACTTCCAGGGGGTGGCCCAGACTAAATTAAGGGGGGGTACTAGTAGATAATAAAGGTGAAAGTGGATGGAATCCAAAAGAGGAAGCAAAAAAAAGAGGGGTGTTGTTATTGTGTAAACATCAAACTTGAGTGTTAAACTGGTATAACAAAGCCTTTTTGTTTCCTCCTGACCCATTCACTCATCTCATTTACAAATCAGTGTTTCTAGTTACATATTGCCTCACTTCTGCTACTTTCCCTAGACCAAAAAAAAAAAAAAAAAGTATTATAAATTGAATTGGGATGGTAGTGATTTTAAGCCACCATTCTCAGGTCCTCATACACACTTACATTAAAGGTATAATCTTTGGATCAATCTCTGCCCAGGGATGACAGAGATTTCCCTGTATGGTGAAGGCAGTAGATTGAAGACTTGTGAACAACTTTCACAATAGTGTGCTACATTTGAAGGTCCATCTCAAACTCCTTACCTGTCATGAATTTGTCATGGCATCCATTCATAGAGACATTCTCTCTCTTTGCATCCCCCTCCTCCAGGAGCTTTTTGTTTCAAGTTTCCATGGCTCTTTATATCTTATTTGTGATATCTAAGCACATTTTCCTTATCTTTTAACAAACATTGAACGTGAACATTAACATGGAAGTTAAATATGAAAACCTTCAGTTACTAATATACAGAGACTCAGATACATGTGTTTTTCCAGACTATAGAGAGGGTAAGTAAAGGTTCAGAATTGCTTGAGCTCGCTTTATGTGTTGTTCTCATGTCCAGTCTGAGATACTACATATTTATGTATTTAAATAGTGTATTTGAAATAAACAATGGTGGTAAAGTCATCTTAAAGGCAAAAAAAGAACTTGTTACTTCACTTAGTCATGAAAATATGAATTTGTTCTTTTTAAACTGTTTTTCTGTTTAAATCTAAAGGATGAATCAAAAAAGTAATAATGATTTTTGATTTTTAAATGACTTTTACTGAAAACAATTTTGTCATATGAAGGAGGGGAATGGAGAAAACTTACTGCAGATTTCAAATATACTGGGAATACCACTGATATAAGCCTTTTTCTGAATTTGAAAAATGGGAACAATATTACACTTCTAACAGGGCAATAGTGGAAATCTGATGAGGTAATACACACAAAGGCCTTATCCCAGTGCCTGGCAATGAGTGAACTAGCAGTACTTATTTTGATAAAGATAACAAAGTGACATCTTACTGAGAGTGGAAAACAAGGTAAATGAATAAATCTACAATATGTTAGATAGGAATATATGCTAAAGAGAAGTAAATCAGTGTGAGGTGGCAAGATAGTGAGTTGGAATTTTAGAGTGAGGATGATTATTGAGAAAACTGCAAGAAATCAGGGTTTCAAGAGAGAGAGAGCTGTATGAAAGAATAGCATTCTAGGGGCAGGGGGAGGAAGGAGAAAAGAGAAAGGCCCTGATAATGAAGGAGTGTGGAATATTCGAGGCATAGCAAGGGGCCAACATGGCTGGGGCACAGTGACTGTGTGAGAGAGCACCAGGACAGATTTGGTGGAGTTCTACAAATCACAGAAAAGTCTTTGCTTTTCTCTGAGGGACATGGGAAGCATTTGAAAGGTTCTGAGCAGGAATTTACTACATTTTAACAGCTCTTGCCCCTGAGCTGAAAACACACTAAATGATTAGATTACCCCGGGAGACAAGTTGAAAGTTATTTCTATGGTTTAGGTAAAGTACAATGACAGGCTGGACCGGAATGGTGGCAGTGGCAGTAGTGAGAACTAGCTTTATTCCGATATATTTCAAAGATAGGGATAATAAGTTGAAAATGTTGTAGTCGTCTCTTCTGTTATTCTTCTTTAATATGTATTCTAATTCTTTAAAACACTAATCACATCTGAGGATATGGGTAATAAGAAGGTCCAACAGGTAACTTCGGAGTGAAGTGAATCATTTAACTGGTCTGTTTATTATGGGACAACAATTAACAGTGAATCAACATTATTTTTCAAATGAGAAAATAACATTATGTTTCCTAGTGTCTTGGTGATTCCATTTTTCTCTTACCTGCACATTATGAACCCTTTAAATTGAGTAGAACTAACCTTCATTTTTCTCTTCACAAAAGTCTTTTTCTTTTCTTGTTTTTGTGCCAAGTCTTGTCTAATCTAGACCATTAATAGGTCTTTAACTTCTATTAATTTTGGCTTGTCTGTATAGAAAGAAGGGGTCCATTTTTCCAATTTTATTATCTCTAAAATTTTTTATTCAGAGAGAACACCCATGTGCTAGTTGGTAAAATCAACAATTCCTCAACCTTCCTTTTAATTACATTAAATTAATTTCATCAATAAATCTATTGAGCATAATGACCAGTAACTATATCTTAGGGATAAGTAAAATATGGTTGCCTCCCACTAGTAACTTCTGATATCAGTTGCAGGTTTAAACTGGTTGAAACTCTATAGTACAGTGTGGTAATTACTTCAGGAAAAAGGAAGCAAATAATTTTGCCTGGCTAGGATAGACTCTTAAAACAATGAAGAGTATCTGAAAAGGAGATTCACAAGTGCAGAATGAGGGAAGGGGCTTTCCTGGAAAAAGGGAGCAAGAAAAAGACTCAAAGCTATGATGATACCCATTCTGTTCAAAGGGGGAAAAAGCATGTCATGTTGTATATGTGGATAGATGAAGATGAGGGTGAAAATATAGACTGAGAAATGGTTATGAAGGTCCCTGATATTTTTTTTTTTATATCTTTATTGATTTTAGAGAGAGGAAAGGAGAGGGAGAGAGAGACAGAAACATCAATGATGAGAGAGTCATTGATCAAGCCCACAACCGGGCATGTGCCCTGACCGGGAATAGAACCCTGATAGCCTGGATCCCAGGTCGACGCTCAACCGCTGAGCCACGTCCGGCCAGGCTGAAGGTCCCTGATATTAAATAATTGTCTAATTCTGCCAAGTTAACTTGCTGATTTTGCACAGAAGTCAGAAGTGCCTATTACAAAGGAGAATCTCTTGATCATCCAATATCAGCTGGGTCCTGAGCCCAATCTTCAATTTTTCTATGGAGTGAATAGCGCCAGGGCCTTAGAGACATACTAGATATACATATTTGTGCAAGAATAGTCCATTTCATTACATATACATTTAAAAAGTTTTCTTTTGAAATAATTATAGACTCGTAGGTATTTGCAAAAAGTTACCAAAGGTCCTCATGTATCTTTCACCCATCTTTCCTGTATGGTGGCATCTTGTAGAGCTTATAGATAGTACAATACCAAGCGAAGAAATTGACATCGGTACATTGCTGTTAACAAGAATTCAGAACTTTTTCATTTATGTGTATATGTGTTCATGTATATATCTTTTTAATTTTAACTATTATATATTGGTTTAACCATCACCACAATCAAGATACAGAATGTTCCATTTCCAGAAAAGAACTATCTGAGACTACCACATTGAATTCACACCCACACACTACCCTACTTCTGTTCATGTTCCTTGGCAACTACTAATCTGTCCTTTATTTCTATAGCTTTGTCACTTCAAGGATGTTATATAATGGAATCATACATTTGTCAGCTTTGAGACATTTTTCACTAAGCACAATGCCCTTGAAGTTTAATCAGGTGATTATTAGTTCATTCCTTTTTTTGCTGAGCACTATTTCATTGTATGTATGTACCAGAGTTTTTTCAATCATTCACCTGTTGAAGGTCATTTGGGTTATTTCTAGTATTTTCCTATTAAGAAAAAAGCACTATTCATGTACAGATGTTTATGTAAACATATATTTTTATTTTCTGAGATCATGCTCAACAGTACAATTGCTGGGTCATATAAGTGTATGTTTAGTTTTCTAAGAAATGGCCACAATATTTTTTAGAGTAGTTTTACCATTTGACATTTCCACCAGCAATGTATGAGAAATTCAGTTTCTTTAGTGTCTTGCCACTATTTAGCATTATCACTAGTTTTTATTTTAGCTTTTTAAAAAGTGTGTAATGATATAATTGTGGTTTCAATATACATTTCCATGATGGATAATAATTTTGAATATTTTTATGTCCTTCTTGCATCTTCTTTTTGTAGAAGAAAGCTTTATATGTTTTTTACCCATTTAGTAACTGAATTATTAAAAAAGGAAACTGTTGAATTTTGAGAGTTATTTACAAATTTTAGCTATAAAACCTTGCTCAGATATATGGTTTGCAAATATTTTCACCTAGTCTGTAGCTTGTGGTTTCATTCTCACAATAAGGTATTTTGGAGTACAAAAACTTTTAATTTTGATGATGTTTGAGTTATAAACCTTTTAAAAATGGGACATGCTTTTGGGATGTCCCATTTTAAACGGTAGGTTATCACCTAAAACTAGGTCCCAAAGATATTATTCTGCTTTCTTATAAAATTTTTACAGTTTCATATTTTACATTTAAATTCATGATTCATTTTGAATTAATTTTTTGTGTGCAGTGTGAAAATTAAGGTTTTTTGTGTACAGATGTTCAATTGTTCCAGCTCAATTTGTTGAAAAAACTATCTTCTCTCCATTGAATTTACTTTTGCATCCTTATCAAAAGTCAGTTAGGTATATTTGTGTTGGTGTATTTCTGTAGTCATTATTCAGTTCCATTAGTCTATGTGTCAATATTCTTTCTCCAATAACACATTGTCTTGATTGCTGTAGCTATGTCATAAGTCTTAACCTCAGCTTCTTCTGATTTTATTATTTTTTGTCAAAATTGTTTTAACTATTCTAGTTTCTTTGCCTTTCTGTATATATTTTAAAATATGCTTATTTATGTATTAAAAAAAAACCTTGCTGGATCTTTGATAAGAACTGCTTTAAACTTAGAGATCAACTAGGGAGAAACTAACATCTTTATAATGGTGAGTCTTCCATTCCATGAACACGATATGTCTGACCATTCATTTAAATCATATTTGTTTTCTTTCTTCGGTGTTGTTTATTCTTCAATATAGAGATACTGGCCCAGTCGGGAGTGGCTCAGCTCTTGAGCATCAACCTAGGATCCAGGCAATCAGGGTTCGATTCCCGGTCAGGGCACATGCCCGGGTTGCAGGCTGCAGCCGATCAATGACTCTCTCATCATTGATGTTTCTATTTCTCTCTCTCTCTCCTTTCCTCTCTCTGAAGTCAATAAAGATATAAAAAAAATAGATACTGTATGTGTTTTGTTAGATTTCTTTTTGTTTAGGCTCAGTTGTAAATTGTACTGCATTTTTAATTTTGGTTTCCATGTGTTTTTTGCTAGTAAATAGAATACAAGTGATTTTTCCGTGTTGACCCTGTACCTTGCGACATTGTTGAATTCACTTATTAGTTTTAGCAGCTTTGGGGTAGATTCCTTGGTGTTTTCTACATAGAAATTATGTCATCTGAAAATGAGGATAGTTCTATTTCTTTCCAATCTGCATGCTCTCATTTCCTTTTTTTGCACTATTGCAAGGGCTAGATCTTTCTGTGCTATATTGAATACAAGTGGTGAAAGTGGTCATTCCTTGCTTTGCCTCCAATCTTAGGAAGAAAACATTGTCTTTCACTTGTAAGCACAATATTAGCTAAGATTTTTTTCTTGGTGGATTTTCTTTATCAACCTAAGGAAGATCCCCTCTGTTCTTAATTTACTGAGAGGTTTGTGTGTTTTTTTGTTTTTTAATCATGAACAGGATTTGAATTTTATCAAGTATTTTTTCTGCATTGATTGATATAATCATGTGATTTTGCTTCTTTACATTGTTGATATAATAGATTATATTTATTTAGTTTCAAATGGTGAATCCACTTTATATCCCTTAAATAAACCCACTTATTTGTAGTATGTAATTCTTTTGTATAAGAGTAGTTTCAATTTGTTAGTATTTTGTTGAGGATTTTTGCCTCTAAATTCTTGAGGAAATTTTTGCTTTTAAGTTCAAGAAAAATTTTTGTCTGTAGTTTTTTACCTCTACTTTTAAAGTATTAAACTTTCAGAGACGGGTTTCCACAGCCATCTCTCAAAGTATTCCCTTCTCTTTAGAGAATGTATATTCTAAAAAAGCTTAATTTGGTCAGCTTCTTGGCTTCTATCTCAACCTTCCATACCACCATGAAGGTAGTTGGGAAATTAGAAAATTTAAGTTCCCACTTGGAATTCTCAACCAAGAGTATACATTACTCTTCTCTAGTTAGTTCTTTACTTTTCCTAATGGTTTTAATGTTCTAAAGCTAAGCATTTCAGACTTAAAAAGTCAGTGTCTGCATATTCTCAACTCATCACCAATAGTGCATTAACATTTGTAATAACATGTCAAACTTGCGTGATTACATCTAAAAATTAAGTGTATTTAAAATATGATTAAGCAATAAAATATGAATACACAATAATAAAATTATTTTGGTTTTCTCAATTTATTTTATGTCTTTGCTGATTTTAGTAACATCACATCTATCCCATAAGACAATGTAAAATTCACTAATTTCTCCAGATAAATGCTGACTCAGTTTGGTTCACTTTTGTTGGTATTGTAATCATCAAGATAAAAGCAAATCCCTTATTTTACATTTATTCATGCAGAATTCCAGAAGGCTTTAGTTATGTGCTTGTGCAGTGCTTTAATTTTTTTCTTCTGTATTTTAAAGGTTTTATGTTTATCTTGTTTATTTTATATACATCATATATAACTTTTTGTTTTTCCAGGGCCCAGTAATAGCCTCTTAAATTATTTTGTGGCTGTGCTCAGTAGAATACAATCATAGAACTTCAGGATTGCAAAACAAGAGATCTGTATATTTAACTCAAATAAAATTTCAGACAGACTGGTTAAGTGACTTGTTAAAAAGGTTATACACAAAGTCAGCATTAGAATTCTAACTAGGTAACAGCTCTCCCATCTGTCAAAACAGTATATAATACTTGTAGCCTACAGTTTCACCTTAACCAGTTGCAGACTTTTAATGTATAGCTCAATCTGAATTTTTTTGTACAAATATGCTGGATTTGGCCTAGTTTAATTTTAGAGAGTGTGAAACTCATGTGGAGGGCAGATTCCACAAGAATCAGATTTTGGGGGTCAGGAATAGAGTCCCATACTTCATGTTAAAAAAAACTTTTGGTGATTCCAATGCTGGTTACCTGATGAATCGCCTATTCAGGGTGACTCTTTTTCTTTCAGTATTCTCTATCCCTGCCAACTGAGCACAGCAGAACATTTGCCCCTACCTGCTGCTAAACAGAACTTCTTATGTGCATCTTCAATCTCTATGTTCAATGTTGCTGTTAATTTATCAACTAGTAGCCCCTCTTAAAATAGGAAGAAGAGGAAAGAGGGAACGGGAGATCATCTTTTAGTTGTCCAAAGCTGCTGAACCTTAGTTAGGGCAAGTTCAGTTGCTGGTACAGTCAAAATGTCAACCCCAGTATGAAGAAACCCTAGTAAAATGTCAACCTTGGTATGAAATGGACAAAGTTAAATCCGTAGGAGCATCTCTGAAAAGTGTAAATATAAGAGAAAAGGTTCACTGGCATACTGAGATCAGAACAGCAAAGTGTCTTAAAAATATGTAACTGTATGAAAATAACTTTATCTTTGTTTCAAGATTGTCAGTTTCAGAACTATTTCTTATTCATCTTTGTATCCCTCATAGCATTTTGCACACAGCAGACACTCAATAATAGTTGTTGAAGAATTGTCCTTTAATGAAGTCATTTATTTAACTCTCAAAATGTCACTCTGTATATTCTGTAATAAAGTGAATGTGATGCCATTATTTTCAATCAACTTCATCACTTGTTATTTTGAAAATCTTTTGGGAGTTTGTATGTAGAATATAGTGGTTAATACAATGGGTTTTGGAATCTCAGCTCCACAACTTTTCAATTGTGTGGCCTTGCAAAAGTAATTTTATTACCTCATCTTTCAGTTTCCAAGTCATTAGAATGGTGATAACAATATTAATTCCCTCACAGGACTGTTGGAAGGATAAATGACATAATGCATATGAAATACTTAGCAAAATGGCTGGCACGAAGAATGTGCTGAATAAATATTTACAAGTAAGATAAATGATCTAAAATTTGTAGTTGAGGCATTTTCCCAAAATGTGTTATTTGCTAAATGCTGTGCTTATTGGAAGTTAAGACAGAGTTTCCCAGACTTTCTCAGTTCACAGAGCCTTTAGTCTCTTAAGCTATTTTTCATAGCAAACCTAGACCTAAGAGTCCTGCTTATTAAGTAGTTAGGTCCAAGCAATTTAATAGTTATAGTTCCTGAAGTATCATTCTGTTTTCTTCAAAAATTTAAATTACCCCCTGCGACTTTACTGTAGCACCCTGGGGCCCTGGATATAAAGTTTGAG
The DNA here is from genome assembly GCF_964146895.1 of Miniopterus schreibersii. NCBI lineage: Eukaryota > Metazoa > Chordata > Mammalia > Chiroptera > Miniopteridae > Miniopterus > Miniopterus schreibersii. The sequence goes on from NC_138104.1 coordinate 79,016,169, forward strand.
AATCATGAAGTTAGGTATACAAAAATAAATAAAATATGGTTCCTTCTCAAAAGGAATTTTTAAATTTAGCACTGTAAATACATGTAAAAAACTTACTAAAATACTGTAAATGTTTTACTGAAGTATTGCAAAGGTCTATAGGGACATAAATGGAGATGGGGTATGGAAGACAGCATAAAGAAAGGATTATATGACCAATTATGCAAGGTTGAGCAGAAGATAATTAAGCAGAGAAGGAACAGAAAGGCAGAGAGAACAGTGTCAGTAAAGATCCTGATGTACAAAAGTTAATGATTTTGAAAAGAGAATTAAAATTAGGAATAGAGATAATGTAGATGGTTGTGGCAGCCATGGAGGTGCACACACTGATTGCCCCAGGGCAGAACCTTCTGGTAGGAAGGCTGTTAGTGGATAGGTCCCAGCTGCTGCACCTTTGGGATTGCCTACAGTGTTTTTACTGAGGCTACTCTCTTAGGCTGTTCCTACCAATGACTGAGCATGGCAGGAACAATAGATCTGGGCCATTCCTGCTTGACACAGGAATTCTCTGATGGGGAATCTTTGCTCTGGGGCTTCCATTGGCCTGGTGAAAGTTTTCTCAGAACTCTGCTGACATCTGAGGTTCTTCCCACCCAGTTTTCTGTTTCTTCTCTTCTTTCACAGTTTTCAGTGCTACATTACAGTCTGAAGACTGTCCTTTTCCTTTCTCTCTCTCTCACCCCTTGCTCCCTACCCCTTTATCACAGGTATTTTCCCCAATAAATCTTTTGGGTTCTAATTCCATCTTGGTGCTTGCTTTCTGGAAGATGTGAACCAAGTTTTATATATATAAATCTTATATATGTATATTTAAAATCTTAGTTGAAATAAATTGAATCACAACACCACAGAGCCACAGTTGAGAGATTGGCAAGGGGGAGTCAATTTAAAATATTCTATTAGTTTGGGTTATATTCTAGAGTAGAGAGATATTGAGAGTTATGCTATGTGGGCCATGAGTCTGAAAGTTTTCCCTGGCACACATGGTAGGAAGTTCTCTTAGTTAATCCAAAGCAAAGATTTTAATGGAAGTCATTTAAAGCTTTCCCTATCAAAAGCAGCTGAGTTACTTTGTTTCTCTCTGGAGCCTAAACTACCTCATGAGGTAGGTATTTAATTAGTATGGTAAGTTTGGGGTATAAGATGGATAGGTGAAGACAGTATGAGAAGGGAAGAAGTAGAGATGAACATACTAGAATGTACTAGAAGGGCTATCCATGTTAGGTTCTCGAGTTTAAAACTTATCATTTAGAAAATGAGTCATCAAAGGTTTAGAATCAAAGTAATAATATTTTTTATACATAAATAAGTCTAATAATATTCAGAAAATTAAGTGGATAGGCAAGCCATGAATTAAGAGGAAAACCTTATTGGAGTAGGGGAAACCCAGTGTTGGTATAGGCACTTTGGCTTTGAGGCCCTAGCAGAGTGCTTTCCATTTTTATTAGGCAGAGCTGTTTGCTTCATTCCAGGAGCATTAATGAATAAGAAGGGTCTCTGACTTCATCATATTGGCAAGATGCCTGAAGAATAATGTTATGCTGTTCTCTCCTTGCTTGCTTGTCACAATGGACAGCAGTGTGATCGATGAAAAGATGCAAATAGTCACTGCTAGACGATGTCAACTTTCTTTAATGGCAAAGGCCATACAAATTTATGAAGATGGTTACATGACGCACGAAATAACACAGCATACCCTCAGATAGAGGTACATCATTCTAGGATCTCCCTCCTGCCTGGCATTCTAGAGATTGCGTCTGGGCCAGCCAGCTCAATCAGATGCAATCCACATGTGTAATGACTTCAAGTGAGCCCTTAGAGCTGCTGGGAAATCCCATTTTTTCCCAAGTCAATTCATTCTCCCATTCTTTTAGATGACTATTATCATGCCCTTTCTCTTTCCATGAACCACCAATTCCTCCTACCTTTACTCATTCTTCTATGGTCTGTTTCTTATTTCATTGACAAATGGAAACTTTCAAAAGGGAATATTCATATCTTTCCACCAAAGTCATCTTCAATCTTCTGTATCTGTACCATTATCCTATATCTTCTCTTGTGTCATGACAAATGAGTTCTTTATCTACTTATGTAAGGCTAAACACTTCTTTTGTGCCAGGGATTCCATTCTTGACTTCTTCGTTAAGGTCATTGCTCCAGGACTTGCTCTCCTTTGTCTCATATCATCATTTTCCCCCTCAGCACTGAATCAATTCTCTCAGCATGCAAACACACAATAATGTTTCTCACCCTTCATCACACATTCCCCTCTGAATACTGTAACCATGTCTCTGTTGACATTTTAACAAAAGTCCTCAGTAGCTGTTTCTTATTTACTGTCTTCACTTCTCTTATTTTCTTTTGAGTCCACTCTGATCAGGCTTCCATGCCCCTCAATTCACCACAACTTCCTTTTCAAACTCACCAGTGATCTTCATGTTGCCAGATACAAAGGTCATTTCTCAGTTTTCAATTTTTTGGACCTGTTTTCTGCATATAACACAGCTGACTACTCTCTTCTTTTAAAAATGTATTCTTCACTTTGTTTCTGGGACATCATTCTCTTGGTTCTCCTCCTCCTCTGATAGGATAGTGTGAAATGAAATAATGTCCTTTACTGTAACTTTCTATCTCTTTAAACTACTTTACATCATGAACTATACCATGACACATTACATATATATTTGTCATTTGTCAAATTCTTTTGATTCTAAAATGTAAACTTCCTGAGATCAGCAATTTGTGCATTACTTATTACTGTATCTTTAAAACCCAGAGCAGTACCTGGCATCTATTCAATGCCAAATAAATATTTGTTGAAAAAATTGATGAAAATAACTCCACTATAATCTTGAAGGTTTCCTTCAAGTTTGAGTAGTGTGTATAATTTGTTAGGGAAACCCCTCCAGCTTTAAGACCACCCCCCCTCCCAGGCTTTATTCCTGATCTAACTCAATTTTTTACTATATGAAAGAGAAACAAACATCATATCGAAATGCTTAAGATTCAGATAGCTATAAATTTTTGGCTTAAAATGTTCATAAAAATCTTATTTTATGTGGAAATGAGTTTTGAAAGTCAGTTTTTAAAATAAAAGTCCCCTATAGTAAAAAATATCTTTGAAAGGCCTTAAAATCAAATATAAGATATAGTAATCTTATTCTGAGTGTACAATCCTTTATATTACTTGTTATGCACACAAGAGTTCACAAGCTACTAAGCTATACTAAAGAAAGGAACAAAATGAAAGTGTGAAGATTCTGACAATGAAACCAATCTTTCTGTAAAATAAATACCAAATCACTCACTACAAATAAGATATACATGGATATTTCTGATGTTTTCATGTTTTCTGCAGATTTTGCTCCATTCTGTAATAATATTAAGCCTCTATCACCTTAATATATAATATTAGATTTGTTTATTTTTGTGGGGATTAACAAGATGCATTTGTATAAGCACATAGTACAAGGCCTGACACATTATAGGTGCTCAGAAAATGTTGGCTGGATTTGAATCTAAGTCTTGTTTTATCAGAGCTGCAGAGAAATGTTGTAGAAAAGCACCTAAAGTCCTTGCTAAATAATTTCTGCACTTTCAAGTTACTCTTTCCTGATATGGCCCCAATGAATAGATATTGGTCATTGCCTTGGGTATAGGCTTCATGGAATCACCTATTGAGTGGAATTGAGGAAGGGGGCCTCTAAGTTGGCATGTAGTTAATTGCATGAATGAAATGATTCCACTTGTCATGGATAAAAAATAGTATTTATAATGATTGAAAAAAATTAACCAGTAGAATATTTTGATTTATTAAGCAGTTGAGCCAAAAATAATTAGAACTCCCCTCCATAAGCCCTGCTATGATAGGTTTGAAATTAGAAAAGGAGTTCAAGTGTAAGTAGAAGTGTCGGCATTACGCAAGGCCTGGAGCCTAGTCAGAGATGCAGCTGGTGTTATGTTTACACCATTGAAAGAGGATGTTCCTCAACTTGTCGTTTTTCAACATTCTTGTGATATTTTTATGACTGGTCTCCTCTGGTTCAGTGTGGTTCATGGAATGTGTTTTCAACATATGCTCCTTGGATATTATTGCTCCTCTCTGCTTTTCTCGATTTCTAAAAGTATCTTAGACACAGGTTCAGTTCAAATTTTATGAGTGGGAAAGTATAGCTCTTCTAATAACAACAACAAAGCCAACTAAGATTTTTGAGCACTTATTATATCCCAAGCTCAGGACACTGCAGCTATTCTCTTATTTTATCTTCACAAATCCCTGTGGCAGTGGATTGCAAAGTGTGGTCCTCAGACCAGCATCATTAGCATCACCCGGGAACCTGTTAGAAATGCTAATTCTCAGAGCCCACCCCAGACCTACTGACTCAGAGACTTTAGGGGTGAGAACCAGCTTTCTTTGTTTTAACAAGCCCTCTCTGTGACTTTGATGCAGGCTAAAGTTTGAGAAACCCTGTCCTATGTTAACATAAGCAGTACTATCATTGCCATTGTATACATGAGGAAAGGAGATGTAGTTACACTCAACAGAAATTGGACAAGGTCACAGAACTGGTAGGTCATAAATAGAAGTTGGATATAATCACATTCTGATCCCAGAGGCAATTGTTTTAGCAATATTTTTAACTGGCCTTTAATGCCCAGTCCATTAAATATCCTATCCTGGAAGAATTGGATTTTTGATGGTGCTACTTTGCTTTTGCAGCAAAGACTCACATTAGCATGCATCTATTTGGGTCAATTACTGAAAATAAACTTTAAGATGGAGATTAGCCTGCACGACGTTTATAGGGGTGTACCTGTGGAATGTGAAAGAAGTCACTTGATGTAGGCAACCCCAGTAGATGGAGTCTGACCTTGGGCCATGTTGTCTTAGCAGAGAGCCTTCAGATTTCAGTGCTGACAGCAGCTGAGGAAATGAGTGCCTTAGTCCTGAAGGGGAGAAGCTGGGGGATTCTCATAGCACCTCATTATATCCACTAAAAGATTACCTTCCCCCAACCTTTTTATAAAGCACTTGTTATAAGGGCTTAATGTGATTGAAACATTTTCATAGGTCAAGGAGAATTGAAGTTGGCTTTTACCAGCCTTTCTGCAACATTGTTAAAAATTGGGAACCAAAGCTTAGCAAAGTGGACACTTATAGATAAGAGTTGGTGCTACAGAAGTGAACTGAAAAGGGTTGAAAACATTGGTGGCAGTGACAATGAGGGAAGCAAGTGAGTGGTAGTATTAAAAAGAAAACAAATATGGAATGGAGAGCAGAGAAAAGCTATGCCAAACCATACAATTACAGGAAATACGAGATCTCTCTAATTCAAATGTTCCTGAGAGCTCCCCAAACATGCTGTTGCTATTAGCTGGTGGGAAGTCATCTGGGACCCTTTGAGGGAAGTACTAGCAGAGAAACAGCAGTTGAATAGAAAATGGAAAATAAATTGAAGATTGCCCTTCAACTTAAAACAGAATCCATGATTTGCAGAGACTTTTGCTTTCTCATTTTCTTACATGATAACAACATATATTATTTTGGCTTGAAACCTCTTATTAATAGGGTATAATAAGCCAGTTTGAGGAAAACATCTTTATAAATCATTTTGTCTCTTTATTTAGTTCTGTCATTAAGCCACTTCCCTAGTTTATTCCTCACCATAATATGTAAGGGAGTGGGTTTGTTTGCTTGCTTCTTCTTCTTCCTATTATTATTATTATTGCCATTTGGGCCTGGGATCCCACAACTGTGTAGGTGGATATGAAGCACCATTTATCATTTACATTTAGAACTCCAAAACCTGAGTTCAGAGAAAACTTAGGTGACAAGTTTATTTAAATAAATTTAAGAAAAATAAAAAAATAGTCGTATGAGGAATTCTGGTAATACCTAGTAAATTGAACATCTGCATTTATTGTCATTTTCTGCCCAACACCACTAAGCAGACAATGAAGAGAATAAAATAATTATTTCACAAAAATATGGAAACAATAAGAGAGGAAACAACAGTAAAAAAAAACAGAAACTGGCCCTGGCTGGCATGGTTCAAATGGTGACAGGTTCAAACCCCGGCCTGGTGAGGGCACCTTTGAGGGGCAACTGATTAATGTGTCTCTCTCACATTGATGTTTCCCTCTCCTTCTCTCTCACCCTCCCTTTCTCCCACTCTCTTTAAAAAAAAAAAAAAAAGGCAATTGAAAAAATATCCTTGGGTGAGGATTAACAAAAATAAAAGCAAACTGGAAAGCAAATTGGGCATGTGGAAACTACTATAACAGATCAGACAAAGCTGATGTGTTAGGCTAAAATGTAGGAAGCATAGAAGTAAATGAGTCTGACCAGAGAAGAGTGGAAAGGCTTGGGAATCGGAGCAGGAGTTAGCCCTGATGGAAAGGGGAGGCTTGTTTGATAGGCTGCATAAGTAGCACTTAAATGAATTTCACATCCACTCCCTAATGTGTGATGAAGACCAGAGATTTTGCTCTGTGGAGAATTTAAGCCATAGAGACTCTGACCTCAAGGAAACCAGGCATTGCTAGGGGTTGGTTACAAGCTCAAGGTAGGGAGGCAAAGGAAAATATGAACATCTGAACTCTGAGAAACTTCCCTTAACTCTTTCCAACTCGGCTCTGAGAACAATGGCACAGAGAAATTAAGGGAGAGGGGTGAATATTAATTTGAGGGAAATTTTTAGAAAACAGTTTTAGAAGAAATAGCTCAATCTGCACTTATGCTACCATTTGTGTTTTAATAATAATACAAAACAGAGTGTTGATCTTTCCCAAAAATAAGAAGAGGGGGAAAGTACTATTTGGGAGGTGTGTATTTAAAAGCTGAGGTGGAGAAGGAGTGTCTAAGGGTGCTGAATCCTCATCTTTTATAGTAGAAAGTGTTGGAGGAGGTCATCAAGAGAACGTAACCACTGGTTGACCTCATGCTGGACCCAGGGAATTAGAGGCTCCTCAACCCCTCCCTTATCCTTGGAATGTATGCTCTCCAGTGGGAGCTGTTCCAAGGACATAGCCTTGAGAGCACAATGTGTTGCCAAGCCCATCTGGATGGTATATGTTGCTGAACCCAGTTAAGACCTCTATGTAAACTTTTAAAATTATGGTGGGAGAGAGGGTGGGGAGATCCACTGGTAAGTTTCCCTCCTTGTTAAAATTGCCACCTATCAATCTGGAGTGGTCTACCTCTTTCTTTGGTTTATTATTCCCTTATATGTACAGGGACCAGTTTGCAAACTAACAGAAAGGCAACAGATAGTATTGGAAACAGAAAAAACAAAACAAAACAAAAACACAAAACAAGAAGTATAATTAGGGATGTTATATACTGAAGTAAAAAGTGTCAAAGTAGTTGGAAGTGGTTGTGTCCTAAGAGGATTAATCAGCTTGTGAAGGATAGGAAAGGATCTGCTGTTTTCATTATAAACTTTACAATAATGTTTGTCTTTTAAAACTCTGTACAAGTAAAATTGAATACAATTTTATGTACACCCAAATAATTTTAAATGCCTACCTATGTGGCATTTTCTGTGAACAGGTTGTGGAAAATACATAGGGTCTTTTACAGTTTTTCTTTCTAATTAATGAAGCAATCTTTGCATGTACCAAGGTTATCATACATTACTTATCCACTGTGGTATATTGTGCCCGCTATAAAAGTCTTTATGAAAATGAGGGCAGAAAATTAAGCCTGTAAATTACAAAGATTTCAGGTGATTATGGTCAGAAAATAAGCACACTTATGGGGGTGGTAGCAGGGAGGGCCATTTTTTATTTATAATTGACTAGAAACTGACAGTATTGTCAGTGTATGGCAAGCAACTATGTTTGATTAATTTCATGGATATAATGGCAGAATTTTTTTGTGTCCCAAATAAATTACTCAGATAAAAACAGATCAATATATATCAGTGAATTTCTCCTTGACCATTGTGTACTTGATTACTCTGTGTAGAAGTTGACTAAATTTCACTTAAATTTCTATTTTCATTCACTGCTGATATTAAATTGTGAGTGAGAATTTTCAATATAGAATAAATTCTTTTCATAAACTCTACTTCATGGTTTGACTGTGTTTGAGCTTACAAAATCAAAGACTTTACAAATCTTAGGCAAACACATTAATCATTTCATATTATTCTTGAGCATAAGCTATACTCTTCTATGAGTTAATTTTAGTGTATTTAAAATATTACCTTGTTTTTATTAATAATATTTATATATGATAATGTATTTTCTTGAAAAAATCAAAATATTTGTGAATTTAGTAACTTTAATGAAGATTATTTGAGTCATTGAAGAAATTACATTTCAAGACACCTAGTTTTCCCCCACTTGCTATTTCCTTGAGCATTACAAATACAAAGTTACCTCATTCTTGCCCTTACAGGGTACAGTGTAGGACAAAAGTAGGTTTACAGTTGTTCTTATGGAAAATAATATGATAATTAATAAATAATAATACAAGAATAAAAATAAACTCTGTGTTTCCTGTATTCACAACTGTAAACCTACTTTTGCCCCACCTTGTATAGTCTGGAGATATTCAAGTGCAAGGTTAAATATATATAAATGCCTAAATATGACAGAAATTGTTATATACCTAAGACAGGTAAATATAAAGCATTTTGGGAGCTCAGTCACTTCCAAAATGATATTTGAGTCAGATATTGAAGGAAGTGTTTATTTCTTGATTTGTCATTTATTAATGTATGGATCATAAATACCAATTCTGGTTTTCATTCTTCAGAATGGTCTGTCAGACCCCGAAAGCTGGGTGCTAAGCCAGAGAAGCTGAGGCTTTGACTGAAGAAATGAGATATTCTCCACTGGAGGTGTGTCAGTTGCTTTTAGACAAGTCACAGGTACATGAGAGGGGAGACCAAGCACACATGGAAGCATGAGATCAGGTGATAGGAGGTAGTAGAGCCAGTGGTTTGGGGCAGGCATGTAGCAATGGAATGCTCAACAGACAGACAATGGTATCAGAGGTCGGCAGATCTGGGACAAAAGGTGAGCTGAGACTCAGAATTGGAATAGAGACAGTGGGGATTGGGAAGGAAGCATTCCATCAATCACATTGCTGGAGTCCCTTGATAAGGTCACAATTACTAAGACAACTGCGGAAAGCAAAACTAAACCTCATCCTTGGGCAACAGGGATCCGTTCTACAGTTGGAAGATCCCAGACTCTGGTGCAAATAGCCTTGAATTTTAATCTTGGCACCATCACTTGGTTAGTTAAATACATAGCACAAAGTATTTAATATGGCTCCCATAAATTAAAGTTAGAGACATTTTCTTTGTCAACATTTTAAAAAACTTTTATTGAACTTACTGGGGTGACATTGGTTAATAAAATTATATAGGTTTCAAATGTACAGTTCTATAATACATCATCTGTATACTGTATTATATGTTCACAACCCAAATTTAAGTCTCTTTCCATCATGATTTATCTCCCCTTTACCCTCTTCTACCTGCCCCCACCCACTTTTCCTCTGATAATCACTACAGTGTTGTCTGTGTCTATGAGGTTTGTTTTTTTTGGAGTGTTTTTAATTCAAGACAGAGACTCAGAATTAAAGCTAAAGATCAGAGCTGGACTCAGTCTTATTTAAATCAAAGTTTCTAAGAATTAAACTCAAATTCCTTAAATTTCCCCAAATTTACTATCTACATGACCACAGCTTTCTTGACTATAAAATGGGGCACACTTAATCTACCACGGAGGCTGATTGTGAATATTAGCTGCTGTGATGTATGTAAACATCTCAGTGCAGTGCCTGGAAAATTGTGCTTGATGAATAATAGCTGCTGCTATTATTGTTATTAGCTCTGCTAGAACAATGAACAGTGAAATATCATTCACATTAAGAATGGGCCAGGTTTCCCCTCTCATCATTTGAACATTAAGATTTATGATTTGTAGTAGGGTGGATCTTCATCCTGTCTCCTCTCCTCACATTTACACAACACACATGGGGTTAGGTCCCAAAGCCTGGGATAAGGTAAGCTGAAACGTAAGGCTGAAATGGATCTCTCTTCTGGGTAAAAGATGCTTGGTGGGAGCAGGAAAAGGGCAGATAAGTCCCACTTGTATAGACAATGCATTAAAAGGTTTCATGTTTCAACGGAAACTCTACCAATTAGAAAAGCATTGTTAGCAATCATTTGTATTTAAAATGGAGAACTCCAGGGGATGGTTTGATGAGTTAACCACTCAGCTTCTTTATCCTCTTAGCAAGTTGCCGCCAGCAAACTGCCAATTTCTCACAGATGAATGGCACCCTTATTCATGAAAGCTACCTTGTCAACCTACCAATATAAAAAATAAATGTGTTGGTTATTTTGAGGAGTGGAACCAGGAGGGTGATATAAAAAATTGCAACATATGGAAAATTCCCTTCCATTTAAAAAAATTTCCCCAATAATGTAGATACACAGAAGAGAAGATTGACCTAAAAAGTGTGTGGAGGGCCAAATGTCACTCCCTGAAAATTATGATACTTAACATACAAATATAGTCTAGTTCTCTCACCTCAAAGGAAGCACTGAATGATGTAATTAAAGGGACTGACTGGGTTCATAAAATTATTTCCAAACATTTGTTGATCATCTTGTGTCAGATACTAAACCAGAAGGTAGGCACCAAGGAATAACAGTTGTTGTCCTCAAGCAGGAGACAGACGACTGTAATGCAGGTGTTATAATATAGGTACAAGACAGATGTGATAGATATGAGAAGAGAATCATTTACTCTAAACAGGAGAGTAGGGTGGTGAGGCAAGTTTTCCCAAATGATGGGACACCTGAACCCTTAAAGTGCAAGTAGCACCAGCTCCTGCCTGAGAATTCCAGCTTGCCCATCCTGAAGGCCTGCCCTATGGATTTCAGACTTGCTAAGCCTTTGGTGGAATCCTGACAGATACAATTATCCAACCAGCCTCCACTGTGGACAACTGGAGCTTAATCCTCTGAAGAGTTCTGAAAGCCAGTGTAGCACATATGCCTCAGAATTATTCTGCCTTAAGAGTTATGTTGCCGGGGGTATTTATACACCAACTTTCATCTGTTATTGCTTAGATCCCTGGCACTTTCACCCTACCATGCTTGTGGGCATAGAAGGCTTTGGAGGCCAGAAAGAGCTCTCAGGCAAAGAGGCACAGGTGGTAGCAGTAAGAAGTTGGACTGCATGTAGGGAAATGATAAATTCCAAGGAGATAGTAGTGGTCCAATAACACTCTCTGCTATCATTCTGAAGAGAGTACTTTTTCAGAGAGAAAATAAATTGTTAAGGTGAGAAAATAAAATGCTTCTACATAAAAATTTAATATCCACCCCATCCATGTCCCTGGGCATACCTGAGGTACTCCATACTCTATCCCCACCCTCATTCACACACACACTCACATAATCACTTCTTTAAATTGCTCAGAGGGTGAACATTGGTATCTGCACAGATTACCAATGTCAAGAGACCAGTAATGGGGGTTTCCCTATGCCTTCACACTCAAAGGATGTTACAAGTTCTCTAATAAGGATGAATGTACTGAACTGTTGCATAATAAATCAGGAAGTGCAATTTACATGCTATATACACAGAGGTGACCTACCAAAATAATAAATTTTAGTTTTTACTATATTTTAAAATGCCCCTAAAGCCTGGCTGGGCATGGCTCAGAGGTTGAGCATTGACCTAGGATCCAGGTGATCGGGGTTCGATTCCCGGTCAGGGCCCATCAATGACCCTCTCATCATTGATGTTTCTATCTCTCTCTCTCCTTCTCCTTTCCTCTCTCTGAAATCAATAAAGATATATTTAAATAAATAAATAAATAAATAAATAAATAAATAAATAAATAAAGTAAAATGCCCCTAGAAAGGCTGTCAGGCATAGTAATTAAGAGCACTGGTTCTGGATCCAGACTGCCTGGATTCAAATTCCAGTTGTGCCACTTACTGGTATTTTACCCTTGGCCAAGCTACTTAACACTTAAGTCTTAGATTCTTCATCTGTAAAATAGTTGCTGTGAGTGGCTTAGAGTAGTGCTACATAAATCTGTTTTTGTTAATAGAATTATTATCCTCATTATCCTCATTATTATTATTACTGACTCATGCCTTCTTATGAAAGGAGAAGCTGGCTTGAGGGACCATGATGGAAAGAAAATTAATGAGTAGTAAGTGAGATCATATCATTAGAGCAATTAAGAAGTCATGAATACTGCAATTCTTTAATTAAGGATTGTTAGATGGAACATACACCGCCCTTTCCTGATATTTCAAAGCCAGAGCATGACCTTTTATTTATTACTAGCTTTTTTTTTTCTTTAACAGATAATCATTATATATCAAGCTGTGTGGACGATGATAATGACTAAGGAAGGAAACATTAAGCCCACATGCAATGCAGGTTCACGGGCAGGTCCCAGCTCTTAAGTTTTTCACTTAAAATTAGTCTTTAACTTACTGCCAAATACCAGAAATCAATTCTATAGGGTGTGTGCTCTGGATTCAGACTACTTAAGTTCAAATCCCAGTTCCTTTCCATAGTATCTGTGATCTTGGGTGAAGTGCTTAGCTTATTCAGACTTCAATTTCCTTGTCTGTTAAATGAAGATGCAAACTCAGTAGAGCAGAGGTCAGCAAATTATGGCTTATAGGGCAAATTCAGCCTGCAACTTTTTTTTTTTAATCCTCACCGGAGGATATTTTCCATTGATTTTTAGAGAGAGTGGAAGGGAGGGACGAGGGAGAGAGATAGAGAGAGAGAGATGTGAGAAAGACACATCGATTGTTTGTCTCCTGCATGTGCCCCAATTGGGGCTGGGATTGAGCTTGCAATCAAGGTATGTGCCCTTGGCTGGGAATGGAACCCTGGAACCTTAGGTCTGCAGGTCGATGCTCTAACCACTGAGCAAACTGACCAAGGCAGCCTGCAACTTACTTTTATAAATAAAGTTTTATTGGAACATGGCCAAATCCATTTGTTTACAGTTTGGTTTTCAGAGCTCAATAGTGTGAGAGAGATACTGTGGCTCACAAGGCTGAAAACAGTTTACTATCTAGCTGTTTACAGAAAAAATTTACCAGCCCCTGACCTAAAGGAATAAATAAGATAATACATATAAATGTGTATTCTGGTTCCTGGCAACTCACAAGTACTCAGTGAATATTAATGATTTGCTTTCTCTGTTGTCAAAGATGCAAAAACCATTCACTAAGGCTTAAAACATATAGCCAATGTCTGTAAACAACGTGTATCTGAATGAATTTCTGACATGATTGGAAAATCAGCCTACTATCGCTGTACTTCATTGTCTTCCTGGTACTGAATTATCTCATTCATTTATTCACTGATTTGTTGTGTCTCAGTTGTGTTCACATATCTGATATATCTGATAGTCTAGTGGGCCAGTAACCTGTGGGCATCTGCCTGATTGATATCTATGTGGTGAAGAGACCAGAGGATATTCAGCACCTGGAAAGAGACATTGAAGCCATTGTCAGGGTCTGTCTTATGGCCCTTGGACCTGTGTCTGAGTCTTTTTGAGAGAAATCCTGCTTTTGTATGAGACTGTGTGAAAGAGGGAAGAATACTCAACCTCTGCTTTTTGTTCCAAGGACAAAGCAGGAGAGAAAATGAATAGAAAGGCAAGGGGGCATTCTTCTGTCAGTATGGCATTCGCTGTGGCTGCAGTCAGTTCTGCAGGGCTGTAGCTTTGAAGACATCAGGAGATGGTGCCCTAGCACCACTACTCATGTGATCTGTCACTCACTGGGGCCACAGGTGCACTGTGGAAGGTCAAGGGAAAGGCGTTCTCCAACAGATCTTAACATGGTATCCCAGAGTGGAGAAACCTAAAAACTATTAAGAAACCCCAGGGGTTCCCATAAATTGTTGGGTAAAATTTTGAGGAGGGTGGATACTCTTGCCTTAAACGCCTGAGCAGAAACTGGTGAAACAGAAGTTATCAATGTTATCAAGTTATTTTTCATATGCACAAGTTGGTGAAATGAGGTGCAACTCTATTGTGTATTCTCAACACAAATGTTTATTAAAGACACACTTTACCTACAGAAGCCTTGGTTCAAAAGGATTTAAATAACTCACTAAGCCCTGAAAACCGAAAGATAGCTATCTACTTTTTGCCATTCTTGCTGGTGGAAGAACTGGAAGAACTTGTCCAACCTCCTTGTTTGGTAGATGGGAAAACAAACTCAGAGAAAGTAGTATGCCAAGGTTCTTCAGTTAATTGGTGTGAGAGCTAAAAACAAACTCTAGTTGAAAGTCTTGTTCTGATATGAGAGAGGAAAAACACTGGAACTGGTCCAAGAATTGGTCAGGCGGAGTCTTCTCTTGCCCAAAAGTAATGCCAAGCAGACCTGTTTCTACCATTTCTGCAGCTCGGGTCAAGAGTACAAACAGAGGCCTACAAACTATTTATCTAAAAGTATAAATTACAAATTAGGCTAGCAAAGAAAGAAATAACATGTTTTATCCTCTTATCTTGACAAATATACTTTTATAAAATTCTAGAAATCCTGGTTCAAATTAGGATTCTTAGACCCATTGGCCCCATGTATGTCTTACCTCGTGTAGTAGGGTACAGTTTAGGGAGGGCCAGAGTGGGACTCTAAAATTGGAGTTCCAGATCAAGAGTCTCTCTTGCTAGATTTTAAGCAGAGTATTGGTGCCCAGTGTAGTGGCAGACATTTAGAATCAGGACAAGTGGGAACTACACAAAAGCCTTTTCTAAAGTACATATTAATGAGATATAGCCCCGAGTCCCTTAAATCCACCCCCCTTCCCTTCCTGATTCCTGCTGAGCTAAAATAGAATCAACAAGTATTACAAACATTTCAGTTAATAAAGGCTCAGTCTGATAGGCAGGAGGTAATCTTCAGGAACATTTACTTTACAAGGAAGCAGAGAATTTTGACACCATATTGGGATAAGTAATATAAGGTCCTGAAGACAGAAACCAAGTTGAACCTCAGGTTGAGACTTCTTAGCTGTCATCTCTACATAATAATCTCAATTCCAAGGCTCTCAGGGACATCTGAGCCTCTTTAGTATCGTTCAAACTTAGAAAAGAAAAATGAAAAAAACTCCATTTTATTACTAGAAGAAGGGAAAGTGAGTTCTTTCTGTTCAGTTATTCAATATTATAGATATTTGACCCTTCCACAGAATGCTTATTTAGGTCACTTGGTAATTTTCCTTACTTAACATTTAGTAATATTCTATATGCTTTTAAAAATACTGGTAGTGTCAATTGATCTTGAAAACACAAATCTTGTCCTAATTTCATAATTATTTCTACCACTTCTTTCTGACTTTATTTAGAGTGTCCTCATTCATTATTTACATACCCAAAGGAGGCAGTGTTCAATTTTCTTCTTTTTCATCTTTATTTATATTGTTGACACTATTACAGATGCCCTCATTTCCTCCTCTTTGCCCACCTCCACCCAACCTTCATCGTGCCCCCTCCCTCTGGCCAAAACCACACTGTTGTCTGTATCTATGGGTTATACATATATGTTCTTTGACTAATCCTTTCATATTCTTTCACCCAATCCTCCCCCCTTTCCCTCTGACAGCTGTGAGTCTGTTCCTTGTATCCATGTCTCTGTTTCTATTTTGCTTGTCAGTTTATTTTGTTCATTAGATTTCACACATAAGTGAGATCATATGGTATTTGTCTTTCACTGACTGGTTTACTTCACTTAGCATAATAATCTTCATGTCCATCCATGCTGTTATAAAACTTGAGTTTCTTCTTTTTAACAGCTGAATAGTATTCCATTGTGTAAAATTTACCACAACATTTTATCCACTCATCTACTGGTTGGCACTTGGGCTGTTTCCAGATCCTAGCTACTGTAAATAAATAGCTGTGAACATAGGAGTGCACATATTTTTTTCTGATTAGTGTTTCAGAATTCTTAGGATATATCCCCCAGAAGTGGCATCGCTGGGTGAAAAGACAGTTCCATTTTTAAGTTTTTGAGGAAACTCCATACTGTTTTCCACAGTGGCTGCACCAGTCTACATTCCCACCAATAGTGCACTGTGGTTTCCTTTTCTCCGAATTCTCACCAGCACTTCTTTGCTTCTTTGTTTATTTATTGATGATACCCATTCTGGAAGGTGTGAGTTGATAACTCATTGTGGTTTTAATTTACATCACTTTGATGATTACTGACGTTGAGCATTTTTTCATGTCTATTTACCATCTGTGTGTCCTCTTTGGAGAAGTGTCTTATTTGGATCCTTTGCCCATTTTTTAATTGGATTGTTTGTCTTCCTGCTGTTGAATTGTATAAGTTCTTAATCTATTTTAGAAATTATTATTATTATTTATTTTTTATTAAAAATTTTTAATTTTGACATTATTACAGACTTCCTCCCTTTCCCTACCCCTTATTAGATGTGTCATTGACAAATATGTTCTCCCATACAGTGGGTTCCCTTTTCATTTTGTTGATGGTTTTTTTTGCTGTGTAGAAGCTTTTTAGTTTAATGTAGTCCAATTTGTTTATCTTTTCCTGAGTTTCCCTTCTCCTCGGAGACATACAGGCAAAAATATTGCTCCAAGAAATGTCTGAGATTTTATTGCCTGTGTTTTCTTCTAGGATTTTTATGATTTCGTGACTTATATTTAAATATTTTATCCATTTTTAGTTTATTCGTGTTTATGATGTAAGTTGGTGATCTAGTTTCATTTTTGCATGTACCTGTCCAATTTTCCCAGCACCATTTATTGAAGAGACTGTCTTCAATTTTCTTATGTTCTCAAGGTGTTTTTGCTTAAAATGGGAGCCTATTACATTCATAGCAGAAGAAAACTATGGGCTTAAGTACTTTGTACTTTCAACAATACATCTTAAAGAGTGTTTCTATTGATCAACTAAGGAACTAGGACACTCTGATCCTACGGCAGGTTAAGCATCTCCTAAGATGGTTTACATGAAACTATTCAAAACCTTTTCACAAAGCCATAGAAGTGATTTGGAAATCAAAAAGTTTTCATTAAATAGGTGGTATCAGTTAGTAAGGAAAAAAAGATGCACAGAGTTATTTAAGAAATTTAAACAATGAAAATTACGTAGACCATTCTACCGTGGTCTAATTCTATTTTGTAACTTATCAAAATCCACATATATTTCTTGAGAACCCTTTAAGTACTTGATGCAGATCAATAGTCTCTTGGTTTTCAAGGACAACAGCTAATCAGTGCAAAACTGGCAAACAGCTTGAGAAAAAAATCAATTTCTGGTGTTAATGTCACCATATCTCTTAGTTGTTAGTTCCAAGGTCTGTTTTTGCTTGGCCCACACACTTACCAATTATAAATCATGTTTGGAATGCCATCAGTGCCTTTAAGAAATATTTACTGAATTTGAATCACATTATCCTCGTTATAAAATTTGCCTTAAAAAACTACCTAACATTTCTGCCTTCCAAAGGATTTTAGTGTAAATGAAAGTTAAAATTATATATATATCCTAACCACCCAGTGGAAGGATTCTGGGAAGATGGCAGCTTGAGTATATGTTTTTTCCTTCTGTTTCTCTCAACTTCCTGCTGGGATGAGTCAACAAGTAAATTAAAGCTTATGTATATGTGTGTCTTTGGGGTGGGAAGGGTTGGGAAGGTGGTGTAAAGATGACCATGTTTTACTGTAGGAACCTGGAGGGGATCACATACATCTGGTATCTTCAGCCTTCCCAGATGATCTTGCAGAAACCAAACTAAGAAGGAAAGGCACCTTCTTTGCCTTGTGATTTCAATCTCCAGGAGGAAGGAGACCATTCTCTCTAATGTAGCCTGGAGTAAGGAGCTTTGATTCCAAGGCTTTCTGAGAGGGCAAACAGCAGAGTGCAGAGATTGCCTAAATCTGTGGAGATTAACCTTTCTTTCCTGCTCACTACCATATCCCTGAGACACTCTGCTGATCCCAAGGATGTTGTGACCCCTGCGGTAGGCTGCTGCTATAAACTGCTCCCCTTCCAATGGGCCAAAACATGACCGCTACTCAAAGTTCACATGTGAAGAAAACTGAAATAATAGAATCCTCAGCACCAATCAGTCTAGTTGTTTTATCAATGGTTAAACATTAATAAACTTCTTACCTCATTCTTCTGCAAAGCCATCATGGCCTAACAGGCTCCAATAACCTTACATGCAAAGGTTTTGAAAACTATTTTTACACTTGCTGAAAGGAGTGGACATGTGACTTATGAGTCAGTTAAGGAGACTGAGTAGTTCAAAAGAGGGGAGTTACAACATTAGAAAAAAACTTTTAAAATATCTGTAATGAGAATTATAATGAAAATTAAGAAAAATACAACAAAATTTATGAAAAAGCAAAAGTTTCTGGAAATTTAAAAAGTGATTTGTGAACTTAAAGATTCCAAAAAAGTAAAAAAAATGAAGTCAACACTGCTGAAAACTGAATAAGTGATTTGAAAGTTTAAATACAGAAACTACCTCAAAAAGCAAAACAAAACATGAAGAAATAGAAATCATGAGCAAAGAAAGAAAATATATTTATAGAACAAGCCAAGAGATATATGACAAGAATAGACTTTCCAGGAGAGAATGTAAATGAAGGGAAGGAAACAATAATTCAAGAAATTTTAGAAAGAAAACATATATGAGCTTCAAAAGTAATCAAGTTTTTCAGACTTAATGTGTTCATTGGGTACCAAACAGGATTAAATAGACAAAATACACACAAATCTTGTGAAAGTCTAGGATAAAAGATCTTGGAAACTGTCAGAAAAAACGAAGTATGAACAAAAAATAATCAAGGGGAAACTGATTTCATTTCTGCTATATCAAACTAGAAATCATAGCATCTTATTTATAAAATTTTGAGAGAAAAATATAGCAGCCCATGCTCTCATTTAGTTATGAAAGCAATGTTGTCACATTTTTACATATGTAGGAGCTCAGAAAGTATACTAAGTAAGCACCCTTTCTGAAGAAACTGAAGAAATTCTCCAGGCAAATTAAAATTTAATCAGAAAAATTTTCCAGAGTAATGGAAATGAAATATCTAAGAAACAATAAATAATGAGCAGTAACGTTAGGATTCTTTGTCTGGTTATCTTCATTTCTTCTGCATTTTCATTGCTTTCACATTAATCCAGGCTATTATAAGCTCTAACTAGATTGTTTCTTCAGTCACCTCCTAACTTTTCTCTACACTCTCCTTCACTGTGGCCAGACTCATTTTTTTGGAGGGATACTTTGATGCTGCCTACTTAAGACTCCCCAAACCCTTCAGCATTATCTTTTTTTTTTTTTTCAGGTTGAAAAGCTAAATCTTTAATGTGCTCTGTGAAGTCCATGGTATAGCTTCACCTTACTTACCAAGATTTATTGTGTAGTGCTTTTGCCTTCATTCACATCATGTGTTTTCCCCACAACATGGATTTTGTACATCCTGAACTTGTTCCTAAAATATTTTGTTTCCCCTTCTTCACTTGGCTGAACTATTATTCATTCATTTTGAAGGCACACACTTAAATAAGATTTCTCTCAGGAAGAGAAATGATCAAGATTTAACTCAGGAAGAGAAATGATCAAGATTTAACTCAGGAAGACAAATGATCAAGATTTAATCAGCTATATATATAATTCTTTGTTTTAGTTTGTCTGTTTCATCTTATGGTTGAGACAAAGGTATAAATTACTGAATAAGTGAGAAGATGGTCAACCAAAGGAGGAAGCAAAAATGACAAGAGCAGATATTGCTTACAAATTAATGGCAGGGCTCAGATTCAAATGAGAGAGAGGTATGTCATTTGATTATCTCCTATACTTTTTGGGACTACTACATACACTGAAATATGTGATAGTTGATCATGTGTAGAGGAGGTTTCCTGTAGAAACTTACTATAAGGTTTAGTGAGAATATCACGACTTGGGGAAAGTTATACTATATTAAAAAGGGAAAGATATATTGCTGTGTTTGTTTTCTATGGCCGTGAAACAAAATACCATGAACTCAGTGGTTTAAAACAGCACTCATTGATTTTATCACATCTTTCTGTAGATGAGAAGTCCAAAAACGGCTTAACTTGATTCTCTACTTCAAGGTTTCACAAGACTAAAATCAACATGTAATTTAGGGCTGCAGTCTCATCTGAGGCTCAGCTGAGTAAGGATCTACTTCCCAGCTCCAATGGCTTTTGACACCATTCAGTTCTTTGCAGCTGTTGGACTGGGGGCTTTGGTTTCTTGATACTGTTGGCCAAATGTCATCCTCAATTGCTTACCACAGGACTCTCTTATTAGGCCAGCTCATATCAGGTCAACTGGATTCTTCACAGTCAACACAGGAGACAGTCTCTCAGCAAGTGGGGGTTACAATCTATGTAATGTAATCATGTACACATAATCACACATATCTCATCACCTTTGCTGTTTTCTCTTGGTTACAAACAAATCACAGGTCATGGTCACACTTAAGATGATGGAATGACACAAAGGCATGAACAACAGGAGACAGTGATCTTGGGGATTACCCTAGGCTCTGTTTACCACAATTGAGTATACATGATTTTGTCCAGCCTTAAGAAACTGATTATCTTACATAATGCTGTCTGACCTTTTCTATGACAACAAATAAATGTTTTTCTGATGGTTCTCCAAAATGTTTTGATTTCTTTATTACTAACAACTTTTCTCACTACCTGAAGGAATTTAGTAATTCCCATACACCATGAAGGTTACTACAGAGGTACCACTATAATGTAATTTATGTTAAAGAAATCAGTATTAAATCTGTCAAGGAAAAAAAAAACTTAATTTTTCAAACTGGGAATCATGAGGAAAATATTTGTCAGGCAAGATAAGGGGTTTCCTTGAACAACTTTAATAAGAGACTTTGCTTTAGGTGATGGGCACACAATGCAATGTGCAGATGATGTTTTGTTGGGTTGTACACTTGAAACCGGTATCGTGCTGTGAATGAATGTCATCCCAATAAATTCAATTAAAAAATTATAATTAGTGTCTGGCAAGTCGAAAGTTAGTCTTATTGAGAAGATAAATGCTATTAAGTATTATGGTAAGGAGATCAAAATGGCCAGTGTTATAAGGCTGGCCCCATGCCAATTAAGCAATCAGCTATTATAATTTGGCTTCCTAAAGGTTTCCTATGAAGAATATAATGTGTTGAAGAAGCTGGGTGGGGTCTTTTTGGCTATTGCATTATATGTATACAATGAATTTTCATTATTGTTTATACATCATATTTTGTACTACTGCTTAGTGAGAATTAGTTTCCTTCAAATGATTCAATTATCAGGGAGTGCCTATTTTTTACATATTTGTACCATGTGACTTCAGTGTTCTTTCTCAGCGGGTGCTTCATTTTTCAGATAGAGAAACTGAGACCCAACTAAATTAAATAATTCCAGAAGGCTAAGAAATGGAAAAATCAGATTTGCAACCAAGGTATCTCTATGTACATATATATATATATATATAGTGGTTCAACGTAATTTCATTTGAAAGGTTTTACTAGTAAAAATGTTGCTGAAAACTCTGACTTCAATCTCAAGGATAGAGTTTAAAGCATAGGAAAATAAGGTAAAGCTGTAGGTCTTATATATTTTTTAATATATCTTTATTGATTTCAGAGAGAGGAAGGGAGAGGGAAAGACAGATAGAAACATCAATGATGAGAGAGTCATTGATCGAGCCCACAACCCGGGCATGTGCCCTGACCAGGAATCGAACCCTGATTGCCTGGATCCTAGGTCAATGCTCAACCACTGAGCCATGCCTGGCCAGGCAAAGCTGTAGGTCTTAAAAGTGAAGGAACATGGTAGGATTTGGTTACAAATGTAAGAACTTTAAATAAAACTGGGCAGAAATCTGGACTCAAGACAAGGTCTCAAGATGTATTCAGAATTCTCATAATCTGTCTCTTTAGCCATGGGATTGGCCCTGCTGCTTAGAGGAGGGGTCAGCCTGCAAGTAGTTTACTCTAGCCTTAGGGAATGTGGAGTTGGGAGTGGTGGGATGGGCAGGGAATTGAGTCAGATATTTGTTCTCAGCCTTTAAATTCAATTGGAGTTTGTTGATTAGATGTTAGTGTTGTATCAATGTTGATTTCTTGATTTTGAGAAATTTATAATGGTAATGTAGGAGAATGTCATTGTTTTAAGGAAATATATGTGGAAGTATTTTCAATTGAGGGCACATTATTTCAGAACGTGGCTGTCCAAGAGTTCAGAAAAAAAAAAAAATAACGATAATGGGAGGAGAGCACAAATGAAGTAACATATTAACAATTATAAATCTGGGTAAAGGGGGTACAGGAGTTCTTTGAAATGTTCTGACAACATTTCTGGAATTTTAAGTCAATTTCAAAACAAATTTATAAAAATAAATATGATGAGGTAAGCTCTGTTACTGTGTTTGTTTTATGGATGGGAAACAGAAGGCTTAGAACAGTGAAGGAATTTGTCCCAAGTCACTTAGTTAGTAAGGGGTGGACTTCTGCCAGATGGCTGAGTAGGTGGGGAGAAGGAGCCCGAAACTGGCCTGTTAAGGATGACATAATTTCTACAGCAGTCGTGCCACTGTCTTGTTAAATTACTGTCCTTCATACTGCACAATAATGAGCTCAACTCAAAGAAGGTGTCCACATAAATAGAAATATTTCCAATTGGCAGTGCTTTGTCATACTTCTAGTCACTTTCATCCAAATGTAGACTATGCTGGAATATAGAATAAGGTGTGCAAAATAGATATTGGACTCTGTACATCTGAAGAAAGTAGGACCCACAAATATACAAAGATACTGAAGAAGAGAAAGTTTGCCTTGCTATCTGAATCTCTTATGAAAACAATCTAATCTCTCATGGAAATTAATAAAGATTATGTGTATAAAAACATTTAAAGAATGTTTGAACTCTGGACTTATCTAATGAGGTCTTTGATTACTTAATGGGAAAAAGGTATAAGTAGGAGGAAGAAGAGGAATCTATGATTAAAGAGTGAAGGAGGTAATTGACTTTAAAATGGGACAATTTATTATTAAAAGGTAAAAGATTAGCATTTTGGGGGTTAACATTATAATTCAACAAATTCTTCCATATCCCCTTAGTAGCAAATATAAAATAAGTGGTAAAAGAGAATATGAAAACAATAGTAAATTTTATAAAAAGAATTTAAGTTTTCCTTCTAATGAACACTTTGAAATTCTCAGCTTTAATTTTCTTCCTAATGCCTTTCAGTTAAAACAGAGAAAGAACATAAAAATTATATAAAACATCACTGGTTCATTAGAGAAATGACATATGCTGAACTTTCATGTTCTTAGACAAAAACTAATATACTGGTAGCTTTTAAAAGATCTGAGAGTCATATTAAACATAAAAAATTCATAAGATTGGCTCTTGTTTTGTCAAGACTGAATTTCCCTTCTGGTCCTAAGTTGGTGCTCTGCCACTGTCACATTGAACTGGCTTTGGGTTATTAACCACATTTTCAAAACTGAATTACCAGATTCAATTATGCCTGTGGGCAGTAGCAAGAAATAAAACAAGCTAAATATCAAAGGAAAGAACTGTTTTCCAATGGCTTTATGTTTTTTTGTTGCTATTTCACCTGTTTTCTTTAAAACTTTATTATTTAAGCAATGTCAAATGAGTATATTACAATCCTGTGGACCAAATACTTGGACTTAGGCATATCTTGGTCCCTAAGCATAATCCAGTTCAGTAATAAGAATATTCTTATCTATAATGACTGTGCAGTGTCATGGTTAGAAATTCATTTATCTGCTAGTTCTAGATTTGTCTTTGACATTCTTGATATGATCACATAACACATAAATCCCCTCTAATCATGCTAAGACTTTCTTTATTGTACTGTGAAATTTAAAATAACTCATTTAGAGACAGCAGGGCAAGGACTCAGCATATGTACTTGTTAAAGGATTGTTTTTATATACTACTTGAAGGTCTTATTGTCACTCATAGGTGTATTTATTTATTTTAAAGGGGGAGAAATTTTGATTTGTTAGCTTTTAAAGAAATGTTTTCAATACATAAAAAAAAATATATTGGTGGACTTCAAGGGGGAGATTGACAGCAACACAATCATAGTGGGGAACTTCAACACCCTACTGTCAGCATTGGACAGATCATCAAGATAAAAAATCAACAGTGAAACACAGATCTTAAATGACTCACTAGATCTAATGGTATTAAATCACATTTACAGAATATTTCATCCCAAAGCAGCAGAATACACATTTTTCTCAAGTGCATGTGGAACATTCTCAAAAATAGATCACATGTTAGGGCACAAGGCAAGTCTCTACAAATTCAAGAAGATTGAAATCATATCAAGCATCATCTTGGATCACAATGCCATGAAACTAGAAATCAACCACTATAAAAAAGCTCAAAAATATTCAAACAAATGGAAGCTAAATAGCATGTTATTAAACAATGAATGGGTTACCAATGAGATCAAGAAAGAAATCAAATACTCCTTGGAAAAAAATGAAAATAAACAGACAACAACCCAAAATCTATGGGACACAGCAAAAGCAGTCCAGAGAAGAAAGTTGATAGCATTACAGGCCTATCTCAAGAAACATGAAAAAGCTCTAATGAACCATCTAACACAACAACTAAAAAAACTAGAATGAGAACAACAAGAAAAACCCAAGGAAGTAGAAGGAAGGAAATAATAAAGATCAGAGCAGAAATTAATGACATAGAGACTAAAAGAAATACAAAAAAATCAATGAAAGCAAGAGCTGGTTCTTTGAAAGATAAATAAGATTGATGCACCTTTAGCCAGACTCACTAAGAAACAAAGAGAAAAGACCCAAATAAATAAAATAAGAAAGGAGAGAGGTGATATAACAACTGACCCAACAGAAATGCAAAGGATTGTAAGAAAATACTATGAGCAACTATATGCCAACAAATTGGACAACATGGGTGAAATGGACAAATTCCTAGAAGCATACAACTTTCCAAAGTTGAATCAAGAAGAGGCAGAAAACCTGAATAGTACCATAACAACTAATGAAATTGAAGCAGTAATCAAAAAACTCCCAGCAAACAAAAGTCCTGGACCAGATGGGTTTACAGGCGAGATTTACCAAACATTCAAAGAAGAATTAACACCTATTCTACTCAAACTATTCCAGAAAATTCAAGAGGAAGGAAAACTCCAAACTCTTGTTCCAAAGCCAGCATCATATGAATCCCAAAACCAGATAAAGACACTACAAAGAAAGAAAATTACAGGCTAATATCACTGATGAACATAGTTGCTAAAATCCTCAACAAAATACTAGCAAATTGGGTCCAGCCATACATTAAAAATATCACACACAACAATCAAGTGGAATTTATTCTGGGATGCAAGGTTGCTGTAACATCCACAATCAATAAATGTGATATGCCCTGCGGGCATTGCTCAGTGGTTGAGCATCGATCTGGGATCCAGGCGATTGGGGTTCGATTCCCAGTCAAGGCATCTGCCCGGGTTGCTGGCTGGATCAATGACTCTCTCATCATCGATGTTTCTATCTCTCTCTCTCCCTCTCCTTTCCCCTCTCTGAAATCAATAAAGATATATTTAAAATCTAAATAAATAAATAAATAAATAAATAAATAAGATACATCACATAAACAAAATGAAGGACAAAAATCATATGATCATATCAATATATGCAGAAAAAGCATTTGACAAAATCCAACACAGATTTTTTGGTAAAAACTCAGCAAAGTGGGAATAGACGGATCATACCTCAACATAATGA
This sequence comes from Miniopterus schreibersii, assembly GCF_964146895.1. NCBI lineage: Eukaryota > Metazoa > Chordata > Mammalia > Chiroptera > Miniopteridae > Miniopterus > Miniopterus schreibersii. The sequence continues at coordinate 79,042,045 of NC_138104.1, forward strand.
AGGCTACATATGACAAACCTACAGCCAACATCATTTTCAATGGTCAAAAACTAAAACCATTCTCCTTAAAAACAGGACCAAGACAGGGATGTCCACTTTCACCACTCTTATTCAACATAGTACTGGAAGTCCTTGCCACAGCCATCAGACAGGAAGAAAACATAAAAGGTATCCAAATTGGAAAGAAGGAAGTAAAACTGTCATTATTTGCAGATGACATGATATTGTACATAGAAAACCCTAGAGACTCCATAAAATTAGTACTAGATTTGATAAACAAATTTGGCATGGTAACTGGATACAAAATCAACATCTGGAAATCAATGGCATTCTTGTACACCAACAATGAACTTTCAGAAAGAGAAAATAATAAAACAATACCTTTTATCATTGCAACTAAAAAAAATAAGATACCTAGGAATAAACTTAACCAAGGATGTTAAAGACTTGTACTCAGAAAACTACGGGACACTGAAAAAAGAAATAGATGAAGGTATAAACAAGTGGAAGAATATACCATGCTCATGGATTGGAAGAATCATCATCATTAAAATATCCATACTACGCAAAGCAATTTATAGATTCAATGCAATTCCTATTAAAATACCAACAACATGTTTCACAGATCTAGAACAAACATTTTGAAAATTTCTATGGAACCAAAAAAGACCCCAAATAGCTGCTGCCATCTTGAGAAAAAAGAATAGAGTGGGAGGGATCACTTTACCAGATATCAAACTGTACTACAAAGCCACTGTAACCAAAACAGCCTGGTATTGGTACAACAACAGACATATAGATAAATGGAACAGAACAGAGACCCCAGAAACTGACCCAAGCAATTATGGTCGGTTAATATTTGAAGAAGGAGGCAAGAGCATACAATGGAGAAAAGACAGCTTCTTCAATAAATGGTGCAGTGAAAATAGTACAAGTACATACAAAAAAGTGAAACTACACCCCCAAATTTCACCATACACAAAAATAAACTCAAAATAGATAAAATACTTAAATATAAGTTATGAAACTATAAAAATCCAGGAAGTAAACATAGGCAGTAAAGTCACAGACATCACACATAGTGGAATTTTCACTGATCCATCTCCTAGGCCTAGAAAAACAAAAGAAAAAATAAACACGGGACTACATCAAACTGAAAAGCTTCTGCACAGCAAAAGAAAACAGCCTCAAAATACAAAGGAACCCCCCGGTCTGGGAAAACATATTTGCCAAGGATGTGTCTGATAAGGGGATAATTTCCAAAGTGTACAAAGAACTCATACTACTCAGCAAGAGGAAGGCAAACAATCCAATTTAAAAATGGGCAAAGGACCTGAATAGACACTTCTTCAAAGAGGACGTAAAGATGGCCAAGAGACATATGAGAAAATGCTCAATGTTGCTAATAATCAGCAAGATGTAAATTAAAACCACAATGAGGCATCACTTCACATCTGTCAGAATGGCTACCATCAACAAATCAACAAGTGGCATGTGCTCGGGAGTATGTGGAGAAAGGGGAACCCTAGTACACTGTTGGTGGGAATGCAGACTGGTGCAGCCACCATGAAAACAGTATGGAGGTTCCTCAAAAAATTTAAAATGTAGATGCCTTTTGAACCAGGGATCCCACTTCAAGGAATATATCCTAAGAATCCTAAAACACTAATCTGATAGAATATGTGCACTCCTATGTTCATAGCAACACAATTTACAATAGCTAAGGTCTGGAAACAGCCCAAGTGCCCATCAGTAGATGAGTGGATAAAAAAGCTGTGGGACATATACACCATGGAATACTATGCAGCTGTAAAGAAGAAAGATCTTGTACCCTTTGGGACAGTATGGAAGGACCTGGAGAATATTATGCTAAGCAAAATAAGCCAGGCAGAGAAAGACAAACATCATAGGATTTCACTTATATGTGGAATCTGAAGAACTTAATAAACTGATGAACAGAATTGATTCAATGACAAGGAAGCATGGATCACTGACGAATCTTGGAAGGATGGAGGAGGGGGTGGGTGGGTGGAGGGAGAGAGATTAACCAAAGACTTTATATGCTTATGTGCACAACCCAGGGACAGGGACAATGGGGTGGAGAGAGACTGGGGAAGGGAGTGGGATGGCGTGGAATGTGTCATTGGGAAGGAAAAGAGACATCTGTAATATTTTGAACAAAAATTAAAATGAAATAAAAAATAAATAAATGTTTCTTTTGCAGCAGTAGCGAAGCAATAGCACTCACCCTTTCTCACTCACTAACACAAGATTGTACATCTGGAGAAGTATTTTAAGTTGAACTGAAGAAGTGTGACCTCACAAGCTAGAATATTTTTTTCTAAATATATTTTTAAGTAAATTTGGCATGACTGTTTTCAAGTTTTACTGGGAGTGGCATATATATATGTTTATTATTAATTATAGTTAGAAAATACATTAAAAATTTCCATGATATTCTGCTGATTGACTCACTCTGGTTATTTTTAGTCTTTGACCTGATGTTCATCCAATTGGCATGTATAATAAAGTATTTCTTAGGAGTAAATGTGTTTCTGTTCAATCAGAGGAGAAATGAAATACCTAAATGCTAGATAGATAAACAGACAGATGATAGATATAGTAGTCTATTTTTAAAATATTTCTTAATACTTGAGTAGGTATCCATTGAAGTAGAATTTCATTCAATAGACTTATACCACAATGTGCAAGTAAAGAAAATGTTACTATCCTGTTAGTGGGTTAGTAAATTGACTGCCAAACTCTCTTCTGATTGGGATGACATGTATGCTGTTATTGTATACATAATAAGTAAAAAGCATCAAAGTTTTGTACCAAAGCTTATATCTGAAACCTGTCAGGGGAAATTAGGGAATGAATAACAGAATATGGGAACTCAGAAGAAGATGAAAGAAATACACTTTCATCAATTGATCTATACTCATAGATCAATTTAGGGCATAGGATTCCTTTTAAGGTTTTAAAAATGTACCTTAGCTCTTAGTGCTGTTACTTAATGTTATTTAATCCTCAGCATGCCTCTTCTTCTTCCTATTAGATATTGTTTAGAGACAAGGTTCGATATCATATATAAAAAGCTCTCTCTTGTATCCTTATTCTTCTGCCATACTCTACTAAGCCCTATTCCATGTAGTATCAAAGATATCTATGAAATTATATCAACTCTATGACCTTTTAAAAATCCCTTAAAATTTCCCAGTATTTATTTTACTTAGGTTACAATAACCACTCCTGCTAATATTAACAATCTGGGATAAATGTGAAGCTGGAAAGTCAATATTAGGCCATTTTCAGGCCTAAAATTGAACATAGTAATTTTTTACTTATAGGTTTTGAGGAAATGAGGTTTTCTTTTTTTGCCAGCTTGGACCAATCATATCCATATATCTCAAATTTTCTGAGAGTCATGATTTAAAACATTTATTTATATTATTTCATGAGTAAAATCATACTTTTCAGGCCATGTATCTCAGTTCTTATATATTGACTACTTGTTATGGTGCAAATCATAAAGTACATATCCTTTGTAAATTAGTAAGCCAAATTATGTTTTTAATATAATTAATTAATAAGATAATCTATTTAGCAAATATGTATAGGTAGTTTACAATGTTCCAGGGGTGAGCAAAGCAGACTCAGTTCTTGCCCTAATTAAGTTTTCATTCAAACAGTGCAGCATGCTCTACCCATCCCACTGACATTCTGTGTTTCTGAATAATGATGGTCTATGTTTGGCTTCCATGTTTAAGTATATATTTCCCTTTTGTGCACTTAGGCTTTGCTGAAATTTTCTTATATTTCAAGGGGGTTAGAGCTAAAGTCCCACTTAGTAGATTAATTAAGATCATTAATTAATGTATATTAATTAAAATATATTCTTTAGTATTTTAAAGTTTTTAATAAGGTGCCAATTTTTCACTCTCCAGGTTTATACCATATAAACACTATAAAATGATGCCTTTCTTAAAATGGAATGAGAAAAATGATAATGGAAAGCCTGGAGGGAATAATTTCATTATTCTCAGCTTCCTTCTCATATTTTTCTCTTGCTGGGGTTTTAAAAAGAGCTATTAAATTTTTGTTTTGTCAGTGAAAGACAAATATCATATGATTTCACTAATATGTGGACTCTAATGAACAAAATAAACTGATGAACAAAATAGTACCAGAAGCATAGACACATGGAACAGACTGACAGCTGTCAGAGGGGAGGGGCGAGGGGTGACTGGGTGAAAGAAGGTGAAGGGATTAGCCAAAGAATATATATGCATGACACATAGACATAGATAACAGTGTGGTGATGGCCAGAGGGAAGGAGGGATGAGGGGCAGGGGAGGGTGGGGGTGGGATGGAGACATCTATTATAGTGTAAACAATAAAAATAAAGTTTTTAAAAAAGTTGTTTCTGTACACATTCACCTTCTCACTCCTGCTTCTGCCCTTGACAAAGCCTGGCATATTTCCCATTGTCCCATGCCCACATATATTTATGTGCAGAAAGAATTATATATTGAGATAAATTCTCTCTTGATGAGCATCACAACCCAATGACTCATTCCATATCCCACAATTAACTATTAACGTAAATTGTAATTACTTGCTTTTTGAATGAGTTTTAAAATATTTTTTACTGTTCTGTTTCTAGGAAATTATTGGTGTTTTGCACATTTCTTAAATTTAGGGTGGGGATGGTGTTTTAGATTGAGTTCCTCAGAAGCAGATTATACGATGAGTACTCATGTACAAGGGATTAATTTAGGATATGGCTGCCAGAAGAAGCAGGGCAAGTGGTGTGAAGAGAACAAGTAAGGGCACAATTTCAGATGTCAGACAAAGTCCCATTGAGAGGAACTGATCACAAAGGGGAACCCTGAGGACTCTCTATTCCACAGAGGTTGTCCTGATAGAAACAAGGGGCTGGGTTGTCATACTTTTCACATGTTAGTTATTGGCTAGAGGAACCCTGGGGGGTGGGTAGGGAAGTAAACTCCCAGACAACAAAGAGATTTGCAACAATGTAATTTCAGTAACTCAAGGGTAGTCCTCCAAGGTGTTTCATGTGTCAAATAGTGAAGCAAATGAGTTGAAGCTGAGGGAAGGTTGCTCAGAATGATAAAAAGGATCAAGGGAACCTGAGTGGAGCATCAATGTCTACTACAGGAGGCATTTAACATAAGTGAACATTTTTCAATCCAAGGAATAAAGCCTGCCTACCATCCTGTCTGGCATCATATCTATCAATTATTGATACTTAAAAAATATTTGTTGTTTTTACTTTAAAGTATAAATCAACAATTTATTCAAAAAACAAATGAATATTGTGTGATGTCACTTTCTATCTGTTTGTACTCTATTTTATACTCAACTTGGCTAGACCACTAATAAGGGTAATGCAGATTAGTTTGTGTTATTTTTATTTTTAAGTCTGCCATAGAAACTGGCAGCAAAAGTTAACACTTTGAGCGAACTTTATGTGACTGGAGGTTCCAGAGCCATTCTTCAGGGGTGATGGCCTTTAGGCTAATTACAGAGGTCATTAGCATTCCCTCTGCCCCCAGTGGTACTATACAGATAAAGTAAATTTATATTAATATCAAGAACAACCTTGAAGGGAAATTAGGTTGTCAAAAAGTATCTTAATGGGTTTGTGTAGAAATGGAAAAGGTTCTGTAAACAATGCTTTGATTTATAGCAAGGTTGTTGGTAAGTATGGTAACTAATTGTGTGTATAAACCTTACATCTTATTAAATACCACCAGGAGGAACCTCCTTCTCTAACCCCCTTTCCTAAGTTATTGTTTAACAAACAGCAACAATAAGGGACATAAATTATGTAATTTGGGTATATTTGCTCTGATTTGCTATATCATAGGTACAGTTCTGGAAAACCAATAGAAAGGTTTTTTAGTATACCTCCCAAAGGAAAGACAATAAAACCTTAAAGTTAGCATCAGTTGGTAACATCTCTAATTAGGTTGATTTATTTAGAATATTGTCAAGTTTAATTTATTGATTCTTTTAGGTCTTAAGACTTAGATGATTTTTAAAAATAAGCAGTCCAAGGACTTTCCTGAATAAAAGTATATTTTTCTTTGTAACACTTTTCACTTTAGTTCACTATTTATGATATAAGATAAAATTCATAACCACATAGTTATTCCCAATAATCCAGTTATTCCCAATCTTTCTTTGGCATTGATATCTTTAGAACACTGCTTTAATGAATGGGCTTAATTTTCAAATAGTTACTAAAAGTGATGCCTTTGAGAAATATCACTGCTGCCAAATTTTAGATACTTGCATCTCAGGGCAACAGCCAAAAAATAATTTAAATTGTGAGAAATTTCAACCCTTTGAGTAGATGTCATTAACTAAAATTCAAATTACTTAAGAGAAAGCTGAGCTCTCTAATTCTCTTACCTGATATAGTTTTTATTGAACACATTGCAGGATGCAGAATAAATAATATAAAAATGCGATGTATTTTTGGCATAAACATCGGTTTACCATGGTATATAATTTTTAAAAATATTATATGGATTTGGACTCTGCTAATGTTATATTTAGAACTTTTGCATCACTTTTTAAAAATGGGACCAATGTTATACTTGCTTCCTAAAAATAATTTGGAAATTTTTCTGCATTTTAAATGCATGTCACATTAGGACTATCTGGTCTCTAAAAGTTTGGTAAAATTGCTCTGTGCAATCATCTGAGCTAGGTGCTTTTATGAGGAGTAGTTTCCTGATAACTTTTACTATTTTAATTATGGAATTGGTCTGTTTAAGCTTCCTGTCTCTACTGGGCCAATTTTTGTAAACTGTATTTTCCTAAGAAATTATCCATTAATCTGCATTTGCAAATTTATTTGCAAAGATGTGTACAAAGTAGATTTTTACAATATTTTTCTTCTGTGTCAGTCATTATTTCCCTTTTGTTATTTATTATTTTATGATTTTCCCCTTTTATGAGAAAATTAGCTGGTGATTTGTCTAATTTTTGCTCTTTCAAAGGCATAGGATTTTGATTTATTAATTTAATTTACTATTCTCCTATATTCTACCTCACAAAGTTCTAATTTAATTCTTAATACTACCTTACTTTGTTTTCTTTTGATTTACTTTGTTTTCCTTTACTTACCTTTTTGAGTTGAGAATTTAACTGATTTTTTTAAATTCTCTTATTTTTATTGATGCAGATATAAATTTCCTTCTGATCATTGTTTTAAATATATCTTATAGATCCCATTATTTAGTGCTTTCATTGCCGTTATTTTTCAAAGATTTCATAAAACTTTTTGAGTGTTTACTTTTTTACCAAGATTTAATAAAAAGCTTTTAAATTTCCAGGTGAAATGGTCATTCTGTTTTGTTTTGTTTTGTTTATGGTTGGTGTGTTGTTGTTTTTTTCAATTTTAATAATGTTTTATTTAACCTATGTTTAAAATATCATTTCAACATGGTATCAATATCAAAAATTATTTTTTATAATATACGTAATTTGATAACTTATTTATTATATAATAAAGTAAAATGGTAGGAAAATGGTCAGTATCATATCACATTTTCTTCAATTACAATTTGTTTTCAATATGATTTTGTGTTGATTTCTGGTGTATAGAATAGTGGTTAAGTGGGTACTGGAAATATTGAGGGTAATACTTTATAAAGTATATGATTGTGGCTGGTGTTTTAATTACTTTTTATTTTTATTTATTTTATTTATTTATTATTTATTTTTGGCTTAAACAAGAAACATTTATTTCTCCACAGTTTAGTAGCCTGAGAATTCCAAGAACAAGGTGCCGACTTATCAGGTATCTTTTATGGGCCCTCTTTCTGGTTTGCAGACAAGCTTTCTTGATGCATCCTCATATGAGCCAGGGGAAGGGGAGAGAGCATGAGCATGAGAGACAGATCATTCTCTTTGTTCTCTTCTTATAAGGGCACTAATTACATCACAGGGCTCTAACCTCATGACTTCACCTGAACTAAATTACTTCCCAAAGGCCCCACATCCAAATAGCATTATATTGGGGGTTAGGGCTTCCATACAGGCCAAAGAAATATTGCTTTCATTTGACAACATTTTTTAACCAGTTTGATGATTTTATGATCCATCTATTTCCTCTCAGAGCTTGTTTTGTGATAAAATTGGTAATCAACATCCTGAAATCAATGGCATTCTTATACACCAACAATGAACTTTCAGAGAGAGAAACTATAAAAGCAATACCATTTACCATTACAACTAAAAAAATAAGATACCTAGGAATAAACTTAACCAAGGATGTAAAAGACTTGTACTCGGAAAACTACATGACACTGACAAAAGAAATAGAGGAAGATTTAAAAAAGTGGAAGAATATACCATGCTCATGGATTGGAAGAATTAATATCATTAAAATGTCCATACTACCCAAAGCAATTTATAAATTCAATGTGATTACTATTAAAATACCAACAGCATATTTCACAGACCTAGAACAAACATTTTGAAAATTTATATGGAACAAAAAAAGACCCCGAATAGCTGCAGTCATCTTGAGAAAAAAGAACAGAGTGGGAGGGATCACATTACCAGTCTTCAAACTGTATTACAAAGCCACTGTAATCAAAACTGCCTGGTATTGGTACAACAACAGGCATATAGATCAATGGAACAGATCAGACACCCCAGAAATAGACCCATGCCATTATGGTCAGTTAATATTTGACAAAGGAGGCAAGAGTATCCAATGGAGTAAAGACAGTCTCTTCAATAAGTGGTGCTGGGAAAATTGGACAGATACATGCAAAAGAGTGAAACTAGGCCACCAACTTTCACCATACACAAAAATAAACTCAAAATGGATAAAAGACTTAAATGCAAGTCACGCAACCATAAAAATCCTGGAAGAAAACATAGGCAGTAAAGTCACAGACATCCCACGTAGTGGACTTTTCACTGATACATCTCCTAGGGCAAGAGAAACAAAAGAAAAAATAAACCTACGGGACTACATCAAACTGAAAAGCTTCAGCACAGCAAAAGAAAACAGCTTCAAAATACAATGGAACCCCAAGGTCTGGGAAAACATATTTGTTAAGGATGTATCTGATAAGGTGCTAATTTCCAAAGTGTACAAAGAACTCATAGTACTCAGCAAGAGGAAGACAAACAATCCAATTAAGAAATGGGCAAAAGACTTGAATAGACACTTCTCCAGAGAGGACATACAGATGGCCAAGAGACACATGAGAAAATGCTCAACGTCACTAATTATCAGAGAGATGCAAATTAAAACCACAATGAGGTTTCACTTTACACCTGTCAGAATGCCTACCATCAACAAATCAACAAACGACATGTGCTGGCGAGGATGTGGAGAAAGGGGAACCCTGGTACACTGCTGGTGGGAATGCAGACTGGTGCAACCACTATGGAAAACAGTATGGAGGTTCCTCAAAAAATTAGAAATGGAGCTACCTCTTGACCCAGTGATTCTTCTCCTAGGAATGTATCTTAAGAATCCTGAAACATTCATCAGAAAGAATAGATGTACCCCGATGTTCATAGCAGCACAGTTTACAATAACCAAGATCTGGAAACAGCCCAAGTGCCCATCAGTAGATGAGTGGGTAAAAAAGCTGTGGGACATTTACACCATGGAATACTACGCAGCTTTAAAGAAGAAGAATCTCGTACCCTTTGGGACAGTATGCATGGACCTGGAGAATATTATGCTAAGTGAAATAAGCCAGGGAGAGAAAGACAAACATCACATGATCTTGCTTATACGTGGAATCTAAAGAACTTAATAAACTGATGAACAGAATAGATTCAATGGCATGGAAGCATAGATGAAACTGATGTCAGAGGGATGGAGGAAGGTGGGTGGGTGGAGGGGGAGAGAGTAACCAAAGAATTTATATGCATGTATGCACAACCCAAAGACATGGACAATGGTGGGGAGAGGGACTGGGGAGGGGGATGCGACGGGGTTGAACGGGTCATTAGGGAGAAAAAGGGACATCTGTAATATTTTAAACAAAAAAAATTTTTTTTTTTTAAATTGGTAGATATGCGTTCTGGTCTTTTCTGAAAGATTAGCATCTTTGCAGATTTTTCTATTAGCCATTAGTTTCTTACAAGATATCTTTCTCTCTATTTCCATTTTATTTCTTTTTGCCTATGTTTTTCATTCTCTCTACTTTAACTTCTTATTACAGCAGTTCTTATAACATTTCCTGCATTGCTGGTTTGGTGGTGATAAACTCCTTTAGCCTTTTTTTGTCTGGGAAGCTCTTTATTTCACCATCTATTTTGAATGATAGCCTTGCTGGATAGAGTAGTCTTGATTTCTGATCCTTGTTTTGTATTATCTTGAATTCTTCATGCCATTCCCTTCTGGCCTGTAGAGTTTCTGATGAAAAATCAGCTGACAGCCTTATGGAAGCTCCTTTGTAAGTAACAGTTTGCTTTTATTCTTGCTGCCTTTAAGATTCTCTCTTTGTCTTAAATATTTGGCATTTTAATTATGATGTGTCTGGGCATGGGCCTCTTTGGGTTCTGCTTGTTTTTGACTCTCTGTGCCCCTTGAACTTGTGTGACTTTTTCCCTGACCCGAAGTTTTCTGCCATCATTTCTTCAAACAGGTTCTCCAACCCTTGCTTACTTTTGACCTCTTCTGGCACTCCTATGATGCAAATATTGTTATATTTCATGTTGTCCCCCAGCTCCCTTAAACTGTCCTCTTGTTTTTTAATTGTTTTTTCTTTTTGGATCTCTAATTCAGTGATTTTTTTCCTACCCTGTCTTTTAATTTACTATTCCGATCCTCAGCTTCCCCTAATCTGCTGTTCATTCCTTTAATTACTTTTTATTTTACTGATATTATATTATGTTGTTTGTAGTATTTGTACTTTATAAACCCAATTGATCTTTTGGTAAGGTACCCTGATATGCCATTAATTCTTGAAAAAATTTCATGCGTACTTGACAAGATTTATATTTTCTATTATCAGGGTATGATGACCAGTTTATCTGATTACTTTTTTTGTTTAGATCTTTTATTTATTTATTGTCCACTTTATCTGTTTTGGTCTGAGAATAGTGTGTTAAAGTCTTCTTTTAATAGCTCATTTCTATGTATTTCTCCTTGCACTTTCTATAGTTTTTGCTCTATATAGGTGATTATCAAATTATTTGGTACACAGATATTCTTAACTATTGTATCTTCAATTTGCATTGTGGCTCTAAGCACTATAAAAAATCTTTCTCTGTTTCATTTTTTGGTTTTGGGTCTGAATTCTTATTTGGTAAAAGGATTGTAAATTTCCATTTTCTCTTTTTTTTCTTTCATTTTAATTGGAAATTTTTATTCATCTCTTTAAATTTGGACTTTTGGAATTCCTACATTTTTGATATTTATATACAAACTAAAGTTATGTTTGCTTCATGTGCCAATTTAAAAAATATTTTTTCTAACACATAAATTTAGTCTATTTACATTTATTGTTATGACCTACATCTTTCAACTCTATCAATTAATGTTTTAATTTTTTTATTCTGTTATATTTAGTTTGTTTTGGTCTCTTTTTTGTTGATTATTTCTGATTTTATTACTCTTATATTTAGGAAATTTATATTTTCCTTGTGTTTACATTTATATTTATATCTTTCATAGTGACACCATTTTGTAATAATTACTTTGTTTCCTCTTTTTCCCAGATCAGTCTAGCCAGAAATATAACCATTTTACTAATATTTTTTTCTAAAACAGCTTTTGCTTTGATGATCCTACTTATTTAGTTATTTTCATTTATCAATTTTTATCCTTAGGTCTATTATTTCATTTCCTCTGCTCTTTGCATTTATTCCATTGCTTCTATTTTCATGAGTCAAAGGAAATAAATTTATTTCTAAATTTTATAGTTCTCTTATCAATGATTTAAGGCTATATAAGCAAATTCAATTTCTGACAACCACCACTTATTGTATATATATGGGTATACCTAAAACTGAGTTCTTGATTATCATTATTGACAGTCATTTCTAATTATAATTAAAGATAAAATAACTGTGTCAGCATGAAAATAGGTGAAGCCAAGTTGCCTTTAACTAATTTAAAAATTTGTATTGATTGATTGATTTTAGACAGGGGGTGGGGGCGTCAGTTTGTTGTTTCCCTTATTTATGCATTCATTGGTTATTTCTTGCATGTGCCCTGACTGGGAATCAAACCCAAAAAGTTGGTGTATCAGAATGATGCTCTAACCCATTGAGCAACCAAGCTGGGGCTTTAATTTTAACTTTTAAATTCTAAATTAACCAAGAATACAATTTCAAGATGATACAAAAAAATGTTGACCAATGCTCTTTTAAAAAAAGACTTCTTTCTAAATGAGTTATTTTATTTCCTTATTGGAGATAATTGTTTACACACTAATTTTATTTTTATGTGAAACAGGAATCATTGCTGAAACTAATATTGCTCTGCCATGCATTTACTGAAAAATTAAAAAGAAAAAAATGAAGAAATTATCTAAGTAATTCAAGCAAAAGCATATCCATAGCTCACTATTTTTAGTGAAATGTTTGGCTACATTTCTGTGATGTGTTTTGGTTGCATGCATTGCCCCCTGAATCATTTTGACAATAGCTTCAAATCTCCATTTGGCATGGCCAATAAACATTTTAAACCTCAAATGAAAAATAAAAGAAACTGTGAAAAAGACAGTTCTTTAAAAATCCAGGGGCTATTATTTACAGTTCTAGGCCTATGAATCCTTCATGACCAACTGGGTAATTCTACTTCTAGGTACTGTTTTTTCTTTAATTTTGCTAGGGTAGAACCAAAATACTTTTGCTCCCATTTCACAAGGACTTTCACCTCAATCATTTAGTCTAAATTCTTGAAAGTGAAAGTAAGAATTGTGGTATCCTTATTCAATTTGGACACCAAAGTGAATATAATGGTTACCTGGCACTCAGTGAACATGGTGACAGGCTCCTGTCTATAAATAGGACATTCTGGTAATTCTTGTGAAAGAATAAAGAAAAATGTGACATTACTAATAATTGTGTAAGAATTCCTGGGACTTGAGTTGAGGTTTTATGTAAAATATTTTAGAAAATATCAGAAACCCAATTTTAAAACATTTTTGCTTATGCTTGCTTTATGAAAGTATTTTATAGATTTCCCTATACAACATCTCTGTAAGTTAGTCCAATATTGTTACTTTAATACTGCTGACCAACAATTGAGTTATAGGCTGAATATTTAATTAACCCATCAGAATTCTGAATGGCTTTGAAATTAGAATTCTTCATTCTGAAATTGAAATTTTTTGTTTTTATATTATATATCTATCTTAGTCTGCTAAGGCTATTATAACAAAATATCATAGACTGGTGGCTTAAACAACAAATATTTATTCCTCACAGTTCTGGAGGCTAAAGGATCCAAGATCAAGGTGCTGGCAAATTCAATTCCTGGTGAAGGTCTGCTTCCTGTGTTGTAGTCAGCTGCTTTCTTGTTGTGTCCTCACTTGGCCTTTTTTCAGAGTGGGCTCATGGAGACAGATGTCTTTCTCTCTCTCTTCCCCCACTTCTTATAAGGGCACTAATCCCATCAAGAGGATACCACTCTCATGACCTAATCTAAACATAATTGCCTCCCAAGCTTCTCCCTGCCACAAAACACCATCACATTGGGGGTTGGGGCTTCAACATATGAATTTTGAGGGTATACAAACATTCAGTACATAACAATGAATATAGATACTGCTTTTGAGAAAAACATTTCTATAGTTCATGGGTTTCAATGAAGGAAGGAGAGGCCCTAGAACTGTGCTTATGATGTTTCTGAGAATATTGGGCTAGAAAGGAGCTCTTTATCATGTGTGTGTGTGTGAAGGTAAAGAATGTAAATTACCCCACAATGGAGAATTATTACCTTCCATAGAGATGAATAGAGAAGACAGATACCAGTATCTCTACTTAGGAATACTTATTCTTGATTGCAAGCAAACACTAAATCTCAGCTAAATATAGACATATGATTTCATCCAACTCAGGCAAATGGTCCATCTGAATAACTCATTTTATTCTATTAAGATTACTGAATTTTGGAAATTGATTTTAAAGAAATTCTTCACAATATTGTAGAAGAGGTGATTAGTAGTATGTCAAATAATTTAAACCAAAGTTTTATACCAAAGAAGGAATTTCTGCTTTCAGTCAAGGTGAAGTTACAGGAACTATATTTATTCTACTATCTGAAACAACCCACAAGCCAGAAAAAAAATAAAACAATGCTTTTCAAGATACCTGACAACAGGTGATGAAGGATAGTGATATTTGTGAGATAGGAAACAAAGTGAGCCCTGAGATTCCTCCAATTTACTACCTTGAGATAGTTTCCAGGCCCTGGTAAAGAGAAGAAACTGAGATAGAGCATGGCAGACTCTGAGTTTTAGAGATGAACCCAACCTTCTAGATACACGGAGACCGATAAAACTCACAAGACAAAATACCAAAGAAGAAATACAGGGCATAAATATTAAAAAGAAAAAACTGAAACTGTATTCACAGAAAAACCCCCGACCATTTCTGTAGAAAATCCAGTGGAATTTACAAAAAAGCTACTAGAACTACTAAATGAATTTAGTAAGTTTGCAGAATATAAGATCAAAACTACAAAAGGTTGTTGAGGGAAATTAAAGGAAAAAATAAAGGAAGCCTAAATAAATGGAGAAATATAGCTTTTTTATATATTGAAAGACTCAATATTCACATTTCAAATCTCCCAAAATTAACCTATAGAGTCAGTGTGATTCCTATCAGAATTCCAGTGGATTGTTTTATAGACATTTACAAACTGATCCTAAAATTAATATGAAAATAAAAAGGGTTTACAATAAACAAAATCACTGTGAAAAAAAAAGAAAACAGAGGGTTAACACAACCTCATTTTAAGGTTTATTATAAAGCTAGAGTAGTAAAGATGGTATGGTATTGCTGTCAAAATGGACAAATGAATCAGAGGTATAGAATAGTGGATTCATAAATAAACCAACACATTTGGACAATTTTTAAAAAACATACAAAAGTTATTCAGTGAGGAAAAGTTACTCTTAAAAGTTACTCTTAAAGTTACTCTTAAGGGGTACTGAAAAATTGAATAAGCTAGTAGTATATGCTAAATAAAAACTTCTATCTGTACCTCACACCATATTAAAAAATTAATTCCAAATGGATCAGAGATCTAAATGTAAAAACTAAAACTATAAAACTTCTAGAAGAAACACTGGAGAAAATCTTTGTGACCTTAGGTTAGGCAAAGATTTTTGAAATCTGATATCAAAAGCATGACCTATAAAGGAAATAATTGATAAATTGAAGTTCAGCAAAGTTAAAAATCTTCTACTTTTACAAAGACACCATTAAGAGAATGAAAGAGCAGATGACATACCGGGAGAAAATACATCCAAGGCATATGTTTATTAAAGAACCTGAATCCAAAACTATTCTCAAAACACAATAATAAGAAAACAAAGAATCCAATTAAAAATGAACAGGTACAAAGAAATTTTCAAAGTGATGAAAATGTTTCATATGATACTGTGGTAGTTGATATATGACTCAATGTATTTGTCAAATCCCATAGAAATACACAAAACAAAGAGTAAACATTACTATATGTGTATATAAAAATAACAACCAGTTATTTGGTTCTTGTAAGGATAAAAAGAAAAGAACTGTATATAAATAGTGTACTCTAGTTGATAAATGGGTTTTACAAAGGAGTATGCTATTTTGAAGTTGTGTTGCATGTGTGCTAGGGTTAAACAAATCAGTAAATAAATTGTAGATAATGAAAGCTAGGTCTCTCAGAGTCAGAAAAGCTCAAATAGGCAAAGGGAGAAGGCCAGAATGAACACTGGGGTTCTGGATTAGAGTTGGAGATATTGGTATAAATTCATATTTTTATATTCATATATATGTTTAAATAAAGAAATATATATGTGTGTACGCATAACCAGCATGCATATATGTATTTTCTAGCATTGTCTACTAAAAAGGCCTAAAAACAATGACACCCCAGTTAATGAGTATACTCAGTGTCCAGATCTTTGTTTCTAGATGACATTCTCAAAAAACAAAAATTAAAATTAAAAGCTGGCTGGTAGTTCAGTGGTTGAGTGTCAACCCATGCACCAAGAGGTCACCAGTTCAATTCCCAGTCAGGGCACTTGCCTGGGTTGCTGACTCCAACCCAGCAGGAAGCCTTGCAGGACACAGCCAATCAATGTTGATGTTTCTATCTCTCTTTCTTCCTCCTTCTTTTTCTAAAATCAATAAAAACATATATTTTTTAAATAAAATAAAATAAAAACTGAGTCACCTTGGAGAAATTGGTGATACTGGGGTTGGGCCAGAAAAAATACAAGATGAGCTTGGAGCTTCTTTTGTGTCAGAAAGGGAGTACTCACAAAAACAAGCAAACAAAACCATGTTAAACATACACAAGAGCCAACCTGAAAGATTCCCTAAATAACTAAAGTTGGAATAAGTTGAGCAACAAAATAAGTAATTTAGTGTTGGATTATAGCCCAAAGAATAAAATAAATATACTACATGACTTCATTGATATAAATTAATGACAGAATAAGTAAATAAACAGAGGAGAGACAAATATCTCAAATAATAAGTGTAGAAGGAATGAGACAAATAAAAAATCATCACTAGCATAACACAGTAAGAATTGCTGCAGGGAAGAGCCAGTAATGAAGGCTAAAGTTATTGAGTGAATATTTTAAAAGGTATAAGATATTAAAGTAGCTTCACATATCTTTCCCATAATATTTTTCATTAATTATCAATTATATTATACATAAATTATATAAAGTTAATTACATTTATTAATTAGAGTGGTGGTTTTAACATATAGCCACAGATTCTTAGATATGCCTTCCTCCACAAGATGGAGTTTAATTCCTCTCAGCTTGACTGTGGGCTGGACCTAGTAACATACTTCTAACTAACAGAGTATAAAAAGGGGACAAAAAGAAACTTTAGAGGAAAAAATTGCAGACACCACCTTAACCAAATGGTCTAGGTTAACATAAAAAGGGATTATTCATATTGATATCATATGCCATTGATATGATGTGGTGAGAAGGGCATTTATATCTCTACAATTCTTTCCAAACTCCAGAACACCAATCTACTCATAAGAAAATATCAGACAAACCCAAATCAAGGAACATTCCACAAAATACATGACCTTTGCTTTTCAAAAGTGCCATGGTCATTGAAAACTAGAAAAGATTTAGAAACAGCTATTGATTGAAGGAAACTAAGAAGATGCCAAGTAAATGTGATAAGGTATCTTGGATTGCCTTCTGGAAAAGCAAAAGGCCATCAGTGGGGAAACTAGTGATATCTGAATAAAGTCAGAAGTTTGTTTAATAGCATAGTATCAATGTTAAATTTTTAATTTTGATAAATGTGTTATGGTTATATAAGATGTTAACATTAGGGATAGCTGAATGAAAGGTATATTATCTTTACAACTCTTCTATAAGTTTAAAATTATCTTTACAACTCTTATATATTATCTTTACAACTCTTCTATAAGTCTAAAATTATTACAAAACTAAAAGATTTACTAAAATGAGCAGTTTTAAACTGACTCTTCACCAAAGGAGATATACTGATGACAAGCAAATGTAAAGATGATTGTTGTTACTCATTAAGGCATTGTAATGAGACACTGGTACAGACATATTAGAATGTTTAATTTTAAGAAAAGAAAAACCCAAACTAGCCATATTGAATGTTGATGAGAGTATAGAACAACTGGAATATTCATAATTGTTGGTAGGAATGTAAAATAGTACTACCGTTTTAAATAACCAGTTTCTTGAAAACTTAAACATACAACTACCATATGACCCAGCCAAGAAAAAAGAAAGCATAGTTTTATACGTAGAATAGCACATAAATGTTCATAGCACTTTTACTTGTAATAGCCAAAAACTGGAAACAACCGAAATGTCCATTGACAGGTGAATAAACAAATTGTGGAATGTTAATTTATAAAATACTGCTGCGCAACAAAAGGAACAAAATATTGATACAAACTAACAGGGTAAACCTAAAGTAATTATATTGACAGAAGTAAGACAAAAAATATGTATTGCATGAATCCATTTCTATAATACTCTAGAAAATGCAAACTAATCTGTAGTGATGAACAGCAAATGGATGGTTGCTTGTGGAGAGAGAGGTTGGGCATTGGTGAAAGTAAAGGATTACCAAGAAGCATGAGGAAACTCTGGCAGTGATAGAAAATTTACTACCTTGATTATGGTAGTACTTTCATGGGTATACACAGGTCAAAACTTTTCAAATTATACACTTTAAATATGTTCAGTTTATTATATGACAATTATACTTCAATAAATCTATTTAAAATATATTTATTTCATATTTTAAACTTAATTTTGATAATATGTTAATTTTATTAATTAGCATAATCAACGTATAATGTCAAATATAATTAAATAGTAGTTGAAAGTATTGGTTCTCAAACCTCAGCATATATTAAAATCTGCTTGTGGGCCTTTTCCAAAGCAGATTTCTTGGCCTAACCCCCAGAATTTCTAGTTCAGTGGGTTTGGAGTTGGATCTGATATTTTGCATTTTAAAAACGTGCTCCCAGATAATGCTGACTTTGAGAACACTGATATGGGTTCAAAGCATGGTCTTTGGAATAAGAAACACCTACATTTTAACCCTGGATACACTGTTTACTAATTGTATGACCTCATACAATTTTTTAATATCTCTAAGCAACAGACTCCCTTAATGAAAAATGGTAATGATAATAATTGTCCCACAGGGCCATTATATGAATTAAATGATTAAAGTGATTAGCATAATTATTGACATGTAATAAGCCAATACAATAACTGATAGTTTGTTTTTGTTTTTGTCAGTTTGGTCTCATTTCTCCATTGATGAATTGGTGGAGAAAACAAATAGTGGTGGTGTCTTAAAATAGTTAGATTTCTTTCAGATGACAGTGGTTTTTACCATAAGAATTAGTTGGTAAATAAAAAAGGGGGACATCTGCAATGCCTTCAGAAATAAAGATAAATAAAAGAAATAAAAAGATAAATAAAATAAATTTAAAAAATAGGTAGTTGGTTTCTTATTTTGAAAGAAGAGAGGCACAGAGGGGCCCCTTTGAGGCTTCAGAGTTGAATCTGCATTTCCCATCAGTTATTGCCATGTATCTACACACATTTTAAATGAATTTAAGTATTTTGTATTTTGCAACAAATTCTTTTTAATTTTGTTATTTAATTTTACTTATTTTATATGTTTTTTAAATTGACTTTTAGAGAGAGAGAAAGGGAGAGGGAGAGAGAGAGAAACATGGATGTGAGATAGAAACATCAATCAGCTGCCTCTTGCATGCCCCCTTCTAAGGATCATGCCCACATCCCGGGCATGTGCCCTGACCTGGAATCTAACCAGTGACATTTTAGTGCATGGAACAACACTCAACCAATTAAGCCACACCCGCAAAGGCTTGTTATTCATTTTTAGTGTTCCTCTTTTATTTGTGATGATTTCATGTGTGTGTTTTTTAAAGGTAAAATTGCTTCATAACCAATTTGTTATGTGGTGAAAATATTTGCAGCAAAATATGTCTATAGCTAAGATGCTAGAGCAGAAATAGTAGAGAGAGTAATAACCATTAGATGATAAATATTATAATTTTTATGATATATTAGAGACCACCCAACAATGAAAAATGCTGCACTCAGCATCTTGGAAAGGGCAGGTCTGCTTTTCCAGAAGCACTGTGGTGATACAAACGTCTGTTGTATTAATAATTATTTGGATACAGGTATTCCCCTTCTCTCTGAGTTCACATTACTCCCCTTGGATTTTATGAAAGACCTACATTAGTATAGTACCTGTTTTCACTAACCAAAGGAAATCTGAAGAGATCTTTTGCTTTTACAAAGAAAAGAAAAAAAAGCCATTACAGTACTGATGTAGGTGTTTCATAAAAGTAAAGTGGCATAACATGAATTTTCACAAAGCAGGAGACACTCTTCACTTTATGCCATTTTGGCTTACAAAAAGTTTAATAGGAACTCTACTTTCTGATAGTGAGGGAAACCTGTGTAGGTAGAGATGTGTTCCCTATATATTTTTTCACCCTCCTCCTTTAAGCATGTGACTCAGCATGCATCGAAGAGCAATTTATTTTACCAGCCATCTTTTCCCTTCTTCATGTCTACTGAGGCAGAAACAGAGACTGCTATATTTGGTGTACAGTGTTGTTGGTCAGGGTCATTTATATGTCATGCATTTATATGTCACAGAAAATAAAGGGAGATGAATAACAAAAACAAAAATTAGAGAACACTCTCAAAGTGTGCTGGTAAGACCACAATGAGACCAGTAATGGGACCTCTATTTAACTGACAAGTTTTTCATATCTTGTTTACTGAAGTTTTCCTCCAGATTACATATCTTGTTTACTGAAGTTTTTCATATCTTGTTTACTGAAGTTTTTCATATCTTGTTTACTGAAGTTTCCTCCAGAAACTTTCATCGTGATGACATATGTTGCCCATTCAGATTTTTTTGACTTGTCAGTGGTTTCCTTGACTCTTAGAATAAGGTCATAATAAAATTTCCAATTCAAAAATGAAGGGGCTGAGGCCAAGGACTGATAGTTGGAAGGTGGAAATAGGAGAGAAATTTGTTTCAAAGAAAATGGCAAAAACAGCCTGTATATCTTTAATATCCAGCACTAGGTTCTGATTTTTAAAATTCAGATGAACATTGTATTTATTTATTTATTTATTATTTATTTATTTTAAAATATATTTTTATTGATTTCAGAGAGAGGGAGGGAGAAGGAGAGAGAGATAGAAATATCAATGATGAGAGAGAATCACTGATCAGCTACTTCCTACACGCCCCCTACTGGGGATCGAGCCCACAACTCGGGCATGTGCCATGACAGGAAATTGAACCTCAATCTCCTGGATCCTAGATCATGCTCAACCACTGAGGTACGCTGCCTGGGCGAGTATTTTTTTTAAACATGGAAAAATTTTTTGACATTTTAGGTTGCATCTAAATAGTTTAAAACATTTTAAAATATTCTCTGATAAAAATGTAACTTAACATCTGAGTTTGAGGTTTTTTTAATTTATCTTTATTGTTGAAAGTATTACAGATGTCCCCCTCTTTCCCTCATTTATCTCCACCCTCCCCAGGCTTTCTCCACACTATTGTCTATGTCCATGGATTATGCATACATGCATGTAAGTGAGCTTGAGTTTTAAAAAAATATACTGTGCAATTATTTTGTAAGGTGATTTAGAGAAGGTGAAAAAATTATTTCAGAGAACATTTGGAGAGTGTAGGGTTGGGGAACAGATATGCATGCCCAGCTCTAGAATTTGTTCATGCCAAGGCAGAGCAATAGGTATCCTTTTGAATAAGATTTTGATGAGCCACAGGAAAAGAAACTGCGAGAAACTTTGGATTGATGGTCTCATTCTTGGACCTTGGGTTTAAAGCCCAAAAGTGAGCACTAGCAGTAAGGGTCTTGAGGAAGACAGTTGACACTTTGAAGTAGGGAATAATTGATATACCCAGATTTCATGCTTGGATACTGGGAAGGGATACCCACTTTGGATGAAGTATCAGATGGCATCCTCAAATCTCTTAAATTGCCCTGAGAAAGAATTGGTTTATGTATCTATAGAAGGGTGAGCTGTGCATAAAATTGGGAAAGTAAACTCTCAATTAAAATAGCTGTGATAGTAGTGGTGGGAAACCCTCCCAAATTAGAAGAACACAGTCAATCTGTGTGTGTGTGTGTGTGTGTGTTGTGTGCATGTATGAAGTGATGGGCACAGAGCAGCAAAGGGTCCAGTGCCACTGGGCCCATATTGGTAGTGAAGGTAATGACAAGACTTAGTATAATACCTGATAATTAAAGCCCCACAAAGCCGAGAAAATGTGACACCAACAGATGCAATAGGGAAATTATAATGGCCAGCAAGAGGCCATAAGCCTATACTGATTCATTTGGAGAAAAAGAGGGGACTTGGGGAGAGGGTGATTTGTGGTCTAAGCAACTTTTCTGGTGGGGTGCTGCAATCCAGTAAGTATTTTCATTCTGATTGCTACTCTAATGCATGGGAATACAAGTACTCCTCATGTGCTGTCACCTGGAGAAGCAAAGGTTACTCAAACAGAGTATTGCCAAAATGGCTGAAGATTTAGTAACAGAGAGAGAATCAAGCTTGGCAAGTGTGTATGGAGAGCCATAATGCATATTATATTCTTGGTGAGAGTGACTACACACACAAAAATCAGAAAAAAGTTAAAAACATAAGGGTCATCAATTCAATGAGCAATAATCAAGCACTTACAATATATTAGGTACTATGCAAAATGGTAGGAATACCAGGCAAGTAAAAAATATCCATGTCATATGTAAATAACTATACTACTATCTCTGCATGACTAGAGCTATAACAGATGAGAAAATGAAGAGCTTTGGATGAAAGAGCAAGAAATTTAAATAGTTATAAAATAGTGGCAGGGTGGAATATTAAAAAGAAGAGTGGATTTGGGGTTAGTAGTTACTAGTTTGGGATGTTAGTCTTGATTATAGCCTTTCGAAATTAGAAAACCATATCAAGAGAAGTAACTTACACAAATTGCATGGTTATGGTATTGTTAGAATAGAGATCAGCTCTGTTACTGCTAGACCATGCTCCTTTCATTTCACCTTATTTCAGGGCCATGTATTACCAGGACACTTTTACAGAAATATTTTACAAAGAAAAGGAGAGAGACTAGCAGCCGTGTGTCATTTGGTCTCTGGACTTATAGAGCCTGAGTTTAGAGAGGATGACAGCATGTCCTTAAAAGCTACAGCCTGCCTATTATTAAATAGTAAAGACATTTTTTCTTTTAGCAGTCTTTTGGCTCATAACACAATAAGACTTTTCAGTTAAGGTGGTTTCAAGAGGTGAAGAAACTGCACAAATGCTTTACTGTAAAATTCAAACTAAAATTACCTTTGTCATAAGGAAAATAATCTTCTTAACGAACACACCCTGGAACACTAACAGCAGTACACTCAGGTCATTTGGAATTAATCAAGTAGTTAGTGACCAATCAACTTTCTTTTCACCCTTCCCCCACCCTACTGCAGTGCAGTAATGTGACTGCTTCCAGACTGAAAATGTATTCCTAGGGATATTGTATCAGGCAAGTGAAAGCAATAAACTTATCTTGGGTACCTGTTCCACTTCTGAAGCTAAAATAAAAAAGGCACTAAGTCAATACCCAAACTTTCAAGTCAGATTCCTGATTACTTGAGAAACATTTTGAGCATACTGTGGAATGTGATTTTCCTTAGGTGCATTCTCCTTACCACCAGTTAATGCTAGTTACAAGGTATTGTTGATCCACAGCATTAAGCACACTCTACTGGCAACAAGCTCTAAATGAGGGAGAAAATTCTGTCCTATTGGTTGAAATAGAATTTCAGGAGCTATCTATAACAGGTGGCTCATATGACAGAAACATAGTTCAAGAAAGTTGTTAAGAACAGGAGAAAAGGAGCTTAGTGCAGCCTTCTTCCTGAAGTCTACTTTTTTTTTTTAATTTTTTTTTTACTTTGGGCCCTCCCTTCTTAGTAGGCATCTTCTTTCTGAGGGTCCACATATATATGATTGAATGAATGAATAAACAAACAAATAAATAAATAAAAATGGAAAATAGAAAAATCTCTTGTGCAGAAGAGTTCCAAATAATTTATGTAGCTACTTCACCTCAAGGACATAGAGCATAACTTTTTACACCTTAAATATAAGCTACATCTAATGACTTGATTCCACAGATTATAGCATACAAAAGAAGGATCAAAAAGAGTAGCTTTACAGTAAAGAAACCTAACAAACTTCAGCCAGATGATCAAGGTCAACATCAACAGTGATCAGTCATTTTGATAGTTGTATACTTGGTATGATGTTATGAGAATGGCAATTTACCTCTGTGATCTTCCTCCCTAAAACCTGCAAGCACAGTGCAATCGTAAGAAAACTTCAGAAAAATCTCAGTTGAAGGACATTCTACAAAATATGTTTCCGGTGTTCCTCACATCTGTGAAGGAAGGTCATTAAAAAAAAAAAAAAAAAAAGGTCTGAGAAACTATTACAACTAAGAGGAGTCTATGGAAGCATAATAACTCTATGTCTTGTGGTATCTTGGATGGTATCCTGGAAGAGAGAAGGGACATTAAATAAAAACAAAGGAAATTTGAATAAAGTATGGACTTAGTAAATACTGCATTGACATTGGTTCATTAATTGTGACAAATGTGCCATTGCAATATAAGATATTAAAAATAAGAGAAATAGTGTGGTGTATATAGGAAATCTCTGTACTATCTTTGTAATTTTCTGTAAATCTAAAAGTATTTCAAAATAAAATGAACAAAAGCTAATTCAAATTACACAGTACCAGTTCCCTGGGAATAAGAGGGTCTTAGAAACTAAATATGGATGTCAGACCTTTGCTTATATATAAATATATTTTGAAGTAACCCACCTGAATCCAATACAAGCCATTCTATATCATTTTCCATTACTTGGGTTGGCACATATGTGGTGAAGGAAGTGGCTAATGTAGCTTCTACAGTAAGCTACAGGTCACCTCTTCTCACCCCAGTACTTCCAACCCACCTCCTCTACCCCCTCAGAATCAAGCAGCACTAACTTAAAGAAATACCACTTTAGCCCAGATGGCATGACAAAGTGGTTGAGCATTGACCTCCGATCCAGGAGATGGAGGTTTGATTCCCAGTGAGGGTACATACCTGGATTGCAGGCTTGATCCACGGTGGGAGGCGTGCTGGAGGCAGTGGATCAATGACTCTCTCTCATCATTGACATTTCTATCTCTCTTTCCCTCTCCCTTTCCCTCTCTGAAATCAATTAATAATTTTTTAATTTTTTTTTAAAAAAGAAATACCACTTTAAATGACCTCTTTAAGAAAGTGATATCACAACAGGTTAATTTACTAGATTTTCACTTCTGACAAAATGAATTTAATTATTTTAATTATTACTGTTATTTTTTAATGTTTCTCTGCTCTAGCCAGTGGAAGTAAACTATCAAATTCAATAAACTTGTGTTACTTTTTTGCCTAAGTTTTTAATTTTAGTATTCTTCTCTAGGTCAGCACTGAACACAGAGTAGGTAAACCTTAATATAAAAAAAAAAGATTGTCTGGGATAATTTAAAGAAAGTTTGTACCCTAAATAGAGTTTGCCCTTATTTCTTGTATCCCCTTTTAGATGATGTGACTGGAGTCAGAAATTTAGTTTTATTGTGTTTTCCTAAAACAGAAACCCTACCAGTCTAGTCCTTCTAAAATAGGGCCTCTGACGTTGTTCTACCTTTCTTCCTTCACTTTTAAAAATTGTTGTTTACTCAGTGCTTTGATTTTTGACATTTGTCAAAAAGGAAGAAATTCATATTCTTATTTATATTAAT
Source organism: Miniopterus schreibersii (assembly GCF_964146895.1). Taxonomy (NCBI): domain Eukaryota; kingdom Metazoa; phylum Chordata; class Mammalia; order Chiroptera; family Miniopteridae; genus Miniopterus; species Miniopterus schreibersii. The sequence continues at coordinate 79,067,671 of NC_138104.1, forward strand.
GTGTGACTGGTAAAAATGAGTGCTATTCTCTTTGAAGTTATAACACATTAAAATGTGAATGAACAGTGTGACTAGCAGTTGTGTGAAATTATTTAGTACAGAATTCCTCCTATCCCCAAGTTTAGGGAGATCATCCACTCCGGTTTGCCAAGATAGTTCCGCTTTATGCCTGTTGACCTGAAATAATTATTAGTTGAACTGACTTTTATTCTCAAAATTATCTCTATTTGTATGATAAATTATATGAACACCTTACTAAAATCATACAAGGCAAAATCCTGCTTCAACAAATTAATTTTTGTATATGAAGTGCATAAATGGTGAGGAAGCCAGTTAATGCTAGTTACAAGGTATTGTTGATCCCAAGCATTAAGCACACTCTATTGGCAACACATGCAGTTTTGTTGCTGATAGATGTAATTAATTTGTTCCCTAACTCTGTGTTATTTTTTTTTCTCACTACTTTTTTCTTTTTTTTAATATATCTTTATTGATTTCAGAGAGAGGAAGGGAGAGGGAGAGAGAGAGAGAAACATCAATGATGAGAGTCATTGATCGAGCCCGCAACCAGGGCATATGCCCTGACTGGGAATCGAATCCTGATCGCCTGGATCCTGGGTTGACTCTCAACCGCTGAGCCACGCCCGGCCAGGCTAACTCTGTGTTATTTTGATATAAAGTCAAATCAGGGGAAAGAGAGTAAGTCATAAACTGACTTCTTTGAGAAAATATCCCTTTGCTGGTTGAAGTAGTGTTGCCCCAAGATCCATAACATTGTGTGCAGCTCCCTGAGACAGACTGATTTTCCTCCAAAATTTTGGCTTTGTTCAATACTTTGAGGGCCTTGGGGATCTGAAATTTAGAGTTGAGGTTTTCAGACATATTATTTGTAGAGGAGTTCTAACATATGAAATAAAAAGAAGTGTTAACTCTTCTGCCCTCCCATTCCTCTTTCTCCCCATATATACCCAGGACATGACCCTAAGAGAACTTTTGACAAACGTTTCTAGGGTGAAATAATGAGGACTATACTGGCAATATAAGTACTAGTTCTGCATGCAGCATTTGCTATGATGAGGAGCCCATCCTCACAGGCCACCACAAAGCCAGGGACAAGGGTGAGGAGGGAAAAAAAAGAGTGGAAGTTAGAATCATCATTTGTCTCCAGAACCAACATATCCAGTGGCCAGCTTCAGAAAAAGATATCTGACCAGGAACCAGGACCTGCTGAGCCAAATTCAGCTTCTTGTGCTCAGCACCTGCACAGCAGCCTCTACCCTGCAGTCAGGGTCAATCCTCACAGACAGCTAGCCTGAAGGTCAACCGCACAAAAAACTGGCCAATAGCAATCAAGACTTAATTAGAAGAAGAAGAACTACATAATTCACAAAAGGGAAATTTCTGGAAGGCCCAGATCAGGTGACCAAGGAGACTGTGCCACTGGGTCCCACAGGACACCTACTACATAAGGCCAGCTTTCCAAGACTGGGATTCATAGCAGACCTACCTAATAAATATATAGAAACAAACACAAGGAAGCAGCCAAAATGGAGAGACAAAGAAATATGCAGCAAATGAAAGAACAGGAGAAATCTCCAGAAAAAGTTAAATGAAGTGGAGACAAGAAATTTACCAGATACAGAGTTTAAAAAAGTGGTTATAAGAATGTTCAAAGAGGGGGGATTAAAGATGGTGGCAGACTAAGTGGAAGCTACACTAACACTACCTGGAACAAACTGGAATTACAATTAAAATATAGAAAAAACACTCCCAAGTAATCAACTTCAACTGAAGACAAGCTGGGGAGCACCCTCTTAACCAAGGAGGAAAAGTGGAGACCTCATAGAGACTGGTAAGAAGCGTGGAGGCACAAGGGCTCCCACAGGCAGCGTCTGAAGATCTGAGGGATATCTCAGCTGTGGGGGAGTCCCAGTAAGAACTCTGGAGCTTAAACTCCAGGCTGGGTTTCCTAGCCAAGAGCACCAGAACTGAGAAAGGTGGCGACATAACAACTGGCTGTGAAAAGCAGCCAGGTTTCTGTCTGCCAGGGAGAGATGGCTGGAACTGCATGCACACTCTTAAAAAGCCAACACAGAAAGTTTTGTGTGCAGCCACTCACCTTGGGTTCCAGCTGAGGGAGGGCAGAGTGGACTGGGAAGTTTCTGCAGTCTGAGGCTCATTAAGAGTATCAGATTAATCAGCCTGTAGCCAGAGACAGACTTCAGAGTGCCTTGAGTCTTTTCTTAATCTGCTTCTGGACCCAGGTCTTGGAAAAGCAGAATTTAGTGTGCATCTTGGACCTGTCCAAATGCATGCAGCCCAAACAGAGGGGACCTCAAGCTGTATATTTTTGATAGCTCCAAACAGAGTACTCAGGGCCAGTCACAAACTGTGTCTGACATTGGCCTGCACCAGAGACCCTCCAAAAAGACTGAGAGTCCTAGCAGATCTACCTAATACATAGAAACAAACCCAAATAGGCAGCCAAAATAAGGAGACAAAAAAGCAAGCTCCAAATGAAAGAACAAGAGAAGTCTCCAGAAAAAAAAAAACTAAATGAAATGGAGATAAGCAATCTATCAGATATAGAGTTCAGAATACTAATTGTAAGGATGTTCAACAGCATGAAAAAAATATGAAAACTACAAAGGAAATTAAGAATGACATAGTAGAAATAAAGAATACATTGGAAGGAACAAAGAGCAGATTAGAAGAAGCTTAGGATCAGATCAGCCAATTAGAAGACAGGGTAGAAAAAGTTACTCAATCAGAGATCCAAAAAGAAAATGATGATTAAAAACCTGGATGACAGTTTAAGGGAGTTGTAGGACAACATGAAACTTAAAATATTTTCATCAAAGGAGTGCCAAAGGAGGTCAAAAGTAAGCACAGGTTAGACAACCTTTGTGAAGAAATAATGGTAGAAACCTTCCTTAACCTGGTGAAGGAAAAAGTCACACAAGTTCAGGAGGCACAGAGAGTCCCAAGCAAGAAGAATTCAAAGAGGCACACGCCCAGACCCATCATAATTAAAATTCCAAAAATCCAAGACAACAAGAGAATCTTAAAAGCAGCCAAAGGAAAGTATTTCTGTTACCTACAAAGGAGCTCCCATAACGCTGTCAGCTGACTTCACATCAGAAACTCTACAGGCCACAAGAAAATGGCATGAAGTATTCAAGGTAATGCAAAACAAGAATCTGAAACCAAAGCTACTCTATCCAGCAAGGCTATCATTCAAGATAGGTGGTGAAATAAAGAGCTTCCTAGACAGAAAAATCTAAAGAAGTTTATCACCATCAAACCAGCATTGCAGGAAATGTTAAAAGAACTGTTGTTATTAGAAGTAGAAATACAGAGAAAGAAAAACATAAGCATAATGAATTAAAATGGCAATAGATAAGTATCTATCAATAATAATCTTAAATGTAAATGGATTAAATGCTCCAATCAAAAGATATAAGGTGGCTGAATGGATAAGAAAACATGATCCAAATATATGCTGTCTACAAGAGACCCACCTCAGAACAAAAGACTCACACAGGATGAGAGTGAAGGGATGGGAAAATTTCCCATGCAAATGAGAATGAAAAAAAGCTGGGGTAGCAGTACTTGTATTGGACAAAATAGGCTTCAAAATGAAGACCATAATGAGAAACAAGAAAGGTCATTACATAATACTAAAGGGATTGATTGATCCAACAAGAAGATATAACCCTGATAAACACATATGCACCCAATGCAGGAGCACCTAAATTTATAAAAATTTTCTAAAGGACTTTAAGGGAGAAATTGGCAGCAAAACAGTCATACTAGGAGACCTTAACACCCCATTGATTTCACTGGATAAGTTTCCAGACAAAAAATTAACAAGGAAACAGTGACCCTATGTGACACCGTAGATCAGATGGATTTAATTGATATTTAAAAAACATTTTGCCCCAAAGCTGAAGAATATACATTCTTCTCAAGTGAACATCAGTAGATGAGTGGATAAAAAAGCTGTGGTACAGTTACACCTTGGAATACTATGCATCTGTATAAAAGAAGGATCACATCCTTTGGGACAGCATGGAGAGAAGCGGAGAGTATTATGCTTAGTGAAATAAGCCAGTAAGAGAAAGGCAGGTACAACATGATCTCACTCATATGTGGAATGCAATAAACAAAATTGACTGATGAACAAAATAGATCCAAAGACATAGAAGCATGGAACAGACTGAGGGATCTCAGAGAGAAGGTGGGGTAGGGGAGTGGGTAAGGAGAGATTAATCAAAGAACTTATATGTCTATAAGCATAACCCATGGACACAAATATTGTTATGGGGAAGGCCTGGGAGTGGGGTGGATACAGTGTGGAGGGGATCAATGGGAGAAAAAAGAGACATCTTTAATACAACAATAAAAATAAATTTTTAAAAAAAGAATGCTCAAAGAACTTGGTGAGAATTTTAACAAAGAGATAACAAGCATATAAAAATACAGAGAAACCATAAAAATGAACCAGTCAGAAATGAAGAATACTTTAAATGATGAATACACTGGAAGAAATAAACAGTAGGTTGGATGAAGCAGACGATCAAATCAACAACTTGGAAGACAAGGTAGCAGAAAACACCCTATCAGTGCAGCAAAATGAAAAAGGAATTTTAAAAAATGAGGGTATTTTCAGGGACTGTTGGGACAACATGAAGCATAACAACATCCACATCATAAAGGATACAGTAGGAGAAGAGAGAGAGCAAAGGATCAAGAAGCTATTTGAAGAAATAGTGACTGAAAACTTCCTTAGCCTCGTGAAGAAAAAGACACAGAAGACCAGGAAGTGCATTAAGTCCCAAACAACATAAACCCAAAGAGGCCCACATTGAGGCACATCATAGTAGAAAAGTCAAAGACTAAACCAAAGAAAGAATCTTAAATTGTTTGCTGGTAGTTTTTATTGGGCGCTCTACTACCAGTCAATGTAAAATGTATAAATACATTTCCTGCATACAATGTGTTAAAAGAAGCAAGAGAAAGTTAGTTACCTACAAAGGAACTCCTATCAGACTCTCAGTTGATTTCTAAACAGAAAATTTTACACCAGAAGGGACTGGCATGGAATATTCAAAGTGATGAAAAGCAAGGACCTAAACCAAGATTATTTTACCCAGCAAGACTATCATTTATAATTGAAAGAAAGTCCTAGCTGGGGAGCTCAGATGATTAGAGAATTGTCACAATATGTCAAGGTTGAAGGTTCAATTCCCAGTCAGGGCACATATAAGAATCAACCAATGAATGCATAAATAAGAGGAAAAATAAATCAATGTTACTCTCTGTGTGTCCCTTTCTTGTTCTCTCTCCAACATCAATAAATAAATAAGATGTTAAAAAACTGAAGGAGAAATAGAAAGATTCCCAGACAAAAATGCTAAAGGAGTTTGTTACCACCAAACCAGTATTAAAAGAAATATTAAAGGGTCTTCTTTAAAAAGAGCAATAATAATAATAAACAGAGATACATATTTAAAAGAATAAACTGGCAATAAATATGTACCTGTCAATAATCACTTTAAATCTAAAAGGCTTAGATACTCCAATCAAAAAACCCATAGCTGAACTGATACAAAAACAAAACCCATATGTATGTTGTCTACAAGAGACCAACCTCAAAACAAAAGATGCACACAGACTAAAAGTAAAGGGATAGAAGAAGTATTTCATGCAAATGGAAATTTAAAAAAGCTGCGGTAGCAATACTTATATTTGGCAAAATAGACTTGAAAACAAAGGCTATATTCAGAAACAAAGGAGGACACTACATAATGATAAAGGGAATAATCCAACAAGAGATTATAACCCTTGTAAACATTTATGCACCCAGCATAAGAGCACTAAGTATACAAAGCAAATCTTAATTGACATAAAGGGAGAGATTGACAGTAACAGAGTCATAGTAGGGGACTTTAACATCCCACTGACTTCACTGGATAGATCTTCCAGGCAGAAAATCAATAAGAAACAGCAACCTTAAATGACACACTAGATCATATGGATGTAATAGACATCTTCAGAGCATTTCACCCCAAAGCAGCAGAATATACATTCTTTTCAAGTGCACATGGAACATTTTTTAGGATAGACCACTTGTCAAGACACAAAACAAGTCTTGATAAAAACAAGAAGATTGAAATCATATCAAGCATCTTCTCTGACCATAATGATATGAAACTAGAAATCAATCACAGGAAAAAAATTGAAGAACACACAAAAACATGGAAGCTAAATAACGTATTACTAAACAATGAGTGGCTTAACAATGAGATCAAGGAAGAAATAAAAAGAGATCTTGCAACAAATGAAAATGAAAACACAACTGCTCACAATTTATAGAACACAGCGAAAACAGTCCTAAGGGAGAAATTCATAGCATTACAGGCCTACCTCAAGAAATAATTTTAAAAATCTCAAATAAACCATCTAACTTTACCTTAAAAGATCTAGATAAAAACAATAAGCAAAGTTTAAAGTGAGTAGAATAAAGGAAATAATGAAGATCACAGCAGAAATAAATTAAATAGAATTAAAAAAATAATACAGCCCTGGTAGGTTTGGCTCAGTGGTTGGAACATCACCCCGTGGACTGAAGGGTCTTGGGTTTGCTTTTGGAGGCATGATCTCTGGCCCTGTGGGGGATGTGCAGAAAACAAGCCAATCAATGACTCTCTCATCATTAATGTTTCTATCTCTTTCTCTCCTCTCCCTTCATCTCTCTGAAATCAATAAAGACATATATATACATATTGTTTTTAAAAGGCCATATACAAAAAACCGACAGCCAACATACTATTCAATGGGCAAAAATTAAAAACATTTCCCTTAAGATCAGAAACAAGACAAGGATATCTCCTTTCACCACTCTTATTCAACATAGCATTGGAATGCCTACCCACAGTGATCAGACCAGAAGAAATTAAAGGCCTCCAAACTGAAAAGGAAGAAGGAAAAATGTCATTATTTGCAGATGCCATGATACTCTATATGGAGAACCCTAAAGAGTACACCAAAAAAACTACTAAACTAATAAATGAATTTGTAAATTAACAGAATACAAAATAAATATCCAAAAGTCAGTTGCAGTTTTATACACCAATAGTGGACTATTGGAAATAGAAACTAAGAAAACAATCCCATTTACAATTGTACCAAAAAAATAAAATGCCTAGGAATAAATTTAACCAAGGATGTGAAAGACCTGTACTCAAAAAAATTATAAGATAGCAAAGAAAGAAAATGAAGATACAAATAAGGGGAATCATATACTGTATTCATGGATTGGAAGAATTAACATCATTAAAATGTTTATACTCTCCAAAGCTATCTATAAATTCAATGTAAATGCTATCAAGATACCAATAGCTTATTTAACAGAACTAGGACAAATATTTCAGAAAGGTATACGGAACCACAAAAGACCATGAATAGCCACAGCAACCTTGAGAAAGAAGAAAAAGTTAGAAGAATCCTGTTACCTAATATCAAACTATACTACAAGGCCATAGTAATCAAAACAGCATGGTACTGGCTTAAAAACAGACATATAGATCAATGAAATAGAATAAAGACTCCAAAAATAAACCTACACTTAAAAAAATATATATCTTTCTTGATTTCAGGGAGAAGAAGGGAGAAAGAGAGAGAGATAAAAACATAAACGATGAGAGAGTCATTGATTGGCTGCTGCCTTCATGCCCTCTACTGGGGATTGAACCCGCAACCCAGGTATATGCCCTGACCAGAACTGAACCTCAATCTCTTGGATCATAGGTTGATGCTCAACCACTGAGCCATGCCAACTGGGCTACACCCACACTTTTATGGTCAATTAATATCCAACAAAGGAGGCAAGAACATACAATGAGGTAAAAATAGTCTACTTAATAAACAGTGTTAGGAAAATTGGACAGACAAGCCCAAAGAAAAAAAAATAGACCACCTTCTTAAACTGTACACACAAATAAACTCAAAATGGGTTAAAGACTTATAAGACTCAAAACTATAAGAATAGTAGAAGAAAACCTAGGCAGTAAAATCTCAGACATTTCTCATAATATTTTTTCTGATATGTCTCTTTGGGCAAAGGAAATAAAAGAACAAATAAACAAGTGGGGCTATATTAAACTAAAAAGCTTTTGCACAATAAAGAAGACCATGAACCAAATGAAAAGACAAACCACTAAATAGGAGAATATAATCACCAATGATACATTTGGTATGTGGTTAATATCCAAAATTTATAAAGAACTTATACAATTCAACACGAAGAAACAAACAATCTAATTTAAAAATGGGCAAAGGACCTGAATAGACACTTCTCCGAAGAGAACATACAGATGGCCAATAGACCTATGACAAAATGCCGAATGTCACAAATCATCAGAGAGATGCAAATTACAGTTAGTGAGATATCACTTCACACTTGTCAGAATGGCTATCATCAAAAAATCAACAAATAAGATACACATTGGGTAAAAATGGAAACATGACAAGTAGATGCTATTTTTAACTAATAACATTACAGCAGGAAAAAGATTGGCCCTGTTCCATCTAATTAGCACAATCATTAGCCAGCACACAGGTGAGTAATTACTAGATGTTAGATATTCCTCAGAATTCCTACATTCTGAGAAATAGGGATTGTGTACAACAGGTTCTTGTTAGAAAAGAAGCCTAGAAAAAATGCTCAGCCATGAGTCACTGTTAGTGTTATAGATAATATTGCTATCCAACAAACAGTCTCAAAACTTAATGACTAAATATTATAATGATTTCTGCTCAGAGTTTAGCTAGTTCTGGAACAACTAGGATCTCCTTCATCACCTAATAGTCCAGCATCTTTTCAAAACTGTTCTGGCTTAAAAAAAAATCCAAGAAGAAAATCCTCAATATACAAGGTTTATTGATAACTGATAACTTAAGAAATAATCAGAATGTCTGGACTCTAATTCTGGTTAAGTCTCCAATATTGTCAACTTGGGTATTTGTTTTAACTTCTGTGGACCTCAGATTCTTCTATGAAATCAACAGTTGACTAAATGATTTCTAAACGTCTTTGCAGCTTATTTACAAAGAATATGTTATTCTTAGCTGTTTCTCAGGAAACTTTGGAGGAATGTGGAAGCACAGTAGAAAATGGCATGTTCATTGTTACCACTTCATGGTCCAAACCAACCCATTCTCAAATCTTATTGTCCCCTATCAGAAATTCAGCAGATCCACTTCTGTAGTGCACCAAACTTTCCTTTTACTTTCTAAGCTCAGCTATTTTTTTCATTCCCATCATAGAATGTCAGTTTATCCTGAAGATCTCTTGAATTCAAGTCTAGTGTACTACTTTTTAATTGAATGTATGGGGTGACATTGGTTCACAAAACCATACAGGTTTTAAGTGTAAAAGTCACTAAACATCATCTGCACACTGCATCATGTGACTATTGCCCAAAGGAAAGCCTTTTTCTGCCCCCTTTTATCTCCTCTTTGCCCACTTCCACCTACCCCCACCCCTCATTCCTCTGGTTATCACCACACTGTTGTCTGTGTATATGTGTTGTATATACCAGAAGAAGAAGAGAGGGAGAAAGAATGAAGAGCCTCTTCAAGCAAGCAGTTGATGAGAACTTCCCAAAGCTATGAAAAGAGCAAGATCCTCAAATCCAAGAAGCAAACAGAACACCTAATTTCTTCAATTAAAAAAGGTCTTCTCCAAGGCATATTATATTAAAACTGTCAAAAATTAAAGACAAAGTTCTCAAAGGAACCAGGGGAAAGAAAGAAGTGACCTACAAAAGAAAATCCGTCAGAATTTCATCCGTCTTCAGAGCAGAAACTCTACAAGTCAGAAGAGAGTGAAACCAAATATACAAACTACCGAAAGAGAGAAATTACCAGCCAAGAATAATATATTCAGCAAAGTTATCCTTTAGACATGAAGGAGATAAAGACTTTTCCAGACATACAGAAGCTGAGAAAATTTATAACCAGAAAACCTCCAGTACAGAAAATATTAAAGGGTGTTACTCTATCTGAAACCAAGAACAAAAGGTCAAAAAACTACGAGTAAGATCATTCATAAACAGGGATAATTTGTGACAACAAAAATATAAAAGGGGAGAGAGTAAAGGTCTGAATTTGCAAAGGAAGATGAAGATCAGATGCATTCAAAAGAAAAAGGACTACTATATATATAAACCTATATTTTGCAAAAACCTAATGGTAACCACACACACATGCACACACACACACACACACACACACAAAATCAAAAAACAAAACAAAACAAAAAAATAACAGAAAAAAAAAAAGAGACACATAACTTAAAAAAGGAAACAGAGAAAACATGTATGGAATATTACCAAACAAAACAATAGTAGGAAGCACAAAGGAAAAGAACCAATGGAGAAACAGAAGTACCAGGAAAAAAAAAACAAAAAAACGGTAAAATGGCTATAGGAAATCCTCAAACATGATTAAATACTCAAAATATTAATGGACTGAATTCACCAATAAAAAGCAGAGAGTAGCAGATTGGATAAACAAAATAAAACAAAGCAAACATATATTAGCTTCAGGATACACATCTAAGCTGTTAAAACAAAAATAGACTAAAGGTGAAAGAGTTGAAAATATTTCTCCAAGCAAATAGCATCCAGAGAGAAACAGGTGTTGCCATATTTATATCTGACAAAACAGAATTCAAGATAGCAAAAATAACAAGAGACAAAGGTGGACATTTTATAATGATAAAGGGGACACTATATCAAGAAGACTTAACACTTTTCAATATATATGTAACCAATCAGGGAGTACTGAAATATATAAAACAGCTACTAACAGAACTAAAGGGAGAAACTAACAAAAACACAATCATGGTAAGGGATCTAAATACTCCATTGATAGTTCTAGCAAGATCAACTACACAGAAAATCAATAAATACTGGCCTTAAATGACACATTAGACCAAATGGACATAATTGACATTTACAGAGTATTTTATTCCAGTGCAAAGATTGTACATTCTTTTCCAGTGCACATGGGATATTCTCAAGGATAGACCATATTCTGAGTCACAAAACTAGCCTCAACACCTGGAGATTATTATGCTAAGGGAAATAAACCAGTTGGTGAAAGACAAATACTGTATGATTTCACATATGTGTGGAACCTAATGAACAAAAATAAACTGAGGAACAAAATGGAAACAGAGACATGGATACATGGAACAGTCTGACAGTTGTTAGAAAGGAGGGGGAGGGGAGACTAGGTGCAAGAAGGTGAAGGGATTAACCAAAGAACATATATACATAACCCATAGACAAAGGCAAGAGTGTGGTGATGGCTAGAGGGAAGGGAGGGAGCTAGGGCACAGGGGGGTGGGCAAAGGGGGGGATGGGAACATCTATAATAGTGTAAACAATTTAAAAAGTAAAAATAACATGAATCTCAACAAATTTAAGAAGATTGAAATCATACCAAGCATGTTCTCTGAACACAATGTTTTGAAATTAGAAATAATCTGCAAAAAGGAAGTAAAATAACCCCCAAATATGTGCATATTAAACAATGTAGTACTAAAAAATGACTGGGTAAAAAGAAATAAAAAGTGAAATCAAAAGATACAGACAATAGTGTGGTGAAGGCCTGAGGTAGGAGGTAGGGATGGGTTAGAAGGGTTAATGGAGAAAAGAAAGGGACATCTGTAATACTTTCAACAATAAAGATAAATTTTAAAAAATGATATATAGAGACAAATGAGAATGATAATATGACATATCAAAAAGCATGGGATGCAGCAAAAGCAGTAACAAGAGGGAAGTTTATATCATTACAGGCCTCTCTCAAGAAACAAGAAAAATCCCAAGTAAATGACCTAACATCACATCTTAAAGAACTAGAAAAAGAAGAATAAAAGTAACTCAAAGTCAGCAGAAGAAATGAAATCATAAAAATTAGAGCAGAATTGAATGAAATAGAGAACAAAAAGACTATACACAAAAGTAATACAACAAAGAGATGGTTCTATGAAAAGATTAATAAAATTGACAAACCCCCAGCTAGACTCACTAAGGATTAAAGGGAAAAGACCCACACAAACAAAATCAGAAATGAGAGAGGAGAAGTCACCACAAACATCACAGACATACAAAAGATCATACTAGAATATTATGAAAGACTATATGCCACCAAATTCAATAACCTAGAAGAAATGGATAGGTTCCTAGAAATATGTAATCTTAGGCTAAATCATGAAGACATGGAAAGTTTAAATAGACCGATCAGCAGAGAGGAAATCGAAACAACCAACAAAAACCTCCCAAAAAATAAAGGTACAGGACCAGATGGTTTCACCAGTGAATTCTACCAAATGTTCAAAGACTATTTAAAACCTATCCTTCTCAAACACTTTCAAAAATTTGAAGAATAGGCAATACCTCCTAATACAGTTTATGAGGCCAGTAGAACCCTGATACCAAAACCTGGCACAGATAACACAAAAAAGGAAAACTACAGACCAATATCGCTGATGAATACAGATGGAAAAATCCTAAACAAAATACTAGCAGATCAAATGCAATAATACATCAAAAAAATAATGCATCACAGTCAAGTGGGGTTCATTCTAGGGACACAAAGATGGTTCAACAAACACAAGTCGATCAATGTAATACACCACATTAACAAAAGAAAGGCTAAAAATCATATGGTCTTATCAATAGATGCAGAAAAATCTTTTGGTTAGATACAACAACCAAAGCATCCTGCAATAGAGGACTGGATATTGATGTGGTGCATGTACACAATGGAAAACTACTCAGCCATAAGAAAGGATGAAATACTGCCATTTGCAACAATATGGATGGACCTTGAGAATATTATGCTAAGTGAAATAAGTCAGTTAGAAAAAGCTAAGGACCATATGATTTTGCTTATATGTGGGATGTAAAACTAAATCTAGTGGACACAAGCAGCAGTGTGGTGGTTGTCAGGGGAGTAAAGGGGTTCCTAATATATAGTGATGGAAGAAGATTTAACTTTGAGTGGTGGGCATACAGTGCAATATACAGATATTGTATCATAGAAACCCACACCTAAAACCTGTATGATTTTATTAACCAAAGTCACCTCAATAAATTTAATTTAATTTAAGAAATTAAAAATGGAACTGCCAACAATTTCACTTCTGGGAATTTATCAGAAAAAACACAAAACCTAATTCAAAAGAATATATGCACCCCTATGTTCATTGCAGCATTATTTAAGATAGCCAAGATTTGGAAACAGCCCAAGTGCCCATCAGTAGATGAGTGGAGAAAATGTTGTGGTACATTTACACAATGGAATTCTACATGACTATAAAAAGGAGAAAATTTTACCCTTTATGACAGCATAGATGGATGTGGAGAGCATTATGCTAAGTGAAATAAGCCAGTCAGAGAAAGACAAGTGCCATATGATTTCACTCATATGTGGAATTTAATGAACAAACTGAACTAGCAAACTGAATAAAGGCAGACTCATAGAGTAGTCAGATAGTTTTGGTGGGGAGGTGTGTGTGGGGGGGTGGAGGGATTGATAACAAAAAAAAGAGAAAGAACTCATGGAGATGAACAACAGTGTGGGTATTGGAGGGGGAAAAGGGTGGGTAGAGGTGGAAGAGTGTACAGAGAGGCTAAATGGCGATAAAAAAAATAAAATAAAAGGAAAAAAATCAAATACACCAATACATTTAAAAAATAACTAATCATGATCCAGTGGTGTTTATTCCAAGGGAGCAGGCTGGTTCAACATATGCAAATCAATCAATGTGATATACCACATCTACAAAACAAAAGATAAAAATCATATGATCTTATCAATAGATGCAGAAAAAGCATTGGATAAGATACAACATCTATTTATGATTAAAACACTCAATAAAATAAGAATAGAAGGAAATTATCTAAAATAATAAAAGCCATATACTCTAAACACTCAGCTAATATCATACTCAGTGGTGAAAAACTGAAAGCTTGCCTCTAAGATCAGGAACAAGACAAGGATGTGCACTCTCACCACTCTTATTCAGCAAAGTTCTGGAAGTCTTAGCCAGAACAATAAGGCAAGAGAAAGAAATAAAATGCATCTATATTGGGAATGAAGAAGTAAAAGTGTCACTTTTTGCAGATGACATCATTCTGTATATAAAGAACCCTAAGGACTGCACCAAAAAACTATTAGAAACAATAAACATATACAGTAAAGTTATAGGATACAAATAAAAGTACAAAAATCCACTGATTTTCTATATGCTAACAATGAAATTTCAGAAAAAGAAAATTTAAAAAAATTATTTTGCAACTTTAACAAAAAATAAGATACCTAGCAATAATCTTAATAAAGGATGTCAAAGAACAAAATACCAAAAACTACAAAACATTATTAAAAGAGATTGAAAAAGACAATGCAATGGAAAAATATTTAGTGTTCATGGATTGGAAGAATCAACGTAGTTAAAATGGTTATAGTATACAAAGCAATATACAGATTTAACTCAATCCTCATCAAAATACTAATGCCACTTTTTAAAGAAATAGAAAGAAGAAAGCATCAGATTTGTGTGGAACCACAGAAGACCCTGATTAGTCAAAGCTGGAGGTGTCACACTACCTGACTTCAAATAATACTACAGAGCAATGATAATCAAAACATCATGGTATTGGCAGAAAAACAGACATACAGACCAATGGAACAGAATTGAGAGTTCAGAAATAAAACTACATGAATATGGGAAAGTAATTATTGGCAAAGCAACCAAAAACATACAATGGAGAAAAGAAAGTGTCTTCAGAAAATGGTTCTTGGCCCGGCTGGGCATGGCTCAGTGGTTGAACATCAACCTAGGATCCAGGAGATCGCAATTCAATTCCAGGTCAGGGCACATGCCCAGGTTGCGGGCTCGATCCCTAGAAGGGGGTGTGTGGGAGGTAGCCAACTAATGACGACTCTCATCATTGATGTTTTTATCACTCTCTCCCTCTCATTTCCTCCCTCTGAAATCAATAAAGATATATTTTTTAAAAATGGTTCTTGGAAAATTGGAAAGCCACATGCAAATGCTTGAAAAAAGACTGCAGTTTCTCTCCATGTACAAAAATTAATTCAAAATGGATTAAAGACGTAAATGTAAGATCTGAAACAATGAATTACATAGAAGAAAACATAGATACAAAACTTATGAACCTTGGTTTTAGAGAAGATTCTATGAATCTGACCTCAAAGGCAAGGGAAGTAAAAGCAAAAATAAATGAATGAGGCTATATCAAACTAAAAAGATTCTGCACAGCAAAAGAAACTGGCAACAAAACAAAGAGGCAGCCAACCAGATAGGAGAATATATTTGCAAACAACTTCTCTGACAAGGGGTTAATATCCAAAATATGTAAAGAACTCATACAACTAAACATCAAACAAACAATGCAACACAAAAATGGAGAGAGTACCTGAATGGACACCTCTCCCAAGAAATCATACAAATGGCCAACAGACATGGCAAATATGCTCAACTTCACTAGCTATTAGGGAAATGAAAATCAAAACTACAATGAGATACCACCTTACACTTGTTAGAATGGCTATTACCGACAAGTAATAACAAGTGTTAGAGAGATTGTGGAGAAAAGGGAACCCTCATTCACTGCTGTTGGGAATGTAAACTGGTATAGCCACTATTGAAAGCAGTCTGGTGATTCCTCAAAATATTAAGAATAGAGCTACCATATGACCCAGCAATCCCTCTTCTGGGTATCTACCCAAAAAATTTGAAAACATTTATTCACAAGGACATATGCACCCCTATGTTCATTGCAGCATTATTCATGGTGGCCAAGACATGGAAACAACCAAAGTGTCTTTTGATAGATGATTGGATAAAGAAGATGTGGTATATACATATATACAGTAGAATACTTATACAGTATTCTACGTATATACAGTAGAATACTTCTCAAATATAAGGAATGATGAAATACTGCCATTTGCAACGACACGGATGGACCTTGAGAATATCATGCTAAGCAAAATAAAGTAATCAGAAAAAGCCAAGAACCATATGATTTTGCTCATATGTGGCATATAAAACTGAAACTCGTAGACACACACAGCAGTATGTGGTTACCAAAGGGAAAGGGGGTAGGGGTGGTAGCAAAGGGCAAAGGGGGCCAAATATATGGTGACAGAAAATTACTTGACTTTGAGTGGTGGGCACACAATGCAATACACAGATCTTGTAACAAAGAAATATACACCTGAAACTTATATAATCTTATTAACATGTCACCCCAATAAATTTAATAAAATAAAAATTGAAAATAAATAAATTTTATATATTTCGTGAGAGGAAGATCTATAATTATTTCAAAATATTTAGCCAGTATTATTAACATTAGCTATTGAATAATCAAGCTTTTTCTCATTATGAAGAAAATTTGTTCTTTTTACTGTACCTTTTGAGTTATGTAGGCAGTGCATGAATACACTACCATTGTGAAAAACTTTAAGAAAGTACATAAAAAAGCAAATTACCCAACTCAGTCACCAATGGCCTGTCAATTTCATTTTTCCTCCAGAAGATATTTTATCAGTTTTGTGCTTATCCTTCCAGTTTCTCTCTATTCATTTAGAATCACATGATTTGAGCATGTCAAATATATAGTATTGTTTTATGGGGGCTTATACATGAATGTATTCATATGGTATACATTGTACTATAATGGTTTTTATTCTTCACTTACATCATAGGGATTATTTTGTAGCAGTGCCTTTAAATAGACCTGATTATTTTAAATAGTTTCATAGTCTCTCATGGTATAAATAATAATTTAATATATTACTTTCATATTGAGGTTTTAAGTTACTTCTAATTTTTCACACAGATAATTTTTTTCAATAAACTTTATATGCATCTTTATACTCCAAAGTATTTCTATATAGAGATTGCCATATAACTGGAAGTGATACATATACTAATACATATATATTCATATATATATAATTCAAAAGGTTTCATCAAGTTTTACTTCTCCTGATGTGTAGGATAATAAATGTCTCATTATCATCAATAAAACTAAAGATTTTAGTTTTTCCCCCCAGTTTTATTGAGATATAATTGACATACATTACTGTATAACTTTAAGGTATACATCATAATGGTTTGACTTACATATATTGTGAAATGATTACTGCTATAAGTTTAGTTAGCATCCATCATCTCATATAGATACAATAAAATGAGAAAACAAAAAATAAAATAATAATAAAATAAAATAAAAATTTCCTTGTGATGAAGACTGTTAGGAGTCACTCTCTAAACAATTTTCATGCATATCATAGAGCAGTGTTAACTTAGTCATCAAGCTGTACATCATGTTCATAGTACTTATTTATGTTGTAACTGAAAGTTTGTACCTTTTTGATCACCTTTCTCCTATTCTCTCTCCCTCTCTTACCTCTGGTAACCACAAATCTGTTGCCATTTTCTGTGAGTTTTTGTTTGTTTGTTTGTTTTTTATTCCACATATAAATGAGATCATACAGTATTTGTCTTTCTCTTTCTGACTTATTTCATTTAGCATAACGCCTTCAAGGTCCATCAATGATAGGATTTCCTCTTTTTTTTTGGTTATTGCAAACAGTGTTGCAAGGAACATGGAAGTGCATATAGCTTTTTGAGTTGGTGTTTTCATTTCCTTTAGATAGTTTCCCAAAAGTAAAATTGCTGGATTATACGGTAATTTTATTTTTAATTTTTTAGTATCCTCCATCTTGTTTTCCATAGTGGCTGTACCAGTTTACAATATAATTGGATATTTTATTTTTTCATCTTTTCTGCTTCTAAGTATGTCAGTATCATATTTGAGTTTGCAGTTATCTTGTAGTTATCCATTTATTCAAGTCAGGAAATATGTCATATCCTTTGACTCCTTCAACCTCAATTGCTACCTATGTAAAATAAGAAATGTAGAACTCTTCTTTCCCCAGCCCTTCCTTTCATACCCCCTAGTCTTAGAACATGGTAATCTGGCATTTTAGAGCCAACTACAAAATATATATTTCAATTATATCTCATCTCTTTCAAAAACTATTTTTTATACTTCCATTCTCTTTTGTAAGTCTACTTTCAACAATAACTGTATGTTTAACTAGTAGTGCTGCTTAAGTTCAGATTATACCACTATACTTCTTTCTTATGCTATTTATTTTCATCTCTCAATTGGCAATGGAATAAGTATTTCCCTTATGTTAAATGAATAGTCTTAGGGAAGGTTCCCCAGAAACAGACTTTGAGACAGAGATGTACATGCTGGAAAATAACTGCAGAGTGATCTCGAGAAGAGCAGTGTAGGGGAGTACAAAAAGCAGGATGGGCAGGGGAAGAAGAACTGTCAGTCATTTGTAACAAAGACTTCAGCCAATCTCACAGAAAGCTCTGGAGATGGGATGGTTCTTCAGAGCTGTCCCAAATTTTGGTGTGAAGGGTCAGACCTTTGTACATCTACACAGACCATCCTATCCTATGGGAGAGTGTAATCTTGGGTTCCCATCTGCTAAAGGCAATACATAGAGAGGGACTCAGCCATGAGCTCTCAGCAGCCAGCCCTCCCAGAAGTTGAAAGAATGAGAATCTCTGTTTTGAAGTGGGAGATCTACAGCAGCAACTATAAATAAAAAATTCACCTGAAATAGAATATTTTAACTCCCAAATTTTTCTCCTCAGAATTGCAGAGATGCTGTTTCTTGATTTCTGGAACTTTATGGTGTGGGGAGGGAATATGAGGCTGGGCAAATTCTCATTCTTTCCTGGCTAACCTATTTTTTTCTGACCAAACACATTTTTTCCTTTTTTTTCTCAGAGTTCAAAATGTGCATCAGAATATCTCAGACATGAGTGTCTTCATTAACCATTCTTTGTATTCAGCAGTTGAAGACCGTTTTCTTCTGTTGTACCACAAATTATTGCAATATTTCTTGTCTTCTTCAAGAACACAGATTTTCATCAGAAAAGTAAGTCTCCATGCTCTTGATTTCATAGTTATCTTCTTCTCTTTCTTTCATATTACCTTTGGCTACTTTTTCTATCTTCAGTGAATGCTTATTAAATCTTTTCTCATCAGCGACTGAGGTTCCTGCAGTGTTAAATCTGTTGTTTTCTGATTGGGCTGTGAATTTAAATTTTGTTATTACATTTTTATACCTCTTGATGTCTTTCTCTCAAGCTACTTTCCACTTTATATGAGTCTATATCTCATCCAGTCTTTTGTCATCTCAGTTTTCCTCTCATCTCACCTTTTCCCTTCTTATTAAATCTATATTTTCTTTATTTTTCTTGAGAACAACTAATGCTTTCTTTCTAAACTTTGTCTTTATAACATGTAGTACATGTTTTAAAAAGTATGATTATATACTGTAGCTTCAAGTTAACACCTTGCTGACTGTTTATTTTGAGCCAGAACTTCCCCATGCAGCCAGTTACTTTCCACACTTGAATATTAAATGAAAGCATCTGAATAAATTTATGTGTATTTTATTTTGTCATATCTTATATTTATACTACCATAAGTTGAAATTAAATGTATTTTGTTTTTTTAAATATTTTTTGAGTGTGATATGTTGTATAACATGTGTCTACATGCATTGGTACTAAACAAGTTTTACATACATATCATGTTTCACTATGCTTTACCTTAGAAAAATATACTTTACATACCCTAGTGGGATTTTTTTTTTTTTATCACTGGTTACTATATTTTATAAAACATTATCTTTTAATTTTCCTGATAATCTGAATGGCAAATCTTTATTTGGCACACATAATGAAGAGGAAAGCCAGGTAGGGCCGAAATAAGTGCTGAGAAGTGAAGAGTGAAGTGCAGACACTAGTTATCTCGTGACCAGTCAACGACATTTGGGAATGGAGACATGAGTTAACTCATGACTGGTTAGCAAGGTGTATTCTTTTTCTCTGATATAATCAAATATTTCTTGTTAAGACCCACATTTTAGCTTGGCTTATTTTCACTTGTAACTAAATGATAAGAATCAATCCAGGCTCAGTGTAGATTCCCCTTATCCTCTCTCACTGTTCAACTGATTGCTAAGAGTATCCCCTTTTTGTGATATTTAGCTGAATGACAATTGACATACATAGCTCCTAACCAAATATCTGGAGTCCAACAACCGTTAACCTGTTGCAACACTCCTAACCAAGAAAGGAATTTCTCCTGATCCTGTGAATTTACATTATGGAGTCCAATTGATGTCTGAATAAGAAGTTTTCTAGGATTTTATGGTTCTTTTATTTTATGTATATATTTCATTAAAATATTGCATAACATCCCAAAAGTTTTAGCATGCATAGCCCTGCTTCATCTCTTCCAGCTTGAGATTTCAGAAGGCAATTTATGACCACTGTGGTAATTCAGCACTGGTTATGTTGCATTTCTAGGGACTTAAAGACTTTGAAAGACCTAGAGATGTTTCTGTTTCCTTGACTTAGACCTAACTAACATATTTAATTTTTCAAATTAGTCCTTTTGCTTAGTAGAAATCCCTCCTAGGATCTTGGAGTTATTAATTCCCAGAGTTGTGGTAATCTTACATGCCACTCCATGTTTGTTTATTTTTTATGAGTATTTCAATGAAGAAAGTACAGAAAAGCAAAAATAATGCCTTAACAAACAACTATCATAATACATTTGTCCCTGGCTACACAATTAAGTATAATTTAATTATATCGTGAGGTCATTGTTCTTTGAGGAAACTCATGCCCAAGTACAAGATGAAAACCGTTAAGAATAGAAACTTTAAGAGTCATCATTTTACCCAAAAGTTAGTTTTATGATATATTTCTGTGAGACTATGAACACTCTATATGAAGAGTTAGTGGCAGAGACAGTAGGAAATTTTTAGAGATGAAATACCTAAGGAAGTGATACTGCAGTTAATCAGTGTTTGACAGTAATTGTTTTCATTTATGGCACAATGTGCCTGATTAGACATGTCCACTATGAAGGCAATTGGCATGGTGTTTGCAGAGTTCAGTAATCCCCAAGACCACTCACTTCCAGCACCAACTGCAAGTTTGAGGACGCCCAAGATCAAGTTTCAAGTTTAGATTCCCCAAGAACTCCCTCAGGTTCAACAACTTACTAGAAAGGTTTTTAAAAACCCACTAAAGGCATGGTTACACTGTATTAAAGTTAAAAGATACAGATTAAAATCAGCCAAATAAAGAGACACATGTGGGAAACTCCAGGAAAGTTCCAAAGTGTGAAGTTTCCAGTTGTTCTCTCCTGGTAGAGTCATAAACATCATTAATTTTTCTTGGCAACAATGTGTAAAAATACACACAGAATATTACCAACCTGGAAAGCTCAACTGAGCCTTGGTGTCCAGAGATTTTACTGGGGCTCAGTCACAAAAAGCCTGGCTGGCTGCTGGCACATGGCTTGCCTTTAGTCTCCAGCCCCTTTGGAAATCAAGCTGATACTACATGGTACAAAGTCCCTACTATACATCACATTGTTAGACTGTCCAGTGTGTCCTAGGGCCCTCAGGTAAACAAAGACATTCTTATCAGTCAGGGCATTGCAAGGGCTTAGGAATCACCTCCCAGAAGTTGAGGGCAAGGGCCAGACCTCTCTTTGGGTGAGGCTAAATTACTTACTACACAGTGTCCAAACATCTAAAATAAGTTCAAGTTAAAAAATTATATAAGAATGATGGAATTTAATCTTACTGAATTTCAGAAGACAGTTAATGGTAAAGGGGCCATTAGACTTTAAAATATGAGCCCATGAATGGTCTGTGCTTTGTAGTTGACATAAGCATCTTACATTGCAAAGTCACACTTCCAATGTGACTTTGTGCCTGATCAAATACAAATACTAAAAATTGATTTCTGATTGGAGTCTCTTGTTAAATATTTGTGTATTTTCCTCTCAAAGCAGAAAAAAATCATTAGAAATAAGGAAATAGATTAGGTGACTGAACTATGGACTCTGATCCATAAATCCCATATAAAAATACTATAAGAATAAATTGTAGGCAAAGTACTTTATGTGTACTGGAATTTTATTCTAATTATTGGAAAGTAGTAAGCCGTACTACTTTACTTGAAAGAGAAAAACAGCAAAGCAATTTAATTTAGAACTTGTTAGTCTTATTAGGTCTTTTATCTCATGGTGAAAGTGCTGCTACTAGAAACTGGCAGAAACATTCTGGAAGGGATGCACTGACACTTTCTAAGGTTGAACAAAGTAAACATACTTGTTTTTGATTAGATGTTCAAGAACTATCTCTATATGTTTATCTCTATCTCTATCATTTCTATCTTTCTTTACAATGTGTTAAAAGAGGTATAAATGTCCAACACATAATCAAGATGTGCTCTCAGAAGAGCAAAAATAAGCTCTGTGAATAATTTAATTGGAAGACAACTTAAATGGAAAGAACAACTCAGTCTACACTTGGTTTTTTAGTATCATCTATATTCTCTTTCACAAGATGAGTATAGTAATAAGACAGAGAAGGAGACCACTTGCATGGTATAATTTGGGGAAGGACAAAGTAAACTGACTTTTCAATTATTGATTTTTAGTGGAGCTCAGTTCTTCCCTTCATTCCTCACCCTTTAAAAATACACTCACAAAGAAGTCACAGACATTCACTCAGGTGGGGGTGCAGGAGACTGTTTTTCCTTCCACTATGGAAATATGATTGTCTGGGAGCACCTCCTAAAGAACCTCTTTCTCCTCCTCTCCCAGAAACCTGGGAGGTGAGTCAATCATATGAACTTTGCCCTAGGTCTTAACAAGATATTCACAGCATTTCTCTTTTCTCACTCATTCTTCTGTGGATTAGGTTGCCCTCTTTTCACCTTTGGAATGCTAATATACTTTCCTAAAAACTTATATTTCTTACTTAAATATCATCATAAGAACTGTTAGTATATTATTTTTCTCATCTTTAGTCTATGCAGTTGGTGATTACTGGGTTTTGGTAGAATATCTATACTCAACTCCACATGTATCAGACTCTACTGTACTCCTGATCTACCAAAATAATTGAGAGAGATGATAGTCAGTGAAGGTGATGTTATAACAGATAATTTTTGAATCTCAGAGGCTTAATTAAATTAAATTGTATTTCTCTTTGTCATAGTATCCTAGTCTAATATAGTCAGTAGGGGAAATATTTTCTTAACATGGCCACTTATGAACCAGGAAAGAGAGTGGGATAGATAAAGAGTTTTATGGCTAGGCCTAGAAGTAGTTTACATAACTTTTGAACATATTCCAAATCAGAACTCAGACACATAGACTTGACTGAACTTCAGAAGGAGCTGGATAATGCAGTTAAAGCCTTGTACAGGAGTAAATGAAAATGGGTTGAGCCCTGGCCAGTGTGGCTCAGTTGATTGGGTTTTGTTCCATACACCTCAAGGTCTCCGGTTCAGTTCCTAGTCAGGGCACATGCCCAGGTTGTGGGCTTCATCCTCGGTAGGGGATGTGCAAGAAGTGGCTGATCAGTGTTTTTCTCTCTCATGGATGTTTCTCTCTCTCTTCCTCTCCCTTCTTCTCTCTCTGAAATCAATAAAAACATATTTAAAATAAAGAAATGGGTTAGTGAACATAGACTAGTGGCTCTGCCACAGTGGTAATTTATTGTTCATGTTCTTGGGAACAAAATAGAATAGGCCTCACATGACCCCAAAGTTACCCAGTATTGACCAATTGTTTCCACTATAGCATTTGAGAGTCTGCCTGCTGATGAGAATATGAAAACTCTGGAAAAGTAAGACAAATGATCACACTTTTATGGTAATTTTCTTAAATATTTTTATAATATAATTTTGTAGTTCATTACTCAACATTTAAAAATAAAGGTGTAGCAATTAGAAATAGTTTCAAGGGGTAATTAGGCACAAAGAAAACAAAATATTATGACTGTCAGATACTCAGAGCCCTATTAAGCATGAGCATTATAAGGCTAAGCTTTGAATTGCACATACATTTTGAATTCTAAGATTCTAAGGAGTAGACTAGGAGAGCAGTTCTTGTGCTAGCTCCAGTGGCTAGTTGAATAGTACAGCTGTGTATGAGTTGTTGGAGAAAGGCAGGGGTTAAATAAAGGGCACTATCCCATAAAGATGACAGCATTGGCCAGCTTTGGTAGCTGGGATTAGGGTCAGAGGTAAAACAGGTGTTTTTTGAAAAGTTGAGAAGAATAATCTTAATTATATAGTAAACTATGTTTACATTCTTTAATAAAATAATCATTGCACAACTGAGTTTGCTTTGTTCGTATATATTCCCTTTAGTTCCTTAGAATACTGTTGATCAGATCAGCTGAAGTTCACTACATGATTTCCTGTCTTCATCAGCGAGAAGTAGTGATTTTAAATTATAAGGACCATATGATTTCACTTATATGTGAAATCTAATGAACAAAGTTAACTAACATACAAAATAGAAATAGACTTATATACATAGAGAGCAGACTGACAGCTGTCAGGGCGGGGGGGGAGGGCTGGGACCTGAGTAAAAAGGTGAAGGGATTAAGTAAAATAAACAAAAACCTCTCATAGACAGACAACAGCATGGTGATTATCAGAGGAAAAGGGGGTGGGGAAAGTTAAAGAAAGTAAAGGGGGAATTAATGGATGATGAAGGGAGACTTGACTTGGGGTGGTGAACACACAATACACTATATACTTGATAGTATAGAACTGTACACCTGAAACTGATATAATTTTATTAACCAATGCCACCCCAATAAATTCAATAAAAATTTAAAAAAATCATTGCAAAAAAAAAAATTATACCTGCAAATTCTTTCTTATACCTTCCATTAAGAAATAGAAGCTAATTTCTATCTCGGAATATGGACTGGCCTGAGTGACTTGCTTCTAAAAAATAAAATGAAACAAAAGTGGTGATATGTGACTTCTCAGAACCTGGCACTCTGCTCCTCTTTGGATTTTTTGTTCTTAGAACTCAGGTTCCATACTGTGATAAAGCTCAGGCCACACAGAGACTCCACTTGTAGGTATTTGGCTCACAGCCCCAACTGAAGTCTGAGCTGAGAGCAAACATCAACAGGCAGAAAGAAATCTGAGTAAGGAAGCCTTCCAGATAACTCCAACGCCAGTTACCATCTGACTGTAAGAAATACCCCAAGTGAGAACCACCTAGCTATGCCTATTCAGTCTCCAAAACTGTGAAAGATAATGATGATGATGATGATGATGATAATTATAATAATACTTTTTTAATACAACTAAGTTTAGGGTGATTTATTATATAGCTAAAGTTAACCAAAAGAAGAGGCAATACCATGGAAAAACCATTCTCATTTTTCTCAAACTCCTGCATGCATCAAAGGTAATTTAAGGTACAGTATTTGAAAGACTGGAATACTTGGAGCCTGGGAGACAGAGAGGGCAGAGTGATTCATACCGACTGGGCCTTGAAGCCCAGCTCTACAAATCAGCAGTACTGCCAAGGAGTAAAGGAAAGCTGCTTTCTCCTGCAATCTCCAAAAAGGACAAAGAAAATAAAATAATGTTGGAACTACAAAATGTATGTTCCCTAGGTCTTATGCAAAATGTGAATAAGTAAAAGCATCTTTGGAAAACTTTGATATTTTTATTCTTCTGTAATAAACAACCTAATTAAAAATGTGTACTAACAATGTAAATGTGTGTTCAAGACAGGTTGTAACCAGTCTTACTTTCCTCCAAAACTAGATGTCTGCCCTTAAGCCATTTATTCTCTCTAAATCCCTTTTCATTATCTACACAATGTTGATAACTTACCCACCTTATAAGATTATTCTAATGAGATGTTAATGTATGTATTTCACTGAGGCTAAGACTTGACAATACCCAGGAAATATACAGTAAATATTAGCCAATTTTATGCAAAGTATCAACACTATCAGCAACATGTTACTCCATGGAAAAATCACTATTGACAATCTATGTCTGATAGGCCTCAATTTGGTAGTATTTGTGCATTTGTTTCTCCTCTTGAGAGTTGGAGCAGACACCAAGTTGCAGCTTAGCTAAGTGCTAGCTGCATGATCATGAGCAAGTTTTTCAACCTCCTGCATTTCCTCATCTGTAAAATGGGATGATAATAGCTACTGTACAGGATGACTGCGAGAGCTCATGAAGCTATATGGGGACAATAGCTGCCTTAAAGTCAGGAAGAGGGACAGTTGTGTCTTTTCCCATCAGTGTCATTTGCATTTTCCTAGTTTATGAGTTTCAAGGAAAGTTATCAGAAACTAAGTAGTTAAAAAAACAAAACACTCAGTAAGTATTTTCTGTAAGTACAACTAGTATCTTTCATTTTGCTTCCAAGTGGTGTGGAAGGGATATGACACAGGCTCATAATAGTGGCACAGAGCCACGTACAATCAACAATAAAGCCAGTGCATGGTAAAATCACCACATGGACATGGCAAAGTTCCAGAGCTGGCGCTGCTTCCCCTCTTTTTTAAGCAGTCTGAGATTGAGGCTTTTAAAAGGGTCATTAGCTCTGGAGTAACAGGCAAATCTATCAGTTCATTGAAATTAATTCAAGATTTTTAAATTATTCCCTGATTTTAAAAAATGTTATTTTTCTCCCCACTGTGCACCCTGTTGGTCAGAAGTGGATGACTATATATATAAACACCCGTTGAATATTTCTGACAAGGGCCTCAGTTGCTGTAGCTCTGTAATACAATTAAATTTATAATTGGATTTGTACACTCTCAATTTTGAATAGATTTATCTTCAAGTGGACCACTTTTCCTGTATTTAATATCAGCAAACAGCACCCCCACCTCACTCTCCACTCCTTGTAAGAGAATTGTCATGTAAATGACAAAAAATCCAAGCTTTGTTTTAATTTACATTAATTATTCTTTATTTTTCTTAGTAGCAAACATGCTAAATATTTTAGATTTTCAATATTTATTCAGAATCTGTATAGAATATATGTTATTCTTCAATATGTACTTTAAGAATGTATTAATATTTAAGAACCCAGACCTTCAGATTATACCTCAGTTTGGCAGAGGTAATACTACTCAGTTTTAATATTTGGACTTAACTTATATTTCTTCTCCCTAAACAGACAGTTTTAACAGTAAATAATTGAATTTCATATCAAAATACAGTAGAAAAATAGAAAGCAGATTTGTAAATACTAATTATTCAAATTCAATATATTGGTTTTGAATATATTGATTTTAATTCTGTCAAGATTCAGGGAAATTGTCTTTTTTCTCATTGACTTTATTTATTTTTTATTTTTTATTTTTATATATATATATTTTTTCATTTTTTTAAATTTTATTTTTGTTTAAAATTCTCATTGACTTTAATATTGTCAACATTCAGGGAAAATGATTTATTTCTCAACATTTTTAGGAGCACATTAACTTGTGTTAGATTACAAGAAAAATGAGAAATTCAGTAACAATAAGAACTACTGTAATGAAAGAAAAGTAGCTGTTTGAGGAAGAGAACCATTTCAATATTTCATAAGTTTTCAACCAAAAAAATGTTCTTCCCTTTGTAGAGCTTCAGCACTTTCTCCTCCAAAGCTTCAGAACCTTAGTAACATACCAATTCTTGTTACCTTCTATTGATCTTTGACTCAAGAAACAAAATTTATGGTTGAATGTATGCTGATTTCTATAAGTCATTTTCACCTTGTGAATCAGAATGTTTTAAAACTATATGTAAGATAAAAACAATAATATAAGTAACACCCATGTATTCCCCTTAGCCATTTTAAGAAGAAGAAGAAGAATATCTTTGAATACTACTCAGCTATAAAAAAGTTTGAAATATTACTATTTGTGACAACATGGATGGATTTTGAGAGTATCATGCTAAGTGAAATAAGTCAGATGGAAAAAGACAAATACTAGAAGATTTCATTCATATGTGGGGTAAAAAATGGAAAGTAACAAATGAGCAAAGGAAACAAACAAACTGACAGGCACAGACAATTTTATGGTGGTTACCAGAAGAGAATGGGTGAGGGGGATAGTAAAGGCTAAAGGGAGTCAAATATATGGTGACAGAAGAAGACTAGATTCTGGGTGGTGAGCACACAATGCAATATACAGATGATGTACAAGGTGTTCTCAAAACATGTATACACATTTTAACAGCATATAACACTTAATTTTCACTCCTTTTCAGGTTTGAATGTTTTGAAATAATGGGTGAAGCCAGACTAAGCTTTGAACAAAGAAAATGTATCCGCTAGACTTTTTTATGGGGATACATAAAAGATAAAGTTTATGGTACAAAACTGGCAACAGTTGACAAATTGAAGGCATACAAATACCTAATGAAATGGGGTTTTTTTTATATCTTTATTCATTTCAGAGAGAGGAAAGGAGAGGGGGAGAGAGATAGAAACACCAATGATGACAGAGTCATTGGGGATCGAGCCCTCAACACGGGCATGTGCCCTGACCAGGAATCGAACCTCGATCTCCTGGATCCTAGGTCTACGCTCAACAGCTGAGCCACACCCAGCCGGGCTAATGAAATTATTTTTGATGTTTGCAATTCCATTGCTTCACATCAGCAGTGCCTGAACCAGAACGGTCATCAGTTTGAAAACAGGCATTACAAACATTATGCATTTCTATAGATTATTTTAAATTTTGAAAATGAACTGTATGTTAGTAAACACTGTATAATCATTCAAGGTGTGTATACATTTTTGGGGACAGCCTATATTACAGAACTACACACTTGAAAACTATATAATGTTATTAACCAATGTTATCACAATAAATTTAATCAAATAAAAAAATAATATCTATGAGAACCCCTGTGACAACTACTCTGAGCTCAACCCCATTTTCTCCCCACTCAGATGTATGTTTTGGTTTTTCTTTCTTTTTTTAACTTTTTATTGAATATATTGGGGTGACATTGGTTAACAAAATTATATAGGTTTCAGATGTACACTTCTATAGTACATCATCTATGAATCGTATTGTGTGTTCACCATCTCAAGTCAAGTCTCCTTCCATCACCATTTATGCCTCCGTTACCCTCTTCTACCTCCCTCTACTCCCTTTTCCCTCTGGCAATCCCCATACTGTTATCAGTGACTATGAGTTTTACTGTTGTTTTTGCTTAACCCCTCCACCTTTTCTCACCCATCTCCCAAACCCCAATCCCCATTATAGCATTGATTTCTAACTTAATTGTTTTGTGCTCCAAGAACATAATCTCTGGGATCTTTTGGAAATTATGGAGACTTGTTTTATATGCCAGTACATGATAAATTTATATATACATAAATATATGTGTGTATATGTATATATTTCATGTGTGTTTGAAATTGATCTTGTAAAGAATTTAAATTTGACCAAAAGATTGTGATAAAAATTTTAGCTGCTGAGTTAAAACATTTAATGATTATAAAACTTTAGTTTTTTCATTTCTCTTTGGGTTACTATTACTGAGATATTATTAACTTCATCAAATATATATTCTAGTTTCTATTTTTCTTATCAGCTATTTCTATTCTGCTGTTATACACATTCACTGAATTTTTTATTTTTATTTATTATATTTCTGACACTTTGAAGTGCCTTGATTTTTTTCAAATCTGTTTATTTGTTTGCATAGTTTATTGTTTATTCATATTTTAGCACCTTTTTATATCTTTTAATGTATTAGACCTATTTAGAAAACCTATGGTCTTTTTAATAATTCAATATCTGCATCATTCTGGGCTTGATTCTGTGCTCTGTGGTTTTTGATGTTTTGCACTCACCATGTTTGATGTTCTACTCCTTGTAACTGTGAACTCATATTTTGGGGAACATGATCTAAGAGAATTTTTTTGAGGTAAGGATTGAAATTCAGTTTGTTCAAAGGTTATTTACATTTATTTTTGTCAAGTACCTGGAGCATGTTTAGCTCAGGAGCACTTTAACTAAATCTCCTTAGGTTTTATTGGGTCATCCAGATTGTGTGAATTCCTCTGCAATCTACTAGTTGCTACATATATTGTCAAAGGAGATTTTTTTCCCCCCTCAATTCATTACCAAATTTTAATATAAGCATTTTCTTTTAGTCTTCTTGTGGGAAAAGGTGTTTAATCCACTCTTATTTGGGAAGTATAGCCTGTTGGGTTCCAGCATTATACATGAATGTAGGCATATGGGTGATCTTCTAATAGACTCTTTGTTCTGGATGGGCTCAGAGCTTTTTATTTTATATCCCATGTCTATGAAGCCAAGACATCTTAAGCTCACTTTCACCTGGTTTGGCAAATGCTCCCAAGATCAAAGCTAGATTAATGGTTCCTTCACCTCTGTAAGTTCCTACTTTAATTTAATTTTCAGCTCACAGTAATGGTTACTAATTTGAGAGTTCATTGATATATCACAAATAATTGAATGTTTTGTATATAGATTTTTTAGTTATATTTAGTGGGAGATTTTTTACGGTATGTAGACTGCTATACTGTTGTGTAGGAAAGTGATTTTCACATGGTTTTATTCTCACATTCCCTCAATTATATCTATTTTGTTTTAGAGATTTTTTTAAAAGCTCTATTTTTTAGGCAACTTTGTGAAATTGCTAACAATTTCTGTTCTTTCAAAACTGTAATACATTAAAAAGGACCCAAATTTTATATTTGATATGTACAAGTAGAAAAGTACATTTTGTACATATAAAAAAATGTTTCCCTGATAGTTGAAATGCAATTATTGTTAGGATTAAGGAAAAAGTAAGTGTAGGAATATTGTAAACTTTATTATTTTTTAATTGCTTTGCCCTCTCCTGTAAGTGCATTATCTAACTCCACTCATTGCCATATAACTTGCCATACCTTCTATGGGAACAGTGTACATTCCCAATTCACTCCTGGTTGAATGAGGGGGAAAATTTGAACTTTCCTTTGCATTTAACTAATCAAAATTATTTTGTACCTGTCATATTGAAAAGACTGTGCTAGGTGTGGAAAATATAAGAATCAATGAGACTTCCTCTCTGCCCTAGAATAGCTAACAATGGCATGGAAAACATAGGTGCATTTTTTAAAAGCTGAAATGCAAGGTAAACAGTAAAGAGTGTTACCAACTGCCAAGAGAGAATAAGGGAAAGGAGAATATATTCCATTAGGAGAAGTTGGGAATGGTATACTTATAAATGTTTAACAACTGACCCTTTAAGGATAAAAGCCCCAATTTGTACCATTTGCCAATTTTCATGGTATAAATATTTTCACCATGGCCAATTTCAAGCTACCAATGTGATGTCTATTGGCTCAAAAATTTCTGAAAATGTAACAATTGGATTTTGCAAGCTGGTACAAGGTGTCTCCAGAACACTGCTGTATTGGGCACAGTTTCTTTTAGCAGGACTGAGGTGTGTCTTGAAGAAAAGGTAATATTCTGGTATATGTATAGGGAAGGGCATTCCAGACAGAGTGGACATTTCTAGAAAAGGCAAAAAATGTGGGAAACTCTAAAATATAATTGAATAATTCCTGATATGCCAATATGGGTGGTTACAGTATATGTGGTGGAAAGAAAGAGTAGAAGGGGTCACAGTAAAAGATGGCTGGGAGCTCCTTTGGCTGGTATTTGCCTCAAAGCAGATTCACTAAAATGACAAAAGACACATACAAACTTCAAGCTCTTGGTCTTTGGCCTAAAGATTTTTTAAGTGTAGAAAGAGTGATACAACTAATAACAATGTACCCATCATTCAGACTAAGAAATTAAACAATAACAATATTAGCACAGCTGAAGAATACACACACAGACACACACACACACACAAATACCAGAAATAAAGAGAGATATATACGGCAGTCCTCCTTTCTTATCTATGGCTTTGCTTTCTACATTTTCAGTTACTGGTGGTCAACTGCAGTCTGAAAACATTAAATGGAAAATTCTAGAAATAATCAATTCATAAATTTTAAATTGTGTGATGTTCTGAGTTGTGTGACAAAAATCTCATACCATCTTGCTCTGTGCAACCAAGGATGTAAATTATCCCTTTGTCCAGCATATCAACCTCACATTCTCTCATCACTTAGTCATTGTATCATCTCACAGTATCATAAAAAGAAGAGCTAGTACACTACAGCAAGATATTGTGAGAGAGAGACAGACTACATTCACACAATTTTATTATAGTATATTGTAATAATTGTTCAATTTATTATTAATTATTGTTAATCTCTTGAAATTTATATAATGTTATTAACCAATGCTATCCCTTTAAACCCAATAAATTTAATAAAAATTATAAATTAAAAAATTAAATATCATGAAAAAACTAAGTAAGGTCCTGTTTTGAATTGACTTTTCAGGAATCTGGGGCAATTCGATGTTTGGCTACCTTAATTTTTATCTAGGAGGTAGGAAGGAAAAAATGAGGTTAGAGTATTCATTGAAAAAGATGCAGTTGTCAGTCATATTAACTGAAAAGATGGTGTGATGGTGTTTGGTCATTCTATGATTGTCTAATGTCTCTGTTAATATATCTGTTCAGGCATCATTAGTGGAGTACAAAGTGTTTTACTGTTTTGTTCCATTGCAGCCATGGGGAATTCTTGCTGTATGTTGATATCCTGAAATGTTTTTGTCCAGTAAAGAAACACCATGCCCTAACTGGAATCAACTGGACCAGCTACCAGGTATCAACTCTCAGAGTTGTTCTACTTTTTTAAAGAACAGTTTTAGTGAGATATAATTGACACACAAACTATACATATTTAAAGTATACTGCCCAGCCTGGCATGGCTCAGCGGTTGAGCGTTGACCTAGGATCCAGGCAATCGGGGTTCGATTCCCGGTCAGGGCACATGCCCTGGTTGTGGGCTCGATCAATGAATCTCTCATCATTGATGCTTCTCTCTCTCTCTCTCTCCCTCTCCTTTCCTCTCTCTGAAATCAATAAAGATAAATTTGAAAAAAAATAAAGTGTACAATTAGATAAATTTTGACACATATACATTCTTCAAACTATCACCACAATCATGATGAATACATCTATCACCCCCAAAAGTTTCCTGGTGCCCCTTTGTAATCCCCCCTCCTCCATTTCTCCTTTCTTCCTGAAACAGTTACTGATCTAACTTTTGTCACTAGAATAGTTGAAATTTTCTAGAGTTTTATAAATTGAACCATACAATATGTGCTCTATTTAGTTGGTATTTTTTTCACTAAGCATAGTGATTTTGAGATTCATTCATGTTATTGTGTATCAATAGAAAGTTCCTTTAGCCCAGCCAGGCGTGGCTCAGCAGTTGAGCATTGACCTAGGATCCAGGCAATCAGGGTTCGGTTCCCTGTCAGGGCACATGCCCAAGTTGTGGGCTGCAGCCGATCAATGACTCTCTCATCATTGATGTTTCTCTCTCTCTCTTCCTCTCCTTTCCTCTCGGTGAAATCAATAAAAAATTTAAAAAAATAATAATAAAATAAATAAATAATAAATAAATAAATTAATTAATTAATTAATTAATTTAAAAAAAAAAAAGCCCTGCCAGGCATGGCTCAGCAGTTGAACATCTACCTAAGATCCAGATGATCAGGGTTCGATTCCCGGTCAGGGCACATGCCCGGTTGGGGGATTGACCAATGATTCTCTCATCATTGATGTTTCTATCTCTCTCTCTCCTTCTCCTTTCCTCTCTCTGAAATCAATAAAGGTATATTTAAAAAAAAAAAAAGTTCCTTTACATTGCTGAATATATTCCGTTGTATGGACATAACCACAATTTATTCATCTGTTGATGGACATTTTGGTTGTATCAAGTTTTTGGCTATTACAAATAAAACTGCTATAAACATTCACATACAAGTCTTTATATTGGCATATGCTTTCATTTTTCTTGGGTAAATACTTAGTGGAATGGTGGAATAATATGGTATATATAAGTTGAAAGATTTATGAAACTTCTGGACTACTTTTATCTTTCTTAACTTTTTGAGTTTTATGTAAGGTGTAGAGTATCTTAGAATAAAATATTTCAATAGTTGGGGAGAGGGGAAGAAATGTTGTTTGAAAACTATCCTTACAGGTAATCTATTTTGTTTATAGATGAGGTAAATGAAACCACAAAGTCTATATGAATGCCAATAAGTAGATATCAGATCCAGACTAAATTCCTGGTCTTTTTGTACTAAGGTCTTGCTTTACCTCCAGGATGACTATCTCTTCTTCTGTGAAAAAGAATAAACCCAAAGATCAAACCAGAGTTATTGTGCTTATATTTCAGGCAGATTTGTGGTGCAATTACTGTGATATATTTTATTTTATTTCAAAATGCCTCACTCTCCATTATTTTTGTTATTATAGGTCAGATCTCTATCACCTTGTGTCCAAATTTTTTTAACATCATTCTTCCTTGGCTCTATGCTCTCCCCATTCCACTTATCTATGTACAGTGATGATGGATTAATTTTCTGTCACTGATTTCTTACTTCTTACTCTATTAAATTCAATCTGCTCTATCTAGTTTTGAATGCTGTCTCTCACTTGAAATTACTGATTATGCCACTCCTGGGCTTATTTACCTTGTATGCTCTTTAGTCTCCCCAGTGTCCTAAAACATCCCATGCTCATTGTGACATCCTTGATTTCATTTCATTACTGGAAAAGCTTCTCAAATATGTGTAGCCATAAGACTAAATAGAAACCTTCTCACTTGTTAAACAATAATGAATTAAAATAAAAAACAAAACTGAAAAATATAATCAATAAAACTAAAATACTAACTTAATATGATCAAGGATGTTTCTCCAAACTAAGTTGATGATGTTGTTTTTTACAAACATAAAAATATATATTTGAATGTTTATTATTATTTTTTTATATTGAGAATGATGGGACATCAGATGTCCCATTGTTATTTTTACTAATGCAATTTTTCAATTTTAACACTGATCTAATTTTAAATCACCAATCCTTTACTTTGATGGTATAATCAATTTAGTACTGTACTTCAAAATCCAATACTAAAAAATTAAAAAGTAAGTTATCGCAAGTTTACTACTTACTATTCTTCCCTTTCTTACATTAAATAAAAAAAGATTGTGCAATGAATTCATTGGTATTGTGGAATAATCCTGACTACAATGGCTCTTGCACTTTTTGTTTGATGAGACTTGTATTCTAAGAACTACTTGATGACTCAATTCTCCATCTGAACCTTTGTAAAAAGTCCTCCATGCAGTAGGTACTAATATACTTGGGCTTTACTTGTGAATATGATCATGCACAATCCTTTTTCCTAGAAATCTTTGGCAGTACTTGGTCATGAAGGTAGTCATCCAGATTATCATGATTAAGTTTCTTTATATATTTTTAGACTGCAATTGAATTGAAATTTTCAATTTGTGTAAAAAAAAAAAAATCTTATTCTTTGTCCCCTAAAAATGTGTCTAAGGAATAATAAATAGGAGTCTGGAAACCATAGAATGAAATATGCTTACCAGATATTGCATTTTATAGTACAGTTGAGAAACAGAAGTCCTGTGTCAAAAAATCACCTAACTGATTTTTTCATAGAGGAAAAAATATAGAACAAAGAAGGTCACAGCGTACAATAGGCGAGTAAGAAAAGGCTTCATCTTCTCTCAAGCCTTTCTACCTAGTCCCTTTACCATGTGGCAAACAAATTAAGTTAAAAGATATGGTGAATTTATTTTTTCATTTTTCAAGCAGCCATTTTCATTTTTTGTAAGTGCCTGGAATGTAAAGAAATATGAATATGTGATTTCAAAGTTTCTCTTTGCTTTCTCTGCAGATAATAACATCCATTGTGCTCAGCAGTCTTCAATAATGTGATTCTGGATTCACAGCAACAAATGAGAGGCTGAAAAATCATTGGTTACACAATTCATATAATTCTAGAGGAAGTCACCCATCTAATAAATGCAATAAGGTTGTTAGGCTTGCAGAGGAGGAGGAACACAGGAGGCCAGATGAGAAGGTAAAGTCAATTGTAATAGAGCATCTGCATACAGATGGGCTGAGCTCCAAATGACATCGGCCTCGAGTGATTGGGGAGGAAGTCTCTTTATAGAGTATAGGGCGAGAACTTTGGCCCCTGTGTTTTTTCTGAGTGGGAGTGGGAAGTTACCAAGCATAAGGAACGGATTGTTGCTTGAGTTCATCTAAAAGTTACTTTCTAATGCAGGGGAGGGGTGAGCCCTCGGGAACATTTTTTGTCCAAACCTAACAGTTATAAGGCAGAATAGAATGTCCAAGGGAGCAAACACAATAGGAAAAAGAGAAAATGGGAAGTATAGGAAAAGAAAAGGAGAAACACAAAGAGAGAGAAAATGAGAAATAGAGATAACATGCCAACATCAGAGCAAGGTGAATATTCTCCTTGGGAGCTGGGGAAAATATTCCATTTAATGCAAGCAATTTTAATTGTAGTATTTTTTGTTAATAACTTTGATATATGAAGTCCTTTAAGGACAGTAATTACAGAGTTTTTATTGGTAAATATTTAATAATAGAGTTCATAATGTTAAATTAAAATTTATTGAGGTTAAATTAATGATGGTTCATATTGCTAATAAAGGACATATTTTATGACTTAGTACCTTCATGATTTTTTTATGCTGAACTCTAGATTTTTCTCAGATCTCACCAGTTTTCTATTATTGTCCTTTCTCTGTTATCAGATCCAATCTAGGATACCATGTTTTATTTAATTGTCATATCTCCTTAGTCTTCTCTGGTCTATGTCAGCTTCAAAGTACTTTCTTATTTTTTATGACCTTGAAAATTTTAAGTAGTGGTCAGCTATTTTTTAAACTGTCTCTAACTTTGGGGTTTTTTCACATTTTCCCCATGATTAGATTAGAGTTATGGGTTTGGAAGAAAAATTTCAGACATAAAGAGCTCTTCTCAACACATGATATCAGGGAGTACACGATATTAACAACATGACTAATAACTAGTCATATTAACCTAGTTATCTTGCTTAAGGTAACATTGCTATGAAGTTACTATTTTTCCCTTTTCTAGACTGTGTTTTAGAAGTGAGTTAGTAAGGCTAGGCCACACTCAATGTTGGAGGGAGAGTGAACTAGAATTATTAATCTCTACCTCCTAGTATGGAGAGTATCTAGAAAATAATATAAAAAAGATTTGTCTCCTCCATCATTTATTTATTCATTCAACCACTTATTATATCGGTAAGGACATTTTTATTGTTTGGGTTACAATCCAATACTAGATTATTTATATTGTTGCTCAAATGTTCCAGCTTGGGCCATTGAAAG
Organism: Miniopterus schreibersii; assembly: GCF_964146895.1. Taxonomy (NCBI): domain Eukaryota; kingdom Metazoa; phylum Chordata; class Mammalia; order Chiroptera; family Miniopteridae; genus Miniopterus; species Miniopterus schreibersii. The sequence goes on from NC_138104.1 coordinate 79,105,048, forward strand.
ATCCTTCAGGTTGATTCCTGTGTCTCTTTGAAGTGTCATCATACTTTTGTTTTTTGAATGCTAGCCTACTTTCTGGTACTAAAAGATGCTCTAGCTTCATTTTGTATTTCCCTGCCACAGCCCTAGATTCAGCTATTTCTACAAGTAACACTGGTTCTTTTATTGGAAAATTGTCTTTACTAACCAAGATAGGGACTCTGGATATGCTTGTACCTACTGGGATATCATTGTTTCTGGGCCCTCTCAACAGAGAAAGCTAGGAAAACATGCATGTGTACTTTTTATTTATTATTTATTTATTTATTTATTTAATTATTTCTGTCTCTATCTATCTGTACCTATATTAAGCTAAACATTAGTTCGCACTGCTGTCTCCAACTCTAATCTATTACTCCATGGACCATTCTAGCCTTCTGCTCTTGCATATCAGTTACTTTTATCACAGTGAAAAACCTGACTCCCACCATCAACTATCCATTTATTTTTGTTCAATTCCAGTATATATGTAAAGCAGTTTCAGAATTGTTAGTCCATATCTGTGAGAAAAAAATTAATCAACTAGAATACAGTGTTTATATATAGTTATTTTTGTCTTTAAACTTAGTTTCCAGTCAAAATATTATATTGTTTCTCAGTTATTTAAGTTCCCCTTTTCCTAGTCCCATCAGTGAATTTATGCTATATATTTGTAGTACTTTTATATTAACTTATCACAGTCTACATTCCAACATTGAAGTTAATTCTTTGTGTTATACATTTCTGTAGGTTTTGACAAATGCATGGAGACTTATATTCAAGATCCTTTTAGAAGCTCTAAAGGAGAGTGTATTTCATGCTACTCTCTTAGCTTCTCTGTTGACTACCAGCAACTTTTGGCATTCCTTTGTTTAGAACTGCACAACCTATGTCTTTTATGTCTTTTTTGTCCTTGTGTCTGCATGTGTGTATCTAAAATCTCCACTTTTCTCTAATAAGGACACCCGTCATTGGATTTAGGACCCACCCTAAATCTGGGATGATCTCATCTCCAGATCCTTAACTTAATCACATCTGCAAATACCTTATTTACAAATAAAGTCACATTCACAGATACTGGGGGTTAAGACTTCGAAATACATACTTTTTGGAGGCACCATGTGTGATGATTAATTTTATGTGTCAACTTGACTAGGCAATGGAATGCCCAAATATTTGATAAAACATTATTCTGTGTGTGTCTATGAGGATTTTTTTTGATAAATGAACACTCTAATTGGTAGACTAAGTATAGCAGATTGCTCATCCTAAAATGTGTGTGCCTCATCCAATCAGTTGAAGGCTTGAATAAAACAAAAAGGCTGAGTAAGAGAAAATTTCTTTTGCTTAACTGCCTTTCAGCTGGGACATACGTTTTTCCTGCTTTCAGATTTAACATGAAACATGGCTTATTCTGGATCTCAAGCCTGCTGACTGCAGATCTCTGTCTCTCTCTCTCTCTTTCTCTTTCTCTTTCCCTCTCTCTCTCTCTCTCTCTCTCTCTCTCTCTCTTTTTTTTTTTTTTAAATATATTTTTTATTGATTTCACCGAGAGGAAAGGAGAGGGAAAGAGAGAGAGAGAAACATCAGCGATGAGAGAGTCATTGATCGGCTGCAGCCCACAACTTGGGCATGTGCCCTGACTGGGAACCGAACCCTGATTGCCTGGATTCTAGGTCGATGTTCAACCGCTGAGCCACGCCTGGCAGGGCTCTCTCTCGCTCTCTTAATCTCTCTCTTTCTCTCCCTTTCTCCAGTGCATGAATGATGACTGTTCATAGCAGCTTTGATCATAATGGTGAACAGGTTAGTAGCAGTTAAGAATGAGGTGGAGAATGGCAGCAGGAAAGAGGTTGCTGTAGTTTTAAAGGGCAACTTTGTGAATTCTTTAGTGATTGCAATATTCTGTATCTTGAGTGGTGGTACATAGAGAAGCAATTAAATTGTGCAGAGCTAAATACACATACAAATAAGTACAAGTTAAATTGGAGATATCAGAATGAGATTGATAAACTGTATTAATGTCAATATTCTTGTGATATTTTGCTATAGTTTTGTAAAATGTTTTCATTGGGAGAAACTGGGTAAAGGGTACAAAAGATGTCTCTGTTTTGTTTCTTATAACTCTATGTGGATATAAAATTATTTCAATAAAATTTCCAATTGAAAATTCAATTGATTATATTTCTGTGAGTCAACTTCTGGGCTGTCCATTTCATTCCATTGATTTATGTGTCTATCTTACTGTCAGAATCACAGTTTTGATTACTGTAACATTATGGTAAGTTTTGAAATTTTTGTAATTTTCTTATATACTTTTCAATTGTTCTTGTCTATTTACTCTTTAGCTAAATTTTAAAGTAACTGTGCCAATTTACAAATATAGGAGTTTTGATTGAGATTGAGTTAAACCTTTAAATGAATTTGGACAGAAATGCAACCTCTAAAGCATTTAATTTTTCATCCAACAATATGTATGTTGTTTTAGTTTTTTCAAATATTTTCTCTTATTCAGTCTTATTCATAGAGATTCTGTATTTTCATGTCAAAGTTGTGCCTTTTGGGTTCTATTATATGGTAGTATTTTTGATTTACTCTTTTAAATTCAATAATATTTTCTGGTATGTATGCAAGTGAGTTATTTTTTTATTTTTATTTTTTTTTGCGTTTATCCTTATCCTGACATTTTATGAAACTCTTTAATTCTAAAGATTTTTGGTTGATTTTCTTAGGTAAAATGTTTATCTGTGGATAATAGTTTTTCTCTTCCTATCTGTAAATTTTGCCTGTTATTTTGGTGTGTATATTTTGTATGCTATTTCATTGAATATAACTTACATAACTGGAGCATAAACCCACTAGGAAACCCAGGATACAGTGCAAAATAGATTCAGATGTATGTATAATAGCCCAAAGGTATTTCACCTAAAATATGAAGGAATTGGTATAGTTAAACTAAAACTCTTCTCAATCACTGATTAAGACATACATATGTAGCAAGTGTGTGGGCTTGGGCTGGGAGGGAAATGCAGGGCACTTCAAACCTGTCCCAAAGTTGAATAAAACAGTTTTTGAAGAATCAGAAACTTTCTTAGGCAAAAGAATTTAGGTGCTGACAGTTGGATATTCAACATGAGAAAGCCTTTAAGGAATATGAATGGGGCATCTACTTGAGACTTCATTTTTTACTCTTCTATGCTCCTCTCACAAATTTTAGCTGTACTCTCCCCATTTGTCCTGAGGTCATTGTAGTTAAACTTGAGAATGCAATGGATATAATTATCAGGATGTGAGAACATGTGTGTTTCCAAGGCAAGGATGTCACTGCCATGGCCATTGATGATGAGTCTTAGGCAATTTCTTTTCCTGATGTAAACCGTTTTATTTGAGCAAACAAAAATGAATGGTTCTACAGGAAAAAAGCTAGCACAGTCAGCATGAGTGAGAGTGATCTGGAGTAAAACCTTTTGGTGTGGGTTTTAATGAAGTTGGATTTGGAGAGGCCAGTCAACCTGCAGGCCTTTCAAGTAATTGGCTCTGGGAGTAGCAGCTTCAGAGAATTATGAATGTCTCCTCGCAACCCAGACCTCAGATATTGTCTATTTCTCATGCCCTTGAGAGACAATTGGATGAAGTTGGAGATTTCTTAGTTTTTTCTCTTCCAGCTCTTTTAGATTCTTGCTCTAGAATAATCACTAAAATAAAAATAAAACTTCCTGCTCTTCAAATGAATGGTATTTCTTTAGGTTTTGTTCATTTTCTATCTTTCAAATTTTGATATCCTTATCAATGTACTTCTGAATTATAATTTTATTTAAATACTCTCCTCTCTTTGTGAACGATTTAACTAATCTGCAATCTTTATTAGGATGTTCTTTAAATCAGAATCCACTTAATAAAATGTTTAACACCACACTAACTTGGAAAGGTTTCAGATGGTCCATATTGTAGCATATGGTGTTGAAAAAAGAGGCATGAAGAAGGGAGTATGAAAGGACTAATATGCTTACTATTAAATTGGCAGTCACTTAAAATTGTATTTATTATTGTTGTCATTTTAAACTAATATTTTTTTAATATAATGAGAATGAAGTTATACTGAGCATATGAATATACCTAGGATTTAGAGCAGTAGCAATTTGCTAATAAATATAAATAACAGAAAGATAGCTGATAAAATGTATTGATGCTTAAATAATAAAGTACTTTCAAATATTTTTGAATGAAGCCAAATAAACTTTGTTTTCAAACTTAATAATAAGTTCTTTTTAAAGCAAAACCTACATCTTTTGAATTGGTAACAACGGATGGCCTGGATATTAATTAGAGCCTGGTGATGAAATATCAAGTAGCAACTACAGAGATCACCACTGCTGTTGTCCTTTGAAATCTGAAATGCTGAGTATGGCCAATTTCATTACGAAGTTCTCTGAAGAGAGAAAACAGAGCCTCTGGTAGACTTGCCTTCCATCTTTACCTTATTTATAGTCATCCATCCCTATAAAGCAAGTTGAATGTAGATGGCACATTAATACTTATACCTATACAAAGATAGGGTAATTCAGGAAAGGTGCGAATTTTAAATTTAAAGTAAATTTCTACTGGTGGAGTTTACCATGGTATTCAAATTTAGGAGAGTATAGCAAAGAAAGATTTGCTTAAATCAATGAATGGTTTGAAAAAATATTTTTGAAATTCAGAAGGTGATGCAGAAATCATAGAAAGTAATGGGAACTGAATTATAAAATGATGTAACCAATTTTTGTATATGTTCCTTTATTTTCATTGCTCTAGTAGTTGTGAAATTTGTTTTAAAGGTCCAGTCCAGGTTAATAATGTGTACTTGGTTAGCACTGGGATATTAAATAATGGTCCCGGATAACATCTCGGAGGATGAAGGACTGTAGAAAAGAATGGAGAAGAGAAAAACATTCATATACTACCTACCAAAGAGTGAATCCAATGTTTATGTAAGGCAAAAATAACAATAAAGCACAATAGCCCATTCAAAAATCCTTAGGTATGGAATGAAGAGGCTTTTCTAAGGAGAATAGACAAGTACAGATGTTTAGAATGTTGTACAAACATGTTTCTTATAAAGAGCACCTTTACCCGAAACAGAGCAAAGGAGCCAGAAATGATGCTGAAAAACTTGCTTCTTTGAGGAGAGAAAATTGAGGAAATTTCTAAAAATGTTTCATCTAAATCAGATTGGTTATTAATGGAATAAATTTCAGTTATCTAGAAAACATTAATTTGAACCTGAATCAACATAGTATAACAATGAGTTCTTCTTTGATATTTCTCTCCAAATAATATAGAATGGCTGTAAAGTATCAAGGAAGGATATATAGGTCACTTTGGCTCAAGAATATCAGGATACAAGCATGACCAGAAAAAAATTTCAGGTAGCATGGACTACGAGGTTCATTGCATGCTTCTGCCCCCTCACTACCCAAAGTAATTTTGAAAGATAGTTTTTTTGGGTTTTTTTTGTGGTATCTCGTGGTTTTTTAAATGTTTTATTGTATTTGTTGGGGTGACATTGGTTGATAAAATTATATAGGTTTCAGGGGTACAATTCTACACTACATCATCTGTATACTGTATTGTGTGTTCACCACCCCAAGTCAAGTCTCCTTCCATCACCATTTATCCTCCTTTACCCTCTTCTACCTCCCCCACCCCCTTTCTCTCTGGTCATCACCATACTATTGTCTGTGTCTAAGAGTTTTGTTTTGTTCTGCTTAATCCCTTCACTTTTTTCACCCAGCTCCCCAAACCCCTCCCCTCTGACAGCTGTCAGTCTGTTCTCTGTTATCTATGAGTCTGTTTCTTTTTCGTTAGTTTATTTTATTCATTAGATTCCAATATAAGTGAAATTTATGTTACTTGTCTTTTCTCTGACTGGCTTATTTCACTTAGCATAATACTTTCCAGGTCCAATCATCCTGATCCAAAAGGCAAGATTTCCTTCTTTCTATGGCTCAGTAGTATTCTATTGTGTAAATGTACCACAGCTTTTTTAACCACTCACCTACTGGTGTGCACTTGGGCTATTTTGAGTTAGTGATTTTAGATCAAAATTGTTGTTGATCAGCCCTACTCAGTGGTTAAAGCATTGGCCCATGCACTGGAGGGTCGAGAATTCCATTCCTAGTCAAAGGTTACATGTTTCATCCCCGGCCTGGCTGGGGTGCCTGTGTGAGGCAACCAATGGATGTGTCTCTCTCACATCAATGTCTCTCTCTCTCCCTCCCCTTCCTTTCCACTCTCTCTAAAAATCAGTGGAAAAAATATCCTTGGGTGAGGATAACAAAAAAATTGATGGTGGTCATAGTCAGACTTAGTTATATTACATACTTTTTAAAATATCAACATTTATATACATGTCTTTCATTCTACAGTAAAAGAAAACTGGACTTTTTACCTTGTTAGATTTTTCATCTTAAGCAAAACAACTATATAGATTGCAAATTCAATTCTAGGAGCTAATGGAAACCATTAAAATCTACTTCTATAACCTAAAATTCTTGCAGTCTGGTTCTTAAACTTATTACAAGGACTTTTTTGTTTGTTTGTTTAAAGAGCAATAGCATTCCACTTCTTAATCATACTGAGATCAATATTAAATAACCAATGCAACTCTTTAAAAAAGCTATATAGCAATAAATTTTCACCTAAACTAAGATTGGAGTAAATTGATTATATTCAAGCCTCAGCAGTCTTCCTCACTATGTTTTATGACATTAAACCATTGCTATTATATTTAACACTGCATAGGGTGAAAGGTAACAAATGTCTTCTACAGTGTTTATGAAAGCCAAAAGGAAATGTTTTTGCAGTAAATACACACTTTGGAAACTTATTGCTGTAAATTGCAGAAGGGCTAAATTATTTGGGAGAAGACTAACCTATCAATAATTCATTCTGCCACCATAGGTGTCAGTAAAAGCTTCTGTGGAACCAGTTAATAGCATTGACAGTCATTGTGCTGTTGAGAGTAACAAAACAGAAACATATAGTGCTATATTCTTCCACTGTTAGACAATGTGGAAAATAAAACTATATTGGTAGAAGGAATGGTAACCACTTCAAGAAGGCTAAGAATGTATCAACAATATTTTGTTGGTTTGCATAGTGTTTGGTTTCTAAAATTTCAAGAAGCTCAATCAAAGTTATACATTCTCTTTTATGGCACTTCATTATAATTAAAAAGTAGATTATCTAATTGGTAGCTTGTTGTCTGTCTTTTCTAATAGAACCTAAGTTCCATGAGAACAAAAGACATGGTCGACACATATGTTGTCTTTATCAATGTATTGCCTAGCACTGAGTCTGACACATAGGAATCACTCTATAACATTCATTGAATAATCACAAAAATTAAACACATGAGTAATTAATTAGTACAAATATAAAATTGGGATGATTTATAAATAATCTTTTAAAATTACATTTAAAACATAGAGCAAAATGATAAAGAGTCATCATAAGTCTCATTTATCAGTTATGAATTTTTGCAATTGGTCTCTTGAGACTTGTTACAGTTAAAAGAGAGATTCTATGATCACCTCAAGGTGCTGAAACAGGATCATGAGCCTTCAGACTATCCAGAACAGCAGTGTAACTTTCACTCAGAAATAGGAGTTGGGAAAGATTTTTCTCTTTGGTTTGGAGAGGTTGTGAGTAGGGGTATGCAGGAGTTAATTCACTCAGGCACATTCAAGAACCACTACCACTTTCATAATTTGTCCCAGCCCCCAACCAAAAGCAGATCTTGAGATAGGGACCTGGTGCATGCATTTTATTTGGGAGGTGAACCAAAGCCATATATATATGGAAGTGGAAAAAGTGGGACGAGGGTGGAGAAATGTGAATAGAGGGTGTCTTAAATAACAGGTAACTGCAGTGGGCAATGGGACTCAATACTGCTGGGAACCCTGTAGGAAACTAAAACAGTCCCTGACTTACAATGGATTGACATTACCTTTTAACTTCACGATGGTGTAACAGCGATATGCATTCAATAGAAACCTTACTTCGAATTTTGGTTGTTTCCCTGGGCTAGTGATGTGCAGTAAGATACTCTCTCACGATGCTGGGCAGTGTGCAGTTCCTGGTCAGACCTGATCCTGAGGGTAAACAATTAATATTCTACAGTTTACTGTGTTGCCAGCATTTTTTGGATATTGTGTTTTGTGTTTTCACATCTTATCATGTCTGCAAAACTCCCACCTCTGTCTCTTGCTTCTGGTGAGAAGAGGAAGGCAATTAGCCTAGAGATGAAACTCAAGATAATTGCCCAACTGTAGGCTAATGTAAGTGTGGTGAGCATGTTTAAGGTAGGCTATGTTAAGCTATGAGATTTGGTAGGTTAGGTGCATTAAATAAATTTTTGACCTAAGATATTTTCAACTTATGATGGCTTTATCGGGATACAAACTTATCGTAAGGAAAGGAGCATCTGTATATGCAATACACTCCAAAATTTTCCCACAGAGGGAAGGAGAAGCTGGGGCATTTCTCTACCAACTCTGGTCCCCAGTTGGTTGAAGGTTGTCCTGAGTAGCATTAACTATTTGCAACTTATGGTTGCATCTGCATATACCTAAGCAAGCTCCTATCTCAGGGAGAACAGCAAGGAGCCTCAGGCACTTGAGATGGGAACATACTTAGGAACTGTAACAGACAAACTCAGAGGTGTTTGAAGAGACATGGGGAAGGGCAACAATAGTGTCTGCTCAACCACTTTACCTGTGTCTTATGCTTTCATATTTACAAAGGTCTTCTTCATATAGTTTTAACTGAATCCTTACAAACTCTCTGTGCTGTTGGAATTATTTCTAACATTCTTCATTTCACATTGAAAGAAGGTGACATTTTGAGGAGGTGAAGTCTTCTTCTCCAAGCCATAAATATCTCAGACAAGTCTTGCTCTCAATCCTCTGACTTCAAATCCCACAGACTTTGCCCCATAATACACCATCTCAAGAAAGATAAATTGGTTGACTTCTAAATAAACAATGATACTAGTCAGTACATGATATGCCAACCCTATAATTTATTACATTGGTATTTTATGCCTCTTGCAGCTAAGGCAGAGAACAGTGGCTCCCACTTGAGGTTGAGACTAAAAATAGAGCCCAGCAGAAGAGTCAACTACAAAAGAGACTGTTTCAGCTAAAAAGAATTCTGTTAGAGGCATGTTGAAAACAGCTCAACATTTCTAAAAGAAAAGAAATTACTTTTGGGGATGGAATCTTTTGAGGAGAAATACATTGTCATTAGACAACTTGTTCAATAAGAGCAAAGAGGCTCTGGCCAGGTAGCTCAGTTGGTCAGAACACCGCCCCAATATGCCAAAGTTGTGGGTTCAATCCCTGGTCAGGACACATACAAGAATCAACCAATGAATATATAAATAAATGGAACAACAAATTGATGTTTCTCTTTAATCTATCTCTCTCTCTAAAAATCAATCAATAAATAATAAAAAAATAATATCAAAGAAATGTTAGCAGATGACCATGTTCCCTGGAAATAAATGTACATTAACAGTTTATCTTTTCTCAATCATCTGGAAACTCACACAACATGAGTGTTAGGGGGCTATACTGTGTTTAGCTGTATCTACCTTTTATCTCTAGGAGAATAAATTTATTTTTGATTTGGGTAAGGCATTAGTCTATTTCAGTCTATAGCTGATGATATTTTCCTAAGAAACATACAGTAATATATCATTAATTTGGGGAAGCTTGCAAGAATCTAAATGCCACATAGGTAAAATTTGCACAAAGATTTTGACACATTTTCATAGATGACACATTATCTTAAAAGAAGATTTCAGCAGTGAAAAAATATTTTGTTTCTTCAACAGTATAATGTGGCTACTGGGACATTTTCCTCTAAGGTCTTTTCAAGATTAAGAATTTACAATCTTAGTATTGAATAAAACATGTCAATACTAGGAAATTCTAAGAAAATCCTATCAGCTGCACCAGCCTTATCTTTGACATTTTGGAGGTACACTTAGGTATTCTAGTTTTCCATGCAGAATTCTTCACAAAATTATCTTATTCTTCATAAGATGGTGTAGTACTTACTCTAGAGTACACTGGAATCCTGAGTATTCTGGGATTGATGAATCCTTTCTATCAGCTGCTTCCCTTGCTTCTTCCTCCTCTTCATATTAGCACATTTATCAGGCAAAGCAGTGAAGTAAACAGAAAGAAAGAAAATGTCATTCCACTTCATGTTGAATTTCTTGTTCCTTATGAGAAGACTGGTGTCTTATACAGAGAGTGATTTAGCATTTTGATCCTGCTTTTCCAGAAAAGGAACAAATAAATGTCAGAGAGACTTGACAATAAGCATTTTTCCTTCTATCAGAAAAAGTAATTAACAAATAAGCAATCTCGGAAGAACCTTGATTTTGCTAATTTTCTTTTGGTTTGTGCTCATATGTGTATATGTGTGTATTTGAAAAATAACTGAGAATCTTTTGTTTAGAGCAACATTGATAAAAATATATTAAGATTCTCATATGGTTGATACAAAATTCACATAAAGTATAAATAAAGAAGAGGGAAGGAGGTTCCAGATAAGGAGGGGTGGACAAAGCATTTAATCATTTATCAGGGTAGAAGATATTACACCTCATATTTAAATATAAAAAGGTATGCCTCTAACTTTTTCATTTCTATCTATTTCAATGCTATTTATTTGTTCAGCCTATTGTGTATCTACTACCATATTTTCAGAATAAAATTTTTTGTTTGGTTTTCTTTCATCTTTTAAAACTTTTTATTGAAGTGCATTACATAAAAAGTGCATAAATAATGTACATCTCAATAATTTTTTGCAAACTGATCAAACTTGTATAAGCAACAACCAGATAAAGGAACAGGATATTAGAGAACTCCAGAAGCTTCTAAGGGACACTCCCAGCAACTCTTCTACAAAGGTAGGCACTATTTTAACTTCTAATCACATAGATATGGTTTGTCTGTTTTTGAGTTTTGTATAAATGGAATAATACAATATGTATTCTTTTGTGTCTGGATTATTTCACTCAATAATGTGTGAGAACCACCCATATGTTTGCATGTAGTTGTAAATTATTCATTCTCATTGCTGCATAATCATCTATTGTTTGAAGATACCACAGTTTATTTTTGCTATTTTACTGTTGAAGGGCATTTGGGTAGATTCTTGTTTGGGGATATTACAAATAGCATTACAATATCCTCACATATGTCTTTTTAAAAAAAAAATTATCTTTATTGTTGAAAGTATTACAGATGTCTCCTTTTTTCCCCATTGATCTTTTTCCCCACACCCACCCTCCACCCCAGGCCTTCATCTGTCTATCGTCTGTGTCCATGGGCTATGCATATATGCTTATATGTTCTTTGGTTAATCTCTTCTGGCTCTCCATCCTTCCTTCCCTCTGAGATCTGTCAGTCTCTTTCATGCTTCCATGTTTGTGGTCTTATCTTGTTCATCAGTTTATATTGTTCATTAGATTTCACATATAACTGAGATCATGTGATACTTGTATATATCTGTCTGGTTTATTTCACTTAGCATAATATTCTCCAGGTACAACCATGCTGTATCAAAAGGTTAGAGATCCTTCTTCTTTAGAGCTGCATAGTATTCCATGGTGTAAATGTCCCACAGCTTTTTTATCCACTCATCTACTGATGGGCATTTAGGCTGTTTCCCGATCATAGTTATTGTAAATTGAGCTGCTATGTACATAGAGGTGCATATATTCTTTTTGATTAGTGTTTCAGGATTCTTAAGATATATTCCTAGAAGTGGGATCACTGGGTCAAAAGGCAGTTCCATTTTTAATTTTTTGAGGAACCTGCATACTGTTTTCCATAGTGGCTGCACCAGTCCGCATTCCCACCAGCAGTGTACCAGGATTCACCTTTCTCCATATAGTTCCCAGAACGTGTTATTTTTTGATCTTTTGTTGGTAACCATTCTGATAGGTGTGAAGTGATACCTAGATGTGGTTTTAATTTGCATCTCTCTAACGATTAGTGACTCTGAATTTTAAAAGGCATCCAAATTGGAAAGGAGGAAGTAAAACTGTCATTATCTGCAGATGACATGATATTGTACATTGAAAACCCTAAAGACTCCATCAAAGTACTACTAGATTTGATAAATGAATTCGGCAAAGTAACAGGATACAAAATTAACATCCAGAAATTGACAGAATTTTTATACACCAATAGTGAACTCTCAGAAAGAGAAACTTAAAAAACATTACCACTTACCATTGCAACTAAAAAAATAAGATACCTAGGAATAAAATTAACCAAGGATGAAAAACACCTGTACTCAGTAAATTACAGGACAGTGAAAAAAGAAACAGAGGAAGATACAAACAAGTGGAAGAATGTACCATGTTCATGGATTGGAAGAATTAATATCATTAAAATGTCGGTACTACCCAAAACAATCTATAAATTCACTGCATTTCCTATTAAAATACCAACAGTATATTTCACAGAATTATAAAAAAATTTCAAAAAATTTATATGGAACTGAAAAAGACCCCGAATAGCTGCAGCAATATTGAGAAAGAAGAACAGAGTTGGAGGGATCACTTTACCGGATATCAAACTATACTACAAAGCCATTGAAATAAAAACAGCTTGGTATTGCTGTTTTTATTTTAATGGCTTTGTAGTATAGTACAACAACATACATATAGATCAATGGAACAGAACAGAGACTCCAGAAATCAACCCACATCATTATGGTCAATTAGTATTTGACAAAGGAGGCAAGAGCATACACTGGAGGAAAGACAGTCTCATCAGTAAATGGTGCTGGGAAAATTGGACAAGTACATGCAAAAAAATGAAACTAGATCACCAACTTACTCCATACACAAGAGTAAATTCAAAATGGATAAAAGACTTAAATGTAAGTCACACAGCCATAGAAACCTTGGAAGAAAACATAGGCAGTAAAATCACAGACATCTCACATTATGGAATTTTCACTGATCCATCTCCTAGGGAAACAGAAACAAAGGATAAAATAAACAAATGAGACTATATTAAACTAAAAGGCTTCTGCACAGCAAAAGAAATCATCCTCAAAAGACAAAGGAACCCCATGTAATGAAAAAACATCTTTGCCAAGGATACATCTGATAAGAGGTTAATTGCCAAAGTGTACAAAGAGCTCATACAACTCAACAAGAGGAAGACAAACAATCTAATTTAAAAATGGGCAAAGGACATGAATAGACACTTCTCCAAAGGGGACATACAGAGGGCAAAGAGACATATGAAAAAATGCTCAATGTCACATATGTCTTTTAATAAATATATGTATACATTGCTTTTCTGTGTGTATTTATGAGTGGAATTGTTCCATCATAGAGTATGAAAATGTTGATCTTTAGTGCACACTGCCAGCTTTCCAAAGAAGTTATATTAATTTACACTCCTGCCAGTGTTTTGTTTTTTTTTTGTTTGTTTGTTTGCTTTTTTGCTGTCTTTTGCTATTGGTCAGTAATCAACAGAATGGATAAATTTCACAAATTATTGTTTTGAGTGAGGTGTTTGGGTGTGGGAGAAAATAAAGGAAAGAATAAAAAAAGGAGGCCTGTGCTATTTTTGCTTTTTAATATTAAATTTATTGGAGCAGCAATTGTTGAGATGAGCATTTAGGTTTCCGTTGTGGGTTTCTATGTTACAAGATCTGTATATTGCTCTGTGTGCCCACCACCCAAAGTCATATCTTCTCCCATTACCATACATTAAGACACCATTCACCCCAACCCTTTTCCCTCTGGCAACCACCACACTGCTGTTTGTGTCCACAAGTTCAGTTTTATATCCCAAATGAGTGAAATCATATGGCTCTTAACTTTTTCTGACTGACTTATTTCACTTAGCATAATATTCTCAAAGTCTATCCATGTTGTTTCAAATGGCAGTATTTTATCCTTTCTTATGGCTGAGTAGTATTCCATCATGTACATGTATCACATCTTCTTTATCCAGTCCTCTATGGCAGGACACTTTGGTTGTTTCCACGTCTTGGCCACTGTGAATAATGCTGCAATGAACATAGGGGTGCATATATCTTTGCAAATACATGTTTTCGAGTTTTTTGGGGTATACATCCAGGAGAGGGATTGCTGGGTTGTATGGTAACTCTATTCTTACTTTTTTGAGGAATTTCCAAACTGCCTTCCAAAGTGGTGGAACCAGTGTACATTCCCACCAGCAGTGAATGAGGGTTCTCTCTTTTTTTAAAAAAAAATATTGATTTCAGAGAGAGGAAGGGAGAGGGAGAGCAAGGAACATCAATGATAAGAGAGTCATTGATTGGCTGCCTCCTGCATGCCCCCCACCAGGAATCAAGCCCACAACTCAGGCACCTGCCCTGACAGAGAATCAAACCTCAATTTCCTGGATCATAGGTCAGTGCTCAACCTCTGAGCCATGTGCGCTGGGCAGGGTTCTCTTATCTCCACAACCTCTCCAACACTTGTTATTGCTTGTCTTGTTGATCATAGCCACTCTAACAAGTGTGAGGTGGTATCTCATTGCAGTTTTGACTTGCATTTCCCTAATCCTTAGTGAGGTCCAACATCTTTTCATATATCTATTGACAGTTCATATGTCTTTTTGGGAGAGGTGTCTATTCAGGTCCTCTGCCCACTTTTTCATTAGGTTACTTGTTTTTTTGGTGTTGAGTTTTATGTGTTCTTTATAAATTTTGGAAAGTAAACCTTTGACAGAGCTACTGTTTGCAAATATCATTTTCCATCTGGTTGGCTGCCTCTGTGTTTTGTTGTCAGTTTCTTTTGCTGCTCAGAAGCTTTTTAGTTTGATATAGTTCCATTCATTTATTTTTCCTTTACTTCCTTTGCCTTTGGGTCAAGTTCATAAAATGTTCTCTATGACCAACGTCCATAAGTTCGGTACTTATATTTTCTTTTATGTAACTTGTTGTTTCAGGTCTTACATTTAGATCTTTGATCCATTTTGAGTTAATTTTTATACATGAGGACAAACTGTAATCCAGTTTCATTCTTTTGCATGTGGCTTTTCAGTTTTCCCAGCACCATTTATTGAAGAGACTATATTAAT
This sequence comes from Miniopterus schreibersii, assembly GCF_964146895.1. Classification (NCBI taxonomy): domain Eukaryota; kingdom Metazoa; phylum Chordata; class Mammalia; order Chiroptera; family Miniopteridae; genus Miniopterus; species Miniopterus schreibersii. Next base: position 79,120,200 of record NC_138104.1, read on the forward strand.
TCCATTGTGTATTTCTGGCCCCTTTGTTGAAAATTATCTGCGCATACACATGTGATTTTATATCTGGACTCCATTCTGTTCCACTGATCTGTGTGTCTGTTTCTGTGCAAATACCATGCTGTTTTGGTTATTGTAGCTCTGTAGTATAATTTGAAGTCAGGTAGCATGATATCTCCAGCTTCATTCTTTATTCTCAGGATTGCTTTGGCTGTTTGGGGTCTTTTATGGTTCCATACAAATCTGATGATTTCTGGTTCTATATATTTTTTTAATGGCATTGGTATTTTGATGGAGATTGAATTAAATCTGAATATTGCTTTGAGTAATATGGTCATTTTAACTAATGTTGATTCTTCCAATCCATTTTGTTGTGTCTTTTTCAATCTCTTTTAATAATGCTTTGTAATTTTTGGTATATAGGTTTTTCACTTTCTTTGTTAAGTTTATTCCTAGTTATTTTATTGTTTTGGTTGTAATTGCAAAAGGGATTGTTTTCTTCATTTATTTTTCTGAAGTTTCTTTGTTAATATACAGGACGGCAATGGATTTTTGTAAATTGGTTTTGTATCCTGCAACTTTACTGTATTTGTTTATTGTTACTAATAGTTTTTAGGTGGAGTCTTTAGCGTTTTCTCTTTATAGAATCATGTATTCCACAAAAAATGACAGTTTTACTTCTTCCTTCTCTATGTGGATGTCTTTTATTTCTTTCTCTTGCCTTATTGCTGTGGCTAGGACTTCCAGAAATATGTTGAATATGAGTGGTGAGAGTGGACATCCTTGTCTTGTTCCTGATCTTAGAGCTAAAGCTTTCAGTTTTTCACCATTGAATATGATATTAGTTGAGTGTTTATCATATATGGATTTTGTTATGTTAAGGTACTTTCCCTTTATTCCTATTTTATTGAGTGTTTTAATCATAAATGGATGTTGTATCTTATCAAATGCTTTTTCTGAATCTATCGATAAGATCATATAATTTTTATCCTTTCTTTTGTTAATGTACTGTATTTCATTGATTGATTTATATATGTTGTACCATCCTTGTGTCCCTGGAATGAGCCCCACTTGATTGTGATGTGTTATTTCTTTGTTTTATTATTGTATTCGATTTGCTAGTGTTTTGTTTAGGATTTTTGCTTCTGTATTCATCAGAGATAGTGGTCTGTAGTTTTCTTTTGTTGTGTTATCCTTGCCAGGTTTTGGTATCAGGATTCTAAAATGTGTTAGGAAGAATTGCATCTTCTACAATTTTTAGAAGAGTTTGAGACAAATAGGTTTTAAATATTCTTTGAAAATTTGGTGGAATTCACTGGTGAAGCCATATGATCCTGGACTTTTATTTTTTGGGAGGTTTTTGATGAGTCTTTCAATTTCCTTGCTGTTGATCAGTCTATTTAGATTTTTTAATTCTTCATGATTCAGCCTAAGAAGGTTATATATTTCTAGGAACTTACCCATTTCTTCTAGGTTATTGAATTTGGTGGCATATAACCTTTCATGATATTATAGTATGATCCTTTGTATATCTGTGATGTTTGTGGTGATTTCTCCTCTCTCATTTCTAATTTTGTTTGTATGGGTCTTTTCCCTTAGTGAGTCTAGTCAGGGTTTTGGCAGTTTTATTAACCTTTTCAAATAACCAGCTTTGTTGTATTACTTTTGTGTATAGTCTTTTTGTTCTCTATTTCATTCAATTCTGCTCTAATTTTTATGATTTCCTTTCTTCTGCTGACTTTGAGTTGCTTTTGTTCTTCTTTTTTTAGTTAAAGTGTGATGTTAGGTCATTTACTTGGGATTTTTCTTGTTTCTTGAGAGAGGCCTGTAATGATATAAATTTCCCTCTTGTTACTGCTTTTGCTTCATCGCAGACCTTTTAATATGTTGTATTGTCATTCTCATTTGCCTCATCTTTTGATCTCATATTTTATTTCTTCTTTGACCCAGTAACTTTTTAGTAGTATGTTTTTAAATATCCGTGTATTTGTAGCTTACTTTATTTCCTTTTTGCACTTGATTTCTAATTTCAAGTCATTGTGGTCAGAGAATATGCTTGGTATAATTTCAATCTTCTGGAATTTGTCAATGCTAGTTCTGTGACCCAACATGTGATCTATCCTTGAGAATGTTCCATGTACACTTGGAAGCAATGTATTATCTGATGTTCTGGGATGAAAAGCTCTGTAAAAGTCCATTTTGGTTATTTGGCCTAGTGTTCCATTTAAGGCCAATATTTCTTTATTGATTTTCTGTTTGGTTGATATGTCTAGAGCTCTCAGAGGAGTATTAAGTTCCCCAAGTATGATTGTGTTTTGAACTGTTTCTCTCTTTAGTTCTGTGAGTAGTTGCTTTATATATTTCAGTGCTCCCTGGTTGGATGCATATATAGTAAGAAGTGTTATGTTTTCTTGATGTAGTGTCCTCTTTATCATTATAAAGTGTCCATCTTTGTCTCTTGTTATCTTTGTTGTCTTGAAATCTATTTTGTCAGATATAAATATGGCTACACTTGCTTTTCGAAGGAAGTTATTTGCTTGGAGAATTGTTTTCCATCCTTTTACTTTGAATCCACCTTTGTTTTTGCAGCTTAGATGTGTGTCTTGTAGGCAGCATATGGTTGAGTTTTTTTGTTTTTTGTTTTTGTTTTGTTTTGTTTTGTCCACTCTGTTCCTCTGTCTCTTTATTGGTGAATTCGAGCCATTTACATTTAATGTAATTATGTATGTATGAGTATTTCCTATAGCTATTTTATCTTTTGTTTTCTGGTAGCTTTGTAGCTCCATCGGTTCTTTTTCTTTGTCCTTCTGTCTCTTGCTTTTGATTGGTGAAAGAAGTGTTTCATACTTCTTGCCTCTGTGTCCTCTTTTTTAAGCTTTGTGTCCTGATTTGGGGATTTTTGTATGTGGTTACCATTAGGTTTATAAAACAGAAAGTTGCATACATAGAATTTTTTTTTCTCTTGAGTGCATCTGATGTTCACCCTCCTTTGCCAGTTTAGACTTTTATCTCCTCCCCCTTTATGATTTTGTTGTCACAAATTACCCTTGCTTATGGCCTGGCCTGGCATAGCTCAGTGGTTGAGCATTGACCTATGATCCAGGAGATCGTGGTTTGATTCCCAGTCAGGACACATTCCTAAGTTGCTGACTTGATCCCCAGTGGGTGGCGTGCAGGTGTTAGCAGATCAATGACATCATTGATGTTTCTATCTCTCTCTTTCTGTATCCCTTCCTCCCTCTGAAATCAATAAAGATGTAAAATATTATACTTGTTTAAGCTGTAAGTTTTTTAGTGATCTTGACTTGTCATGTTGTGACCTTATGTTGTTTGTTTCAGGTAGAATAACTCCTTTGAGTATTTCCTGCAATGGAGGTTTTCTGGTGATAAAATCTCTCAGCTTCTGTATGTCCGGGAACATCTTTATTTATTCTTCATACTTAAAGGATAATTTTACTGGGTATATTATTTGTGGTTGGTAATTTCTCTCTTTCAGATGTTTGAATATTTAGTTCCACTCTCTTCTGGCTTATAGAGTTTCTTCTGAGAAGTTGGATGAAATTATGAAGGGTTTTCCTTTGTAGGTCACTTCTTTTTATCCCTGGTTCCTTTGAGAATTTTTGTTGTCATTAATTTTTGACAGTTTTAATACAATGTGCCTTGGAGAGGGCTTCTTTGGATTGAGATAACTAGGTGTTCTGTTGGCTTCTTGGATTCCAAGATCTAGTTCTTTCCATAGGTTTGGGAAGTTCTCATCTTCCACTTGTTTGAATAGACTCTCTGTTCTTTTCTCCCTCTTCTCTTCTTCCAGAATGCCTATTATACTAATATTGCTTTTTCTAATTGAGTCATATAGGTCTTATAGAGTTCTTTCATTTTTCTTTAGGCTAAGGTTTCCCTTTTCTTCCCTCTGCATCATTTCTAGATTCTTATCTTTGATATGACTAATTTTTTCATCCACCTGTATGGTTCTGATTTCTATGTTCAGTAGCTCATTCCTAATCTCTTTCATTGCATGCCTCATTTCCAGGATTTCTGATTGATTCTTTTTTTAAAAGTTTCAATCTCTCATAAAGTACTCATTTTGTTCATAGATTTGTTTTCTGAGTGTCTGTATTTTCTCGCATCTCATTGAATATTTTTGGAACAGCAATCTTAAAATCTCTGTCATTTATATCACATATTTCCCTGTGTTCCAGCTTGCTTTCTGGGGATTTTTCATTTTATTTCTGATTATCTTTGTTACTATGGTTATTCATTGTGTTTGCTCCTCTCCTTTGGCTATACAAAAATATCCGTGGTATAGCAGTGTTCTCTGAAGAGGTCTTTCTATTATTTTTCTGTTGATGGCACTGAATCACATGATTATTTTACTTCTGTGATCTCCCAGACTTTACCTCAGAGGCTTCTGTAAGGCTGTACAACCACACTGCTTGTGAGTGGAATTTGTTTTGCCCTTACTGTAATGGCTGCCCCAGATGCCCATGTGGGCACCAAAGCTGGGGATCAGTCAGAGGGACACAGCAGTTTCACTGCAATAGCTCTTGGTTTACAGATAGAATGTCCCTTGACTGGACACCCAGGTCAATGGGAGGTGAGTTTTGAGAGTCCAAGGGGTGGCAGGGCTCTGTGGTATAGTTTTTTGTCAGAAACACCACCAACAACATTGGTTATCTACATACATGGCAGGAACCTGTACTCTGTCAGGTGTCCCCTGGATAAGTCACTGTTTGCTCTGCTTACCCTGCCTGATGGCCCCCTACAGTTCTGTTTCTCCCAGCTTAAAGGAGCACCTGCTGCCACCAGCTCCCCCCCCCCTCTGGACCACACTGCACCATGAGCTCCTGGATGCAGGGCTGCATCTGAAGGCCATTTGAGCTCTCCTCCTTTTTCATCTCCCCACTTATCCTGGTTGCCCACCTTTAAATGTTTCAATATGTGGGTCTCTTAGGTGTGCCTCTGTGTTGAGTAGTAAATTCATTGTTGAATTGTAGTTGGTTAATTTGTTGAAATTTCAGGAGGAGAAGCCAAGGATATTTCTCATGGTGCCCTTGCTCTGACATCACTCAGATGAGGATCTGCTGTTTTCATTACAAAGATTTAGCTTTAAGAATTGGAAGAATGAGGTGCTTGAAATCCACTTATATGAGAGAATTTGAAACCTCATAGGAGAGAATTTTTGCAAAAAAGTAGAGTCAGTTCTCTTTAAAACTTTGTCAATAGAGGGATTTTGAGGACAACATAGCATTTTTAAAAATAAAATTTATATCCTACTTTAACCATGTAACTAGGGGAAAGCAGAAAAATAAATAAGCTTTCTCCTGATTTTTTATAGCATTGGGGTATATTCAGATTGCTTTGGTAGTTATGCAGAAAGGTTATGATTCCAAAAAGAGACTAAAATGTTCTATTTCCCTTGCCATGGATCACCTTGGGCCTTTGGAACATTTCAGAGTCTCAGGAGCTTCTTTGCATTCATGACACAAGATGTCACTCATCACTGACCCATCAGATTATGGCAGGACATATCAGGCCTGCTCATAAATAGGCACCTGGGTATCAGAACAACAACAAAATATACTCCTCAAGGAGGATATCGTCCTCCAGGGAGTCAGAACCCAAGAGGAAGAAAATATCAGACATGCCACTATAAGAGAGCTTGCTTTCTAAATTACTTTCCATGTTGGCTTGCTAGACACATTTCAAAGGGCGAAATCCATCCTTTCACCTCAGGTTTTATCTTTTTTATTAATTAGTTCATTCATTAATTAATTCAACAATGTGCCCTTTTAATACTAACAATTCACCAAGCATGGTGCAAGACTGTGAAGATAAAATAGTAATCCAAAGTATTTGATTCCTATATCCATTGAGTATTTTGCTTATCAGGAGTCTGTGTAGTAACATTGACTAAAAACTATATTTTGCTAGATAATATCCTGGCATTCAGAATGATCTGACTACACTGGGCACTCAAACTGAAAATAAAGGTTTAGATTGGATGTTTGTTTTGTAAATATGAAATCAGAGCCACAAAATGAATGTGCTAAAGAAAAATGAAGATGGCTGTGTTAGCTCCCTTTGTAATAAATATATTTGTTTGTAAGGACATGGTCCAGTCAGAGACCTAAAGTTAGCACATGCCATTTCATTTCCCCTGATTTTGTCCTAGTTTGTCAAGTGGCATCATTACCTTCTGTAAGTTCGCTTACAAGGTTACTTTGGGCATCAGTAGATATAATTTAACTCAAAGCACTTCAACATCAGAGTCTGATACAATGTAAAACATCATTGCCATCATGGACATCATTGTAAAATGATCAATATTACTCAATGTAAAGTGATAAATGTAACATCCTCTACATTTACAACCTATTCACCAATGTGGAAAACAGAAGCTTAATTTTTGGTTGTTTTGTTTTTAAACATTCTGTACTATTCAACCTCATGAGAATTGCACGAAGTGTATAGCTGACAAAATGTCTGAGCCTTCAGGCCCTTTTGCCTCCACTTCACTTTACAGATGTGTAAATTTAAGTTCTGATGTATGTGTCCATCCACTAGGGATCCCACAGTAAAAGAAATGGGATAGCTGAAATTCATTAGAAGTGTCAAACATACATTTTAATAAAGCTAGTAGCTTAAAGATAGTAGCAAAACATAGGCCTATGTCAAGTACAATAACAAATAAACAAATAACTTGAGACACAGACAAAATTCTGAAAATGTGTTAAATTTAGTATCCTGTAGCATATGTTAAAGATAGAATAAATGCAGTATATGATGAAAAAAATCAATCTACTCAGAGATAGAAAAGGATGGAAAGATCAAGTAATAATCATTACAAATAGCTGACAGCTATGTCATTTTCTTAAATCAACCATCCATTGGTGAGAGTATGGTTCAATTCTGGCCCTGTCAGGAAATGCAGATAATACAGAAAATGCATGTAAAAACTGATGACTATTCAGTAGGCTTACTGGCAAACTACAGGTCTGGCCTGGCACTCTGATAGAATAAGTATGTGGCATTAGCTTGGGGACCCTTCTGTCTGTGATTCTCCTTGCTTGAACTTGAACTCTGGTGAGAGAGAGAGAGAGAGGGAGAGAACCTTTGGCAAACATAAGATTCAAGTGGTGTGGCCTAAACTGTGTGATTTGCATATCTTTTTTATTCTTTTTCTTTCTTTTATTTTTATTTTTATTTTTATTTTTTTAAATATATCTTTATTGATTTCAGAGAGAGGAAAGGCAAGGCAGAGAGACAGATAGAAACATCAATGATGAGAGAGTCATTGATCGAACCCGCAACCCGGGCCTGTGCCCTGACCGGGAATCGAACCCCGATCGCTCAACCGCTGAGCCACACCCAGCCGAGCTCTTTTTCTTTCTTTTAAATTTGCAATGTTTGTCTTTATTTTGTTCTTCATGTTTTTAAAGTGAAAATAAACAATATTGGGTCATTTTTATTATTTTAAAAATATTTCTTCTGTGTATTTATAAGCCTTAAAGTTGCTCTAAAAATTTCAAAAGTATTAAGAGTACTCTTGATTTGCACATCTTAATTTGGTCCACAAGCCTTTCCATTTAGCGTCCTCTGGAAAAGTTTACATGGAGTCTACTATTGCATGAAGATAATATCACACATGACAATATTCAAATGACCTCCTTTCTAAGTCACATGGACCAAGCCATACCAATGATGCAAAGTGACCAACTCAGTCAAGTTGCCATCAAGACAGCAAGGACTCTGATTTGAAAGCTACTGCAATAGCAGGATATTAAAGCCTTGAACTGAAATCTTAGAAGGCTTCTTGCATAGTACTAAATAAGAATTCCTTTAATTCAACCAGGATTTCTCTAAAAAATGCTCATTTATTTTCAAATTGTAAAACCACCAATGACATGCTCAAATATTTCAGTAGACTGAAGAATGACATATTTATGTTTACAACACATTAACTTTTGCAAAGGATTTTAGGATACCTGCCATGTTTTGTCTTCCATTTCTGTGAGACAAAGATAACGGAAGTGGAAGCCAACATACTGCTTTCCTTTTTGAGTAAGAAGGTAATATCAGTTGAGGAATAAAGGAAAGAATACAATCTCAGAGTTATTGATAATGTTCTTTTGAGCTCCCTCAATAATGTGGAATTCACAATGTTCATTGACAGAAAAAATGAAAATGAAACAAATAGTTTCTGGGTTTATCTGATCCTAATTTTTTCTTTTAATCTGATCTTGATTTTCTCAGTAAGATTTAATAGTTTATAAAAATTTGAATACTTAAAAAATTACTTATTATGGAAACTTTGAAACTTAGAGAAAATAGTATAATGAATCCATACTTCCAAGACCTAGAGTTAACAATTTTTAATATTTTGCCATATTTCTTTATCTGTTTTTGACTGAAGCATTTGAAAGTAAATTACAGACTTCGTGATAGTTATTTCAAATGCTTCAGTTTACACTTTTAAAGATGACCTGATCCTACACACCACAATATCATTATCAAACTTAACAAAATTAATTATTATTTTTGAACATAATTTAATACCTGATCTATAGTTACATTTTTCCAGTTGTCCCCAAAACATCTTCTACAGCTGGTTTGTTTAAATGAGGATTACAGATTCTATTTACTTGTGAGATCTCTAAAGTCTTTTAATCTACAACAGCTGTCACACTCTCTTTTTCCATAACACTGACTTGTTAAAAAATACCAGACCAGTTATTCTACCTTCTGGAAGTATCTGTTTTCTCATGGTAAGTTTATTAATTTGTTCTCCCATCTTCTATATTTTATGAAAACTATAAATAAAATCTATAAGTCTGATTATTTTGAAGTTAAATATTTTGTTGTAAGAATTCACCATATGTGTGCTATGGACTTTTTATTTTATCACATCAGGAGGCACATAGGTTTTGGTTCTAACTTTCATGTTTCTTGTTTATCAAAGGTAATTGTTGATTGTTGAAATATTAATTTCATGTGCTTTCATTCCAGGCTGAAAAAAATGGCCATCGGTACAATAAATCATTAATTTGATAATAATTAAATTGTTTTTGTCATTAACTGAACTAATCAATTAGTGGATATTAACCGTATCATATAATCATAGGTGCTATACATTGGCCTCTATTTTGGAACAAAGACACCTTTCATATGGTCTTTAAAAAAAAACACCTCTCAAATAAAATGTAATCATTGGGTGAATAATTAAATATGGAGCTTTCATAGAAAGATATTCCTTCTACAACATGGTGAGCATATTTATTAAAAAACATGGCTTTCTCCCTAAATGCCTGGATCAATCTTTATATATTGACTTCATATTAAGCTTTTTGCTTTATTTTGGTTTTGTTTTTGTTTACAGTTTAGGACTCATGAAAAATATCCCTTAAATTGCCTTCCCTTGCCTGCTCAGGTTACTTAATAGAAGCACTGGGGAAAGTTTTCCACTTATTACTTATGGCACTTTATTGAAAAACACCTTCTATCAGCAAATGTGTTTTCTATGTCAGCAAACCAAAACACAGAAGAAATATTTTTTCCCCCACTGTTCATATTCCTCTTTTTATTTTGGCCCTCTAAATTAGTTTCTGGTTTCCTTGGATGACACACAAACTCAGAGTTGGAGGTCAGAATTTTAAACATGTATTAATTTTGGAATGATGTTCCATTGTAAAAATGTTTCAGAGTGCTTGCCAGCCCATTGCCAACTCTTTCTCCAGAAATCACTTCTCCCCTCTCACATTCCTTTCCTCTCCTATTGTTATTTGATCCACCTTGAGTAAATCAATTAGCAAGAAATTACTGGGGTGAAGTTTGAATCTTATAAATTCAAAGTCATGAGGGGAATGAGAAACTTGAAGCAGAAAAAGCTGGTCTTCAGAAAGAAAAGGGCTGCAGATTCACCAAGAGCCCTTGAGAACACCGAGAGACAGAACCAATTCAGTTTTTCCGGGACAAAGAAAACAATTTTGTTTTTTCAATTACAATGTAAAGAATCATTCTCTCATAGGTTCTCAGTTTCTTGTACCAGTTCCCATGAGATCTAGCTGTATTTTTATCTTCAATATTTCTTTATATTCACAATGTTACATCATCTTGTTTTTAATTTGACCAATGGCAAGTTGATTTCTGTCACTTCTAACCAAGAAAGCTTGCAATGTAGTATAATAGATAACACCTCTTGGTTTTCTAATTTAGAAAATGAGAACAAATGAAAAGAACACCTTCTTCTTCTTTGCAGACCTCCTTTGCTAAGCCTGAATTTATTTTTAGCTTTGGATAAGAACAGTTGTATCTTCAGAATCTTTCTTTGTTAATACCAGGAATTGCTGTATTTCTCCACGGAATTTTGCTTAGCTTTAAATTTTGTGGTGAACATGAGTTATGAAGGTGATCAAGCTTGTCTTTTTCATTTTCATGTCTACAAAGCTTAAAGATAATTTTGAAACCACACAGAGCAATGGCTTAGAGCAGTAATTTTCAATCTTCTCCATCTCATGGAACATATAAACTAATTACTAAAGTTGTGCAGCACACCAAACAATACATTTTTTTGCCGATCTAACAACAAAATATTTATAATTTTGATGCATTCACACCAGACAGCTATTATTGTGTTGGTTGTTGTCATTTTTTATTTGTCAATATAAGGGAAAAAAGGTCAGTGCCCCTGACTAAATAGTTAGATATTGCATGTTTTAAAATTTCTTGTGGCACACCAGTTGAACATTGCTGGTTTAGAAATCTGTAATATGTGATTTTCATTAAGCTCATTCCTGGATTTATTTTCCAAAATTACCTTTGTTCTTCCTTTCTTCTTTCCTTACCACCCATTTCTATCTTTTATAATCTTTTCTTATTTTATAAACCTTTTAAATAAATATAAATTCATGAATTAATATCACATCTAATGAGTCTATATCACAGCTGTATGCATCAAAGATGTTTCATAAATCAATACCTGTTGAGTCTTCTTTCACTTAAGGTCACAAATATTCTTCTGAATACAATAAGCAGTGAACCTAATAGAAGACAATTTTATTTCATCTATATCATTACCTATTCCTTTTCTCTAAAATAAGAGCCCTAGAAAATCCAATTTGAATTGGATGAACTTATGATGTGTTTTATATTAAAAATATTAGGTCAAACCACATCGAACTTCTGATATTCTACCACTTTTAACTTATAGAAAAGGCAATTTCATGTGCTTCAAAACCATATGATTCACATGATTCCTCACTCTGTCCAACAAGGACAGAAACAATGTTCAATCTAATAACAAGTGTTTCTGCTACCTGAATTGTGATCTCTGAATATTATTTCTCATTAAAAGGAACAAGGATTCTTTGGAAAAATAGCTCATTTTATCTCTGGGACAGGAAATGTACAAGATAAGCTTGAAATAGCTTGCCATACCATAAAGCAAGGATATAGACAAAAGTTATTATGATTGGGTTAAAAGGACTCAGGAGCCCATTTAATGTTTTTGATGATTCTTGCACAAAAATTAAGTCAAGCATTTCCTCTTCTCATTTTCAGAACTATGGCAGGTTGGGGGAATTTGACTTGAACTAGTTAATCAATAACAGCCTTTGTTGGTCATTTTCTCTTTCTCATTCTCTAGGAGAGTCATTTCTCTAGAGGATTGGTGAGCAATATTTCATTGATGAGCTTTCTTTTAGAACAATTACCACTTAACTCCAAAGAAGATCAATGGGTTAAAAGAAGGTTGTAATTTACATTTCTGGTCAACATAATAACATGTCTATATGACTATGGGTATATTGAACTTTGGAGTTATCTATAAAAAGAGATGAAGGTCCTTTAGTTTGGAAAAAAAGTGAAACAAATCTGCGTGGGAATCATGACCACAAATGATTGCCAAATGCTTCAGGGCAAAGGGACCTTCCTAATGACGTCTAGTGATTACTGTAAGGGGAATTTAACAGATCCTCCTAAGATACTATCAAGTGCTTCAAAGGAAACTGAATAATTGTTTGCCTCTGGTAAGTCTGACATCAATTGAAAGTGTAGATAAACATATTAGTAATGTGTATAGGTGCTCCTACTGCACTGGATCCCCAAGTCTTTGTATATCTGAGAACCAAGGGAAATAAAAAAGGTTCAGAATTAATCCTGAATTTCTTCTTCGCCACTTCTGTCAGCAGATTGATGCAGAGAAATAAGTAAGGTTATCTGAAGCCTTTAATCATTCTTGCAGCTGGTATTTTCTACATTGGACATGGGACAAGTTCTCCGGATGTGAGAATAAATAAGCAACGGAAGCTTTTGCAATACAAAATGCTTTCCACTAGGGGAGGTAGAAAATAAACTGCTGAGTGATGTAGATAGAACTAGACTAAACTGGGAATAAACCTCTTTTATTGGAGTAAGTACAAACTAGCAATGTTTTTTCCCTGAACAAATATTTGATTATTTTAGAATTTTTCTCTATATTTCATTCCCCATATAATCAACCCTCTGTTAATTTTACCTTTATGTACTTTTACTATATTGTTGTGGCCATTGCTGATCCTACTATCCAGAAAGTCCTTATCACCTGCCTAGCCTACCGCTACAACCTCCTAATCCCAGCCTTTTCCATTCCTTCCATTCCAACCTATTGCCACACTCTTACCATTTTCTTCTTGAAAAACAAACTTGATCGTGTCCTTTCTTTGTTACAATGCTAAATTAGTATGGTTCAGACATCCAAATTTGGCATTAAAAGCCTCCCCACAATTTTAATGCTTAACTATCCCAACTTTATCTCCTGCCATACCCTTTCTGCCAGTCTTTTATTTCTGGCCAGGATTCCTCTGGAAATATTTCCTAACTCCACTGACTAAGAGCATTTCACATTTCACTATAACTACATTCTCAGGGCAAAATAACAAATGCAAATACTTGAGCAGAGTTAAGGTCAAAAGAATACCCAAAACTTTGTTCTTTGCAGAAGACAAAGATTAATAAAGAACTTTAATAAAACAAGGATATCAGGTTATTGGAAGTAAATAGCATAGACATTCAAGATACACTAGAACATCTTCTTTTTCACATTCCCTGAAATTTCTTGCCTCAAAATCATTGTTCTCACTCTTCCCTCTCCCATTTGCCTCCCCACACTTCATAACTTTCTGTCAAAGTCTCATGTTTCGAGGCTAAATTTCAATTTCACATGTTCTAAAATCATGAGCAAAATTAGCATTATCAGTTCTAATAGTCCCTTAGCACTTCATTTGAACCAATGTGCTAGTATGCTTTCTTATTGTTTTCTGTCTTTATAATTCACCTTCTTATTATGTAGAAAATGTTTAGAAAACATTTCTTATCTTGCATTCCCCACAGTACTTGTCACAATATTTTATATGCTGTAGGTAATAATAAAAGTGCTAAATTGAATTGATTGCATTGAATGGAAAAGAGGAGAAAACCAAGACATACCTGTCTTACATCACCAGTTTTTTCAGGACAACTTTTCACATTGATCCTATCCTGAGGGACTATTGGTAAAAAAAATTTTCTGTCTTTGGATGGATATCTCAAGTCACTTCCTTCATTTTAGTAACTGTAAAATATGAGGCACAGATTAATCTCTTGGAGGTAGCCACTGTGAATGATTCCTGTTTTTATAGTTGGTATGTATAATCAAAAGTAGTTTAGAAGTAAAAAGTAGCTTCTATCCAGGAATTTATGACTGACATCTAGAGCCATACTGCATGGTTTGGGGATTATAGAGATGGTTGAGTTCTGGCTCTGCCCCTTATTATTTGAATAACCTTGGTCAAGATATTTAACCTCTGTGGAAAGTTAGTTCCCCAGGAAGTGATGGAGTTTTTGGTAAAGGATGTTTATTTAGGTGGAGCTTGGTATTAACACCAGTGGAAGGGATGCAACAGAAGCAGGAATGGGAAAAATGAGAAGTCTAGTTGTAATGTAAACCCAACAACAGCCCTCACCAATCCCTTGAGGGCCTCTGAAGCTAGAATGCTCCTACAGAGTTGACTCAGGTGGATCAAGATATCAGGCCTTTATATTCCCACATAGTCATTGGAAGTGGGTAAATATTTAACAACTGGCTTTCTGAGGAGAACAAATGACTAATATGTAGTGTTTGCTGATTTCTATAATGTAAATATCCTTATCCATGCTTATTTCAAGCTATAAACTTTATGTCACTATATATCATATTAGGAAGAGATGTATACAATGGGCTCTGACAGTACATGCAGGCTCCAGCACACACTAAAAGGGGATGACCTTGGATGACGGATTTCTTTATGAAGTCCAGGCAATGTAGATAAGGGGCCACTTGCCACTTCCTGTATGAACATCAGTCTTTCTATATTCTCTCCGCTATAGGGAAGCACAAGTTTAATTCTTACATAGACCTAACAGTTCCTACAAGGGCCCGGCCAAAGGTTTCCTTCAAGGCCACTTAAAACTAGCTATTTTCCACTCCAGAGGTGGGCTTAGAAAATTCTAGGTTTTAAAATAGTATTGAATGTTCTTCCCATGTGGAGACATAGAACTAAAAACATAGTTTACTATTATTTTTTATCTCTTACTACAGCAAGAACAAAGCAGACATTGAAATCGCTATAGAAATTCTGCTCCATTGGCTTATAGTAAATTTCAGCTCTTCTCACCATCCTCTGAAATCTACTCTTCTACTTTCTGACTATAACAGTGAATTGCAACATCTTTAGCTGAGTTACTACATATAGTAAAAAAGAAGTAGGCCTTACATTTCATACCACTCTCTCCAAAGTTCTCATTATATCCTTTCTCTCTGGACAGGCACTCTGTCAATATAATTTCCCTTGAGGGCCATTGTTGAGCACAAAAAGCAATCCAGGGGTGTTAGGGGAGTCATATTTCTTGCCCTTACTGAAGTAGAGGCAGAAGTACATGCTACTGGAAACTTTCAGTCCTGGGCTCCCTTGGGAAATCCTTATTGACTGAGGGTCAAGCTTTATAGCCCCAGGGGAAACTGGTGTCTGGACCCAATGGGGGCAAAAGCATTTTCATTTTTTTCACTATAACTGTTTCCCTCCAGGGCAAAAATAAAAGATTAAATTAAAATATTTGACAATGGTTAAGTTTAACAGTTTCCAGAATTTTCTTAACAAAGAATTCTCTGTGGATGTATTTAGGAAAGTAAAATTTTATAAAGAATCCTCATCTTGAATATTTAAAACCAAAATAAAAGTAAATTTTATTGGGTAGTAAAGTTGAATGGCAAATTCATACCCATACATGGTCTATGATATCCAAAGACAATACCAATAAAATGGTTCCTTAACAAAGCATCTCTCTGTTACTTTTTGAAATAAAATTAATGGCATAGAATGTGAAAACTCAAAAGGATTTTAAAGATATTTCACAGAGGAGAAACTGAGCCTTAGAGAAGTTAAATTATTTTTCTAAATATATTTCACTTCCAGGAACTCATGGCAATCCTTGTGTATCTAGGAACTAATTACTGTTCCCTACCTCAAGACTAAGTTTTTCTGGAAAACTTGGAAAGAATGGAAAATATTTGACTTAATCGCTGCCCTCATGTTATTAACAAACAAAAGTATATTTTTCCTACTTCTCAAAATTTAGGCTTCACACCACTGACTGAGAAAAAAATATTTTTAGGAGCCAGTAATTGAAAGGAACACAGATATCTATCAACAGAAGAATAAACACATTGTGGTATATACATATGACAGAATATTACTCAACAATAAATATGAATAAACTACTGATAAACACAAAAACATGATACATCTTACATACATGTTAAGCAAAAGAATCCGGATCCCAAAGAGTAAATATTACATTATTCCATTAACATGGATTTCTAGCACAGTTAAAACTGACCTATGGTGATAGAAATCAGAATAATAGTTCCCTACTAGGAAAACTTTCACAGGTAACAGAAATATTTTATATTTTGGTTGAGGTCTTAAATATACATATGTATATATTTGTCTCTGTCATAACTCATTGAACACCAGATATGTGTATTGTGTCTGTGTATTCAAAAAATATATATGATTGAATAGAGTCATGTAAATAATTAGAAGAAATGTTTAATCATTTCAAAACATTAAATTCACTTTTATAAAAAAAAAACAGGAAAATCACTTTACAGTTGGGAATTTTTTTTTTAAACATATCTTTATTGATTTCAGAGAGAGGAAAGGAGAGGGAGAGAGAGAGATAGAAACATCAATGATGAGAAAGTCATTGATCGAGCCCGCAACCCGGGCGTGTGCCCTGACTGGGAATCGAACCCCAATCGCCTGGATCCTAGGTCAGTGTTCAACCACTGAGCCATGCCCTGCCGGGCCAGTTGGGTAATTTTATGCTTCTAATTCCTGTGATCAACCTTTTCACTCTCTCCATTTTATCACCATATGTAATTTTGGAATTTCAATAGTTTTTCTTTTTTTTTAAATTTATCTTTATTGTTGAGAATATTACAGATGTCCCCTTTTTCCCTCACTGATCCCCACCACCCCACATCCACCCCACTCCCAGGCCTTCCCCATACCAATATCTGTGTTCATGGGTTATGATTATAAACATATAAGTTCTTTGATTAATCTGTCCCCACCCACTCTCCCACCCCACTCCCAACTTCTCTCTGAGATCCCTCAGTCTGTTCCATGCTTCTATGTCTTTGGATCTATTTTGTTTAACAGTTTATTTTGTTTATTACATTCCATATATGAGTGAAATCATGTAGCACTTATTTTTCTCTGATTGGCTTGTTTCACTTAGCATAATACTCTCCAGTTCCCTCCATGCTGTCCCAAAGGATAAGAGATCCTTCTTTTTTACAGCTACATAGTATTCCATGGTGTAAATGCCCCACAGCTTTTTTTATCCACTCATCTACTGATGGACACTTGGGCTGCTTCCAGATCTTTGCTACCGTAAATTGTGCTGCTATGAACATCCATTTGTTTCAATGTTTTTAGTGTTTTTATTGTAGTTGAGTTGTAATTTCATGCCATTGTGGTCCGAGAAGATGCTTGATACAATTTTAATCTTCTTGAACTTGTATAAACTTGTTTTGTGTCCTAACATGTGGTCTATATTTGAGAATGTCCCATGTGCACTTAAGAAGAATGTATATTCTGATTTTTGGGGGTGGAATGTTCTACAAATTTTAATTAAATCCATCTGATCTGGTGTGTCATTTAGGGTCACTGTTTCCTTATTGATTTTTTTGTATGGAAGACTTATCCAGTGAAGTCAGTGGGGTGTTAAAGTTCACTAGTATGACTATATTGCCATAGATCTCTCCCTTAAAGTCCTCTAGAAGCTTTTTAAAATAAATTTAGGTGCTCTTCTATTGGGTGCATATATATTTATCAGGGTTATATCCTCTTGTTGGATCAATCCCTTTAGTATTATGTAGTGACCTTTCTTATCTCCCATGATGGTCTTCATTTTGAAGTCTATTTTGTCTCACATGAATATTGCTTTGCAGCTTTCTTTTTCATTTCCATTTGCATGGAAAATTTTTCCCTCTCTTCACTCTCATCTTCTGTGAATATTTTGTTTTGAGGTGCGTCTTTTGTAGGCAGTACATATTTGGGTCTT
The DNA here is from genome assembly GCF_964146895.1 of Miniopterus schreibersii. Classification (NCBI taxonomy): domain Eukaryota; kingdom Metazoa; phylum Chordata; class Mammalia; order Chiroptera; family Miniopteridae; genus Miniopterus; species Miniopterus schreibersii. Next base: position 79,137,819 of record NC_138104.1, read on the forward strand.
GTTTTCTTATCCATAAAGCCATCTTATGTCTTTTGATTAGAACATTTAATTTATTTCCATTTAAGAATATTATTGATAGATACTTATCTACTGCCATTTTAATTCTTTATGCCTATGTTACTCTTTCTCTCTATTTCTACTTCTAATTACAGCAGTTCCTTTAACATTTCCTGCAATGCTGGTTTGATGGTGATAAACTCCTATAGCCTTTTTCTGTCTGGGAAGCTCTTTATTTCACCATCTATCTTGAATGATAGTCTTGCTGGATAGAATAGCCTTGGTTTCAGATCCTTGTTTTGCATTACCTTAAATACCTCATGCCATTCTCTTGTGGCCTGTAGAGTTTCTGATGAAAAGTCAGCTAATAGCCTTAAGGGAGCTCCTTTGTAGGTAACAGATTGCTTTTCTTTTGCTGCCTTTAGGATTCTCTCATTGTCTTGAATTTTTGGCATTTTAGTTATGATGTGTCTGGGCGTGGGCCTCTTTGGATTCTTCTTGCTTGGGACTCTCTGTGCCTCTTGAGCTCATGTGATTTTTTTCCTTGGCCAGGTTAGGGAAGTTTTCTGCCATTAGTTCTTCAAACAAATTCTCTACTCCTTGCTTACTGTCTTCCCTTTCTGGGACTCCTATGATGCGAATATAGTTACATTTTACATTTTACCACAGCTCCCTTAAACTGTCCTCCTGTTTTTTAACTGTTTTGGTTTTTTTTTTTCTTTTTGGATCTCTGATTGAGTGATTTTTTTTCTCCCCTGTCTTCTAATTCACTGATTTTATCCTCAGCTTCCTCTAACCTGCTGTTTATTCTTTCCAATATATTCTTTATTTCTACTATGTCATTCTTAATTTCCTTCATAGTTTTCATATCATTTTTCATGCTGTGGAGCATCCTCACAATCAGTATTCTGAACTCTATATCTGAGAGATTGCTTATTTCCATTTCATTAAGCTCTTTTTCTAGGGACTTCTCTTGTTCTTTCATTTGGGGCTTGTTTTTTGTCTCCCCATTTTGTCTGCCTGTTTAGGTTTGTTTCTATGTATTAAGTAGATCTGCTAGGACTTTGAGTCTTTTGGCAGGGTTTCTGGTTCAGCCTGATGTCAGGCGCTCTTTGTGACTCACCCTAAGTACCCTGTTTGGCGCTATCAACAACCCTCGGCTTGAGATCTCTTCTGTTTGGGCTGGATGCATTTGGACAAGACCAAGATGCACACCAGAGTTTGTTTTTCCATGGCCCTGGTCCAGAAGCAGATCAGGCAAAGACTCAAAGCACTCTGAGGTCTGACTCTGGCTGCAGGCTGATTAATCTGTTTCTCTTAATGAGCCTCATGCTGTAGAAACTCCACAAGGTGGGGCGGCTGGTTGTTATCAGTCTCTTAACAAGCTTCAGGCTGTAGAAACTCCTCTTGGTAGGGTGAGAGGTTTTCCAGCAGGGTGGGGCAATTGCTTCCCCCTCCCTAGGCAAAAGCAGTAAAATTTCTGCCTGTGAAACGTATCCTCTGCAGTATAGGAGAATAACTCAGCACAGGACTTCAGATGAGTGCCTTCTGATCTGTATCTCCTTGAGCCTAGATTTTCCTCACACAGCTCCCGTCCACTCTGCCCTTCCTCTGCTGGAGCCCAAGGTGAGTGGCTGCACTTGAAACTTTGTGTGTTGGCTCCTTAAGATGGTGCCTGCAGTTCCAGCCACCTCTCCCTGGCAGACAGAAACCCTGCTGCTTTTCACAGCCAGTTGTTATGTGGGCACCGTTCTCAGTTCTGGTGTTTTTTTCTGGGAAGCTCATCCTGGGGTTTAGGCCCCAGAGTCCTCAGTGGGAACCCCCCCACAGCTGAGATATCCTTAAAGACTTTCAGCTGCTGCGTGTGGGAGCCCAGCCAGCCTTCTAGCACCTCTACACTTGCTACCAGCCTCTATTTGGTCTCCACTTTAAGTCCTTGGTTATGAGTGTGCTCTCCAGCTCATCTGCAGTTGCAGTGGATTATTTATGATGTTTTTTCTTTATTTTAGTTGTAATTCCAGTTTGGTCCTGGGAGAATGTCAGTGTAGCTTCCACTCAGTCTGCTGCCATCTTTACTCTACCCTCAATGTTTTTTCAATAAAGGCATTTGTTTATATCATGAAGATCAGCAGATTTTTGTGTATTTGCTTATTCTGTCAATAAGTAAAGAGTATTTATCTACATAATCTTATTAACCAATGTCACCCCAATAAATTTAACTTAAAAATAGTACTTTAGAATACTTATTTTTACCACCTCGAATTACTTATATCAATCAAAAATTATTTTATCTGCAGTTAATAGATAACTTGACTAAAGTGGCTTAAAGCATAAATACAGTTTTGTAGACTTAATAAAAAGCCCTGAAGTGGGTCGTGTCAGAGATGGACCAGCATTTTGTGTACTTTTTAGGACCCAAGTTCTCTCCACCTTTTTATTCTTGTTAACAAGATGAGGGCTTTTATACTCAAGCTTGTTTCTTCTCCTGGACTGGGTCACATTTCTACCCAAAACAGAGTTTCCTTAGCAAGGAAGGAGAAATATATTTTGAATGAGCAGCCAATAGCATATGCCTCAATTTTACTGCAGTATTTTAAGAAAAGATAAGCCATTGCCATTTACTATATGCAAAAGGAAAATGTTGTAAACAATGACCTAATTGTATTTATTCCAGTGAACAGTGCTATCATTATAATCAGAGTGAGCAGGATTGCTGACATACTTCTAACCTATAAAGCTCCCTTATAAAATTTTAGTGTAAATCACAACTCACACAATAGTTCCTGTTTTTTTCCACCTGCCATTGTTTTCCAAAAATTTATTGGCTGAACTTATAAATTTGTCTTCTTGATAACTGGAGAATTAGCTTTCCCCATTCTATTTTTTAAATTCCTGTAGGCATTTTGATTGGAATGGAATTGCATTTACTAATTAATTTTGGTAGAATTGAAAATTATACATAGTTTTGGAAGTATTAAGTAAAAGCATGTCCTCTGTACACTGATGAATCTATCTATAAGCAAGATTCTTGAAGGGGCTGACACTGAACAAGGGGGTTGACATTGAACAGGATGGCTGACAAGGATCAAGTGGTTTTAGCATTTAGGAATCAGTGGAAATAAAAAGAATGAAATTATAATACATATTCATCAGCAAAAATATAAAGAGAGAAGCAGGAGATGACCTGGCATTACATTTATCACTATTCATAGTGACTTCCTAATTGGAAGATTCCAACATAAAATGAAAATGAGATTTACCACTTTTATTTTATGTTGAAAACTAAATTGAGATTTACCATAATGAAGAAACATTATTTGGCACTAAAGGAACATTATTATGCTACCAAACGCTGATATGCTGCAATAAACTCTGTATTCAGATATCACAGAGAATCCCATGATAACAAAAGAGAGTTCTTGTGTCATCCATATGAGACATGTTCTCCTTTTCATAGTATATCATGTCTCCCCAAAAGTGAGTCATAGAGTAACTCAGCTTTCTTCCACAGCTAAGAGTTAATATGAGAATTAAATTAGATATTGTGTGAAGAGCTTGCTTGATACATTGCCAGACATATAGTGTGGATTTAATAAATGGTGGTTATCACTATAAATAGAGAAATATAATGATAGATAGTATTAGCTCCATTTTGTAGAAAATGTGACTCAGACTCCTTAAATAGCTTTTCTAAGTTGTTCTAGATAATACACACCTACTTGACTCCTAAATTATGCTATTCTCACTCCCACTATACTTTGCTGCCTGCATTATTTACGAGCATCTTACAATAAGGAATCCATTACTCAAGCCCATTTTGTTAAAGACAATTATATCAAGGTGACAAATTGCCCCCAAATATAGATATATAGTATGATCAGTATGCTCATGAAAAGATGAAGCAAATTACTTGAATATGAAAGGTTCCTAAAAATGTGGAATCTATGAACATAAAAATCATACTAAACATCTTGAACTACATTTACATGGTTTTGAGATTGTCATAGAGTCATAGCTAGTTAGATCTTGAAGATCGCTTAGTCCATCGTCTTTAAATGATCAAGTGAGGAACTTGACAGTGTGATCACATTGGTGATGTAGACCTCTTGATCCATTCCTAGTGATTCCTAGTTCAGTCCAGTTCTTTGAACTAATATGATAGAAAGAAAATGTGAATTGTACTAATCCATGTATAAAAACCATAATTTTATAGTAAAATTATAAGTATGCACTTTATTACATTTTAAATTATTTTAAACATTGTTTTAAGTTTAAAGTTTTTCTTGTTTGTAATTGTATTTTAATTGTCTTTGATATAGAGTTTAAATTGAAAAATCTCTAATGATAAAAACAAATTGTACAAAAACGTTTATTGAAAATACAATTTTTCAAGGTTACTTAGATGGTAGTTGGTATTTTAAATATACACAACTATTATAATAAATGTCATTGCGAAAATTAAGACAATGCAGAAGTAAACAAAGCAAAGCTCTCCTTCTTTCCCACACTATTGCTCAGCAGTAACTACTTTGAAGAATTTGGTGGGTATTCTTTCATTTCTTCATCAATTCATTTACATATGTCAAATTTAGAATTTTAGCTTTGGAAATTAGCTATCTAAATCATTTTCTTCTTGTTCCTTCAAAAGCATATGTCTTGGTAAACTTTCTGTGTCAGTACAAACAGATGTACTTTATTCTTTTTAACTGTTGCATATTTTCAATGGCATAAATATAAAATTTACTTGATTATACCCTTACTGATGGTCATTTAAGTTTTTTTTTTTCTTCACAATTATTATTCACAAAAATGCTGCAGTTAATCTCCACGTACATGTTTCTTGATGTACTTGTGTGCCAAGTCTCTCTTGAGAGTAGATACCAGGAAGTATCTAAATGTGTTTACATATTTTGCCAATTTATACAATCACCAATGAGAAAGTCTCACTTTCCACATGTGTGCTAACTCTTGATGTTACTGATTCCTTACCTTTTAGATGACGACCAGATGATATTTCAAGTTTCAATTCATTTTAATGATTGTAATTCACAGTATGATAGTAGAATACTTATATTTTTCTCTTTTATCTAATTTTAACTTTTGTGTTGATTGTGCTTTTTATTTTATAGTATATATTTATATATTATTGTGTGTAGGTAGGAAAATAATTTTTCCACCATTTTCTGGTTGAGCTAATAAACATGACACAGTTTAACAGGAAAAAAATGACCAAATTTATTACATATGTACATATGGGGGTTCCATGAGAATATGAGAACCTAAGACACACTGTGCAGTTGAGGCTTATATGCCATTATGGATTTAGCTGAGGGAGGCAGGGGTTTAGGATTTCAAAAGGAAAGTAGGCAACTTGAGGGAAGATGGTGGTACTGTGAGAAGCAGCAGAGCAACCCCTGCTCCCAGTCATGGACTCGATTTACTCTTAAAATACTACGTAGCCAGCTTGGAAAAACCAGAGAAACATACCTGAATGAACATATTGTGAGTAGGGAGTACTGAAGAAACATCATAGAGTCCAGAAGAAGAGAAAGGGAAAAAATTATTTGTTTTTCCTCCTTTTTAAATTTTATAATAAATTTTTAAATTTTAAAATAATTTTTAAATATTTTTTCTTATTTTATTTTAATTTTTTTAAAGAATTTTGCTTTGCTTAGCTTGTTTTTTTGTTTTGTTTTGTTTCTCTGTTTTGTTTTGTTTCTTGGCTTTGTTTTATCTTTTCATCTAATATCAAGACTTTCTTGATATTCCTGCTTACTGCCTGGGACTTTATCATTATAACCAATAAGGTGACTGCTTTCCTCTATAATTTTCCCCAACCTCTTATTAGACTCCTTTCTTGCCCAGGCTTTATTTTATTTTATCTCTCTCTCTCCTCTCAATCCATTGGCATAATTTTTTTCTTCTTTCTTTCTTTCTTTCTTTCTTTCTTTCTTTCTTTCTTTCTTTCTTTCTTTCTTTCTTCTTTCTTTCTTTCTTTCTTTCTTCTTTCTATTTTCCTCTCTTCTGTCTTCCTGTCTTTTTGTTCAATTGTTAGTTTCTCTTATTCTCTTTACTGTATTTTTAGTTTTTCATTTTCAACTATTATCCTATTCCTATTCTCTTCCTTAATTGTGTGCTGGCCTTTCTGTCAGAATCCTTTCTCTGCCTCTATTATCTCCCAGTAGCTTCTCTATTTTTTACATTTTAGTTTATTATTATTATTTTCTAAATTTTCATTACTATTAACAATATACTTCTCTCTCTCTAAGCTTTACTTTTCTTTCTCTTTTTTTTTTAAGCTTTTTTTTTGTTTTGTTCTTTTCTAGAATTTGTGTTCTCCCTTCACTCTCCAAGTTCTATTTTCACTTGGGCTGTTTTCATTGTCACTGTCAAGATATTTTGTATGATACCCCTTGTTTCTTGGAAGTTTAGTTGGGTATTATCCTGACTTGCCAGCACTCATACAAGAGCTTACAGGATGAGATCGGGGCTGAGACACATAGTTAGCCAACCTGAGAGGAGAGTCCTCTCAAGGACTGGTCAGCAAAACTTTAGACCCAACCACAACAGAAGAACCCAAAGGACCCACAAAAGGGACACGCCTAGAGCAAAGAGCTCAGAAGTATAAGGAAAACACACCTCTGGGCTCCACTGGTCGCACAATACAAAATCCTACCCCACAAGACTGGGAGACAGCAAATATATCTAAAAATAGATACAAACACTAAGAGCATTGCAAGAAATGCTAAAAGGACTGCTCTAAAGAAAAGAAGGAATAGTGAGAGAAAGGTACATCAGCATAAAGGGGGAAAATGGCATTAAATAAGTTTATATCAATAGTAACCTTAAATGTAAATGGAATAAATGGTCCAATCAAAAGACATAGGGTAGCTGAATGGATAAGAAAGCAGAACCCAAATATATGCTGTCTACAAGAGATCCACCTGAGAGCAAAAGAATCACACAGGCTAAAAGTGAAAGGATGGAATAAAATATTCCATGCAAACAAAAAGAAAAAGAAAGCTGGAGTAGCAATTCTTATTTCTGACAAAATAGACTTCAAAATAAAGACCTAGCAAGAGACAAAGATGGTCACTATGTAATACTAAAGGGATCAATCCAACAGGAGGAAATAACCCTTATAAACATTTATGCACCCAATACAGGAGCACCTAAATATATAAAAAAATTCTTGGTGGACTTTATGGGAGAGATTGACAGCAACATAACCATAGTGGGGACTTTAACGTCCCAGTCAGCACTGGACAGATCATCAAGACAAAAAATCAACAGGGAAACACAAACCTTATATGATTCTCTAGATCTAATGGATTTAATTGACATTTACAGAACATTTCATCCCAAAGCAGCAGAATACACATTTTTCTCAAGTGCACATGAAACATTCTCAAAAATAAATCATGTGTTAGGGCACAAGGCAAGTCTCTACAAATACAAGAAGATTGAAATCATATCAAGCATCTTCTTGAATCACAATGCCATGAAACTAGAAATCAACCACTAGAAATCAACTCAAAAATATTCGAACACATGGAGGCTAAATAGCATGCTATTAAACAATGAATGGGTCACCAATGAAATCAAGGAAGAAAATAAACACTTCGTGGAAAAAAACTTAAATGAACAGACAACAACCCCAAATCTATGGGAAACAGTGAAAGCAGCCCTGAGAGGAAAATTCATAGCATTACCTGCCTATCTCAAGAAGCAAGAAAAAGCTCTAGTGAACCATCTAACATAACAACAAAAGAACTAGAATGAGAACAGCAGAAAAGCCCAGAGGAAGTAGAAGGAAATAATAAAGATTAGAGCAGAAATTAAGGACATAGAGACTAAAAATCAATACAAAAAATCAATGAAACCAAGAGCTGGTTCTTTGAAAAGATAAATAAGATTGATGCACCTTTAGCCAGACTCACCAAGAAACAAGAGAGAGGACCCAAATAAATAAAATTAAAAATGAAAGAGGCGATATAACACCCAATCCAACAGAAATACAAAAGACTGTAAAAAAATGCTATGAGTAACTATATGCCAACAAATTGGACAACATGGACAGCATGAGCCACCCAGAAACAGTGGAACACAGAGGGGAGTTCAACAAACAGGCTTTTGCTTGAATACTGCCTACCATATTTAACTCATATATGCTAAGGTGAATAAGCTAAGGTTTCCTTGCTGAAGAAGGTTTTTCTATCTGAATTCATTTAGAGAGGTAAGGGGAAGGGTCAAAGTTTCTTTCTGAGTCTTTTGTTTAACCAGCTTAAAACTAGTATCACAAAATTCATGTTTTGGGGTGGCAAATTCTGGTCCCTCTCACTTCATATTAATCCATTATATGTTATATGAAACAAATATCTTCTTCCAAGCATTTGTTTCTGGGGGGATATGAAGCTTTCCTTTAATTTTCTTGTGATAAAATCATTATTTTTAGCATCTGTTTATTTTCTACTTGAAAATTATAAAAATACACTTTAATTTTTATGCCTTGGTTTTTGAGATTTAGCTATTTTATCCATCTTGAATTTATTCTTGGCATATGTAAATGTGGAGGATTATGTGCTTTTTAGTAAAGTTGTAAAATTATGTTACATAGTAATAAGCATTCAGAAAACAAGAACTCAATTGCTAAACAAAAGAAAGAAAGAAAGAAAGAAAGAAAGAAAGAAAGAAAGAAAGAAAGAAAGAAAGAAAGAAAGAAAGAAAGAAAGAAAGAAGGAAGGAAGGAAGGAAGGAAGGAAGGAAGGAAGGAAGGAAGGAAGAAAGAAAGAAAGAAAGAAAGAAAGAAAGAAAGAAAGAAAGAAAGAAAGAAAGAAAGAAAGAAAGAAAGAAAGAAAGAAAGAAAAGAAAAGAAAAAACCTTCTCATTTTCCCCATTAAGAGGGTGTCTGTTCATTTATTGGGAAGATAAATCTGTCCATATTTATTATGAGGATTTATATGTTTGCACATGTTTCTCCAGTCTTGGTTATAGTCTTTATTTTTCAAGCTTTGTGTTAATTTGTATTTAGCATATTTTATCTTTGAGTTAAATTGTCTTTCCTTCATTTTGTTGAGTTTTCAACTTCTTTTCATTCACTATTCCCTTGCAATACATCCCATTTCTGTATTTAAATTGAAATTTTAGCCCGGCTGAGCATGGCTCAGTGGTTGAGTGTCGACCCAGGAACCAGGCATTCGGGGTTCGATTCCCGATCAGGGCACATGCCTGGGTTGCGGGCTCGATCCCCAGTCAGGGGCGCGCATGAGGCAGCTGATCAATGACTCTCCCATCATTGATGTTTCTATCTCTCTATCCCTCTCCTTTCCTCTCTATGAAATCAATAAAGATATATTTTTAAAAAAAAGAAACTTTAATACACATAAAAATATACATAAAATTAATTATATATTACTTTATATTTAAATGTGAAAATGCAGAGTTAATCATTAGTTATGACATCATCTTTCTATGAAAACAATGTTAACATGCTTTCACTTTCTTCATTCCACAGCCAACCCACAACATATACACATGTAAACACAAACACATATGCATGTACTTTTCATGTTCAGATGAGATTCTCTGGAGTTTTCAGTCTAGACTAATATTAAATTTTGTGACTTGATGCATCAGCAAATATTTAAGTAGCCATACTGTGCTTGGCAAAATGAAAAATAAATCTCAGGAAAAGAAGATATTGACCTCAAGAAAAGGTAGAGATAGAGTAAATCTCTTTAATGAAGGTTTTGTGACCCACAAACTTTCTAACTCCTTAAATGTCCAAAACACTGTTTATATTCACACTTGAAAAATATATGTGCATGCGTGTGGATATGTGTGTATATAAGCATATATGTGTACAAAGTTTTGTACATGCATGTATTTACACACACGTGCATAAGAATGTTCATAACAACATTATTCATAAAAACCACAAAGGGGAAATAATCCAAATGTTCATCAGCTGATGGTTATATAAACAAAATTTGGTATATACATAGAATGGAATATTATTTGGCCATAAGAAAAAATGAAGTACTGATACATTCTGCAATATGGATGAACCTTGAAAACATTATGTTACGTGAAAGAAGCCAGACACAAAAGGCCACATATTGTATTTAATTCATATTAAATGTTTGGATTAAGCAAAATCCATTGAGACAGAAAGTAGATCAGTGGTTTCCAGGAATGTGAGAAATGTGGAATAAAACTCTAGATATAGGGTTTTATTTTATGGTGATGTAAATATTTTGGAATTAGATATTGATGATAGTTGCACAACATTGTGCATATGCTAAAAATCACTGAATTGTACATTTTAAAATGATTAAAATAGTAAATTATATGTGATGTGAATTTTGTCTCAAAATATTTTCAAAACTTGTAAAATTAGCATAACACACCATAATAAGTGATACACTAAAATATTCAAGTAAAATTTTAATCATCTTTCCACTCAATTCTATTATCCTGCTCCTCTAGCCTGGAAACTAATATACATAGCCAAATGTGAGTCCATTTACTCTTTTTTACCCAGTCCACTCAAATATTAACATGTGACATGTACATATGTGTGTACACACATATTTTTATTTATTTTAACACATACAGGAATCTGAGAAATGAATTGGAGATGTCCAAGAAGAGATTATACAGGATTCCACAGGGTAGCACCATCTTGGTGGAATCCCTGGAGCCTGTTCCTTATATTTGCAAATTTATCAAATTAATTTGTCAGTATACTCTGTGTTTATCAGGGTCAAACTTGTGAGGCTGGTGTGTAAATTGCTTTTAAATAAATTCATGGCTAAAAAATTACTCATAAACTAGAGTGAGGCATAATTTATTGTCTAAATTTTGACACTTTTAAGATTGAAAGGGGGAACTATACATAATTAAGCTGGGACTGTGGCTATCCAGGACAAAACAAGACATATGGTCACTTTATCCATAACTCAAACTGATCTCCGCGGTCCAGTGCATAGTCTACCTTGAATCAAGGTCTCTGGGAAACCAAAATAGTAATTTAAAAGTTGCGTGGTTAGTGCACACTTAGAGCCAAAGGAGATGGATAGCTCTGGCCATGGATAAATCTGTTGTAGTGGGGCAGGCAAACACAGTGCACCAGAATCTGTTTTTTTATTGTAATATAAACATGTCCTTCAGGTCCAGTGTGTCTTCTTTTTGGACATATTTTTTTCACTCCTCTTTTATAGGTTCACTTTCTTTTATCTTCAGATTGGATACAATGCAATTGGTTGTAATTTAACTGTCTAGGTTAAAAAAATTCCAGTCTTGCCTTCCAAAAGAGATACCTTAGTCACCTAGACTTGAGTATTTTCCAAATATCAGCCACATCCACATCAATCATATCTTAGTTTACAGCTACAGGTGTTTAATCTCACTTATTATTAGACACAAAATTATCTTCTGAGAATTAAACCAGAGAGAAGGAAATCCTTAAACCTTCTGACTCCATCCGTACATACTGATAAAAACATTTCTTACATTATGCAAAACTATATTAAGGTGATGTGTAATTTATAACTAAAATAAAACATATTATTAAATGAGATCAAAGTGTTTGTTGTGGCAATTTAGAATAATTACCACCAATTTACATAAGCTTGGTCAGTGATAAGTAAAGAAGATATATAACAACTGGTTAAAAAACTGAACCTATAATTAGAGGAAGCAAGGTTTTGGCTTCCATAAGATGTAGATGAGAATAACAGGCTTAATCAGAGCTTAGTTTAGATGCCACCAGTGAACAACTGCAAACATGTGCTTATAAGGGCATTGACAACATAGTAAAGGCCAAATCAAATGCTATTTAGAAAATAGCACTTGTAAGACATTCTGGGAAAACACTTTAATAATAGAGGAGTAAACCTTGCACAAGAAATATTGAACATTGAACATATTAATTAAGAATGCAATTGAAAGTAATGATTAGTAGAAAATTTTGCAAATGAATTCACAGGAAAGAAAAATGAAAATTGTTATCTTAGTCAGAGACACTAAAACTTTCAGAGAAAGTAGAATGACTGATTTTAGTAATCAAGGATTTTGGATATACACTGACTATTTTATCCAAGTAAATCATCTTTTTCAGTCAGTTTTGGAGGCAATGCTTCTATTCCATTGCATCATCCATCTAAACTGAATGCCAATGAATGTTTGTAACCTTAAAGACTAAAAGAGGGATTAAATAATATTGTGTAAGGGCAACACTATAAACTCCAGGACCAGGGAAGAGTAAAGTTAATTTATTGAAGTATAATAGCAAATGTATGTGACGAAAATTGGGAAATGAAATTGACAAAGAAGAAAGCTTTGGAAGAATATAAATATCTATATTCTTACTCTACCACCACCAACACTCAACACTGAGAGACGGTAAAAACAAAAGACCTCATGTATGCTAGCCTTTCTTTTCTTTTCTTTTTTTTTTTTTAAATATGTCTTTATTGATTTCAGAGAGAGGAAGGGAGAGGGAGAGAGAGAGATAGAAACGTCAATGATGAAAGAGACATTGCACCATCCCTTACTGGGGATCGGGCCCACAGTCTGGGCATGTGCCCTGACTGGTAATCGAACCTCGATCTCCTGGATCATAGGTCAATGCTCAACCGCTAAACCACGCTGGCCAGGCTATGCTTACCTTTCTTGATCTCCTTTTGCCCTCCTTTGTCCTATAATCCCTCCATTCAGAAGAAAGGGGCTCAATGTCTTTCCTTACACTTATTCTGGAGCACTAAAACTCATATCCTAGTCTTCATACAGCAGAAGTATTTTCTCAATTTCATGGAAGAAAATACAATGAGCATAGCCTGTTCTTATCAAAATAAGATTGAGTTATGATGTAGTAATAAGACACCCCCAAGTTTCAGTAGATTAACACATGAAATATATTTTTTAACACATACAATCTAGTTTAGGTCAGGTGACTCTACAGTGCAACTGTCTTCATCAGATAACCCAGCAATGCATACTGCTTCAATCTTGCATCTCTGCCATTTTAATGCACCACTTCAGGGAAGGGGAAGATTAAAACAGAGGTATTTGTTTGAAAGGGAAGATTAAACAGAGGTATTTCACTGTCAGTCCAGAAGAGCCATCCATTACCTCTGCCAGTAGTCTATTGCCAGTAGTAGATGTATGGGCTCACTAACTTCAAGGAGTTCAGGAGGGTATTGGTAACAATAGAAACATCTATCAAGAGCTTCCATACTTTATCTTTGAAATGCTAACGGAATTTATGAAAATTTCTTCCTCTCCCCAAAACCAGGTTTTCAAGCTTATTATTTTCTTACAAATGCAAAAAAAAAAAAAAAAAAGAGAGAGAGAGAGAGAGAGAAAAAAGAATTTGACCCATTTATTTTTCAATTAAGTTCAATATTATTTTAAAAATGTGAAAAAAAGTTAATTTGACCTTATGCTGAGACATGAGAAAGTTCTCTGGTGAGTGTACCTATCCTTCTCCTGAAACACTTAAACTCAATGCTTTAACAGGCAGGAAATTCCTAGAGCCTAGTTGTAGAATGTGTAAATACATAGAAATGTTTCAAAAATATGGTCCCTTTTTATGATGATATTAAAATATACTATTAGGCTTTTGTAATAACTGGGAAATAATGTTCAGTCTATGAGCATAAAAAAGTGCAGAATTGGCTGAGTTTAATAAAAAAGCTCATCCTTATAATGAGTTAATTTAACTTCATGTTGCAAAGTAAGTGAAACCCTTAAATAAGATAATATATAAGTAAACAAAATCCCCTTCCATTTCCTAGTGAACAAACTCATTCAGTGAGGGACTATGAATTAGAAATAAAAAACAACAACTGGTATCTAAGTATAGACTTCAGAATATGGGACTTTTGGTTGACTGTATTTAAATATGTGATACTCTTTGAGTAAGTCAACACAATATTCTCCTTCTGTTAAATGCATTATTTAGAAAGAATCAAGCAGTAAACTTCTAAAAAATATGCCGGAAGGCTTAATATAAGAAGTGTCTTTTAATTCATTTGACAAAGGTTCAGAGACACACCTTGAATGCTGTTGACATAAAAAGCAGTTTCTAAACAATGAACCACAGTAAGAAGCAATGTTCACAGATTTACCTATAAAATCATACACTTCTTCCTCACAAATATTTATCCTGCCAAATTTAATTGAGCCAAAGGAGATAAAACTGTTCAAGCATGGAAACCAGTAATTATTTGCAATTCATAAAGAGGATTATGCACATGCAACACTTCTAAAGAAACTACCTGTCTATAAAATAACAGTTACAACAAAGTGTCCTACAAATAGGTACTTTTTGTTTTTATTTTTTTTTTATTTCTTGTTGAAAGTATTGCAGATTTCCCCCCTTTCTCACCTATTGATCCCCTCCACCCAACATGCGCCCGACCCCCAAGCCTTTCCCATACTATTGTCTGTGTCCATGGGTTATGCATAAAAGCATATAAGTTGTTTCATTAATCTCTCCCCACCCACTCCCCCACCCCTGCGTTCCTACTGAGTTTCATCTGTTTGTTCCATGCTTCTAAGTCTCTAAATCTATTTTGTTCTTCAGTTTATTTTGTTGATTAAAGTCCATATATGAGTGAGATCATTTAACACTCTTCTTTCTCTGACTGGCTTATTTCACTTAGCATAATACTCTCCATGGTGTCCCAAAGGATGAGAGATTCTTCTTTTTTACTGCTGCATAGTATTCCATGGTGTAAATGTACCATGGCTTTTTTTATCCACTCATCTACTAATGGGCATTTGGGCTGTTTCCCGATCTTAGTCATTGCAAATTGCTAGCTATGAACATAGGGATGCATATATTCTTTCTGATTAGTGTTTTGACTTTCTTAGGATATATTCCTAGAAATGGGATCACTGGGTCAAATGGCAGTTCCACTGTTTCCCATAGTGGCTGCACCAATCTACATTCCCACCAGCAGTATACTAGGGTTCCCTTTCCTCTACATCCTTGCTAGCACTTTTCAATTGTTGATTTGTTGATGGTAGCCATTCTTACAAGTGTGAGGTGATACCTCGTTGTTTTAATTTGCATCTCACTGATGATTAGTGGCTTTAAACATTTTTTCAAATGTCTCTTAGCCATCTGCATGTCTTCTTTGGAGAAGTGTCTATTTAGGTCCTTTGCCCATTTTTCAGTTTGTTTATCTTCATTTTGTTAAGTTGTATGAGTTCCATATGTATTTTAGATATTAACACCTTATCAGATCTATCATTGGCAAATACACTCTCCCATACAGAGTGCTCCCTTTTCATTTTGTTGATGACTTCTTTTGATGTGAAAAAGCATTTTATTTTGATGTAGTCCCATTTGTTTATTTTTTCCTTTGTTTCCCTTAACCTAGGAGATGTATTGGCAAACATATTGCTATGAGAGATGTCTGATATTTTGCTGCCTAAGTTTTCTTCTAGGATTTTTATGGTTTCATGTCTTACACTTAAGCCTTTTATCAATTTTGAGTTTACTTTTGTGTATGGTGTAAATTGGTGGTCTAATTTCATTTTTTTTGCATGTACCTGACCAATTTTCCTAATACCATTTATTGAAAACACTGTCTTTACTCCATTGTATGCTCTTGCCTCCTTTGTCAAATATCAGTTGAGTGTAATGGCTTTGGTAGATTTCTGCATTATCTGTTCTGTTTCACTGATCTATATTCCTGGTTTTGTGCCAATACCAGGCTGTTTTGATTACACTGGATTTGTATTATAACTTGATATCTGGTATTGTGGACCCTCCAACTTTTTTCTTCTTTCTAAAGATTGCTGCAATTATTAGGGTTCTTTTTTTATTCCATATAAATTTTTGGAGTATTTGTCCGAGATATGTGAAATATGCTGTTGGTATTTTAATGGGGATTGCATTGAATCTATAGATTGCTATGGGTAGTAGGAACATTTTAATGATGTTAATTCTTCCAATCCATTAACATGGTATATTCTTCCACTTGTTTATATCTTCCTCTATCTCTTTTTGCAACATCCTGTAGTTTTCCAAGTACAGGTTTTTTACCTCCTTGGTTAAGTTTATTCCTAAGAATCTTATTTGTTTTGTTGCAATTGTAAATGGGATTTTTTTTTAGTATCTCCTTCTGAGAGTTCATTATTGGTGTCTAAAAATTCCATCTGATTTCTGGGTGTTAATTTTGTATCCTGCTACATTGCCAAATTCATTTATTAAATCTAGTAGTTTTTTGATGGAGTCTTTAGGGTTTTCTTTGTACAATATCATGTCATCTGCAAATAATGACAGTTTTACTTCCTCCTTTCCAATACCTTTTATGTTTTCTTCTTGTCTGATCACTGTGGCTAGGACTTCCAGTACTATGCTGAATAAAAGTGGTGAAAGTGGACACCCCTGTCTTGTTCCTGTTCTTAGGGGAAATGGTTTTAGATTTGCCCATTGAGTATGATTTTGGCTGTAGGTGTGTCATATATGGTCTTTATTATTTTCAGGTATGATCCTTCTATTCCCACTTTACTGAGAGTTTTTATCAAAAATGGGTGCTGGATTTTGTTGAATGCTTTTTCTGTGCCTGTTGTTAAGATCATGTGATTTTTGTCTTTCAGTTTGTTTATGTGATGTATGACTTTTATTGAATTGAGAATATTGTACCAGCTTTGATTCCGTGGAATAAATTCCACTTTGCCATGATGTATGATCTTTTTAATATATTCCTAGATCTGATTTGTTAGTATTTTGTTGAGGATTTTAGCATCTATGTTCATCAGGGATATCAGCCTGTAATTCTCCTTTTTTTGTAGTATCTTTATCTAATTTTAGAATTAGGATAATGCTGGCCTCATAAAAGAGCTTCAGAGTTTTTCTTCCTCTTTGATTTTTTGGGAATAATTTGAGGAGGATAAGTGTTAGTCCTTCTTTGAGTGTTTGATAGAACTCCCCTGTGAAGATGTCCAGGACAGGGCATTTGTTTGCTGGGAGTTTTGCTATTACTTCTTCAATTTCATCAGCTGATATTGGCCTATTCAGGTTCTCTGATTCTTCCCAACTCAACTTTGTAAGATTGTATTTTCTTTGGAATTTGTCCATTTTGTCCACATTGTCCAGCTTGTTGGCATATAGTTGTTCACAGTATTTTTTTACAATCCTTTGTATTTCTGTGATGTCAGTTGTTACATCAACTCTTTCATTTCTGATTTTGTTTATTTGGGTCCTCTCTCTTTATTTCTTGATGAATCCAGCTAAAGGTGCATCAATCTTGTTTATCTTTTCAAAGAACCAGCTCTTGGTTTCATAGATAGATGATATAGATAGATGATAGATAGATAGATGATAGATATAGATGATAGATGATAGATAGATATAGATAGATAGATAGATAGATAGATAGATAGATAGATAGATAGATAGATAGATATAGATAGATGATAGATAGATAGATGATAGATGATAGATAGATAGATAGATAGATGATAGATAGATGATAGATAGATAGATAGATAGATAGATAGATAGATAGATAGATAGATAGATAGTAGATAGATGGATATAGATAGATATATAGATATAGATATGGATATAGATATAGATGATATAGATAGATTAGATATAGATATAGATACAGAAATATAGATATGGATATAGATATAGATATAGATATATAGATGATACAGATATATATTGGCTCTATGTCATTTATTTCCACTCTGATCTATATTATTCCCTTCTCTCTACTTACGCAGGGCTTTTCTGGTTTTTCTCATTTTAGGTCTTTAAGTTGAAGGGTTAGATAGTTTATTAAAAGTTTTTCTTGGTTTTTTCAAGTAGGCCTGTAGTGCTATGAACTTCCCTCTCAGGACTGCATTTGCTGTGTCCCTCAGATTTTTGGTTGTTGTGTGTTCATTTTCATTTGTTTCCAGGAAGTTTTTTATTTCTTCCCTGATCTCATTGGTAACCCATTCATTGTTTAATAACATGTTATTTCGCCTCTATGTGTTGGAATGTTTTTGAATGTTTTTACTGTAGTTGATTTCTAATTTCATGCTATTGTGATTCGAGAAGATGCTTGATATAATTTCAATCTTCTTGAACTTGTAGAGGCTTGTTCTGTGTCTGAACATGTCTTTGAGAATGTCACTTGTGCACTTGAGAAGAATGTATATTCTGCAGCTTTGGGGTAAAATGTTCTGTAAATGGCAATTAAATCCATCTGATCTAGTGTGTCATTTAGGGTCACTATTTCTTTGTTGATTTTTTGACTGGAAGATCTATCCAGTGAAACCAGTGAGGTGTTAATGTTCCTTATTATGACTGTATTGTTGTCGATCTCCTTTAAAATCCTCCAGAAGTTTTTTTGTTGTTGTTGTTGTTTTAATATATACATTTAGGTACTCCTATACTGGGTGCATATATGTTTACCAGGGCTATATCTTCTTGCTGGATCGAATCCTTTAGTATTATGTAGTGACCTTGCTTATCTCTTCTTATGGCCTTCATTTTGAAGTCTATGTTATCAGATATGAGTATTGCTACCCCAGCTTTTGTTTCATTTCCATTTGCATGGAAAATTTTTTGCATCCCTTCACTCTCATCCTATGTGACTCTTTTGTTCTGAAGTGGGTCTCTTGTAGATAGCATATATTTGGGTGATGTTTTCTTATCCATTCAGCTACCTTATGTCTTTTGATTGGACCATTTATTCCATTTACATTTAAGATTATTATTGATAGATACTTATCTATTGTCATTTTAATTCTTTATGCCTATGTTTCTCTCTCTATTTCTACTTCTTATTACAGCAGTTCCTTTAACATTTCTTGCAGTGCTGGTTTGGTGGTGATAAATTCCTTTAATCTTTTTTTGTCTGGGAAGCTCTTTATTTCACTATCTATTTTGAATGATAGAGTAGTCTTGGTTTCAGATCCTTGCTTTTCATTACCTTGAATACCAGATATTATTCCCTTCTGGCCTGTCGAGTTCCTGATGAGAAATCAGCTGACAGCCTTATGGGAGCTCTTTTGTAAGTAACAGATTGCTTTCTTCTTGCTCCCTTTAAGATTCTCTGTCTTGAATTTTTGCCATTTTAATGATAATATCTCTGGGCATGGGCCTTTTTGGGTCCTTCTTGCCTGGGGCTCTTTGTGCCTCCTGAACTTGTGTGACTTTTTCCTTGACCAGTTTAGGGAAGTTTTCTGCCATTATTTCTTCAAACAGATTCTCTACCCCTTGCTTACTTTCTTCTCATTCTGCTACTATTATGATGCAAATATTGTTACATTTTGCATTGTTCCACAGTTCTCTTAAACTGTCCTTCTGTTTTTTAAATTTTTTTTTCTTTTTGGACCTCTGATTGAGTAATTTTTTCTACCCTGTCTGGTAAATCACTGATTTGATCTTCAGCTTCCACTAATCTGCAATTTATTTCTTTCAATGTTTTATTTCTGCTATGTCATTATTAATTTCCTTTATAGTTTCCATATCTTTTCTCATGCTGTTGAGCATCCTTATAATCAGTATTCTGAACTCTATATCTGATAGATTGCTTATTTATATTTCCTTTAGCTCTTCTTCTGGAGAATTCTCTTGTTCTTTCATTTGTCTTTTTTTGTTTGTTTCCCCATTTTGGCTGTCCTCCTCTTTCCTGGGCACACAGCCTCAAGTCAGTGGTCAGCTGTCAGTTCCTCTGACCTAACTCTTCTAGCACTCCCCTTTTCCTGGTCTGCCCCAGCAGGCTTTTAGCCTCAATTCAAATAGGCTCTTTTTAATAGTCTACTTACCTGCAGGAATAATGCATACATCAGTTCCCTGGGGGATGTGGTGATGACAAGTCTTGCCCATGCCCATCTGTACAGTACACAAATTCAGGGGTCACAGCTCAGCTCTACGCTTATACAGCCAGTGTCAGGTTTAGTTTCTAAAAGCTTCATCTTAATGCCAAGGAACTAAATCAGCAAGGGTCATCTATGCCCTGGTAAAGTTGAAACAAGACATATTTCTGAGTCTTCCATGTTGACAGTTTTCCCAGAGGTATTCATTGGATCAATTGTTGAAATTGTCCTTCCACTGTTTGTAATGCACAAAACCCTAAGATCCAAGCAATAAGGCTAGCTATGTATATATGAGATTAATCCATTAATGAATTTTATCTAGTAAATTTAATTAGGCATCTACTATGCACCAAATAAGGTTAATAAGTACATGATGGAATCAAGACTAAAGGCCATACCTGTGTAGACCAGAAATCAATAATGTATGCTTAGAGTAAGTGAATGAGAGTAAATAAGTTATTGTTCAATACCAGTTATTGTGTAGCTCGAAGACTCCTCTGAAATGGTAAGAATAGAATGTTATAAAAATTATACAAAATTAGTTTGCCATTCAGAGAAGTGGACAATGAAGATATTTGAAGCAGTCTTGGGAGCATTTATTCATACAGAGAGACTAATGATATCACTGAAACATCACCATGCCAAGAAATTTCACAAATGTACAATGAGACTTTAAGTAAATAAGCCATGAAAACACCACATTTAGAATAATAGAAAATCTACAAACTTGAAATGCTTTGGGAGATTTTGTGGATTTAGGAGGAAGCTTTAAGAGAATTTACAATAGCAACGAACACTGATGCATTCACTAACATCTGCAGAGACTTGATTCTTCAGGACAGAAAAATATGCTTCCCATGAATTGTGGCTCTATTATTTGACCATTAACTACAGAATTTATATGAGTGCAGGATCATTGCCCAGATCCAGCACACAGTTGGAACCATTCCAAACCTGCAAGTAATTCTCAGGCCATTGAGGGGACCTTAATTCTGAAAGCCTGAAAATTATTCTTAATTAGTTTCCTTTTGACATCAATGCACAATACATGATTAAATGTAACATTTATACCTATCAGGGACAACGCATTGGGGAACAAGCTTCCTTGGGGTCAGCACTCAGATAGGCAATCCTTCCAAGAAGAGCGATAAACTATAATTTGGTAGGAAGAAAGATATGTATTCATCTCATGGTCAGCCCTCATACTTTATAGATTTGTATATTAATTTCATTCACAAATACACAGCTTCATTTCTTCCCAATCATCATCCTGAAGTGACCTTCACAGAATTCTGGGTGTGGATTGAGTTTTCTCATCATTTCTTTTATTTTTTTACAACATCCATCCCTCATTGAATGCTTATTTTATGACAAGGGAATTTAAGTTTTCTACTCAGAGATATTGCACTGAAATGTGTCTTGTGTCTGTACTGCAATCTGCTCTTTTGAGTTTAGCTATAAACAAATATTCTCTAAACAATCAGGACAAAAGGACAGAAGTAATAAGTCAGATCCAGCTGTGTAGGGATTCTAAAAAATATGTAAGCATCCCAGACATGACCATCATATGTAATTTGTGAAGTGACTGCTCTTTTCCAACATCATTCTTGTTTATTTTCTGGGTATTTTAACTCTCCAAATTCAATTAATGTGGTTCACTAGATTAAGGGTGCATTTTATTAGTTACTCAAACCCTTCCTTCCTTCTTCTGCAGATTCAGGGCAACTGGAGGGCAAGCTAGGCTAGTGGGACCTTCATTAATCCAATGAGATTTAACAAATTATCATGCCTTGATGATAAAGTAGGAAGAGAGGGGCTTTAAGTGACTTGCAGTTGCCACAGTAAAAAATCTGTTATTTACAGGCAGTTCTAAGTGTGCATGTCAAGTGAGGAGGTGTGACAGATGTTTAGTGTAACTAATAAAAGGTTGGGTCCCCAAATGACAGAATTAAATTAATATAATGGTGTGGGGATGAGAAAAGGAAAAAAATACAACTGTCTCTCCTTTCACCACTCTAACATACCAAAAGATGTGCATGTCTGCCTCTCTGTTTACCACATTTGGAATAATTTCTGCAAACTCTTTCCCTCCCTATTCTCCCTAACCCCCTCTGAAATGTGTTTGGCATACATGGGAAATGACATCTACTTTTTAAGCTCTTGTTCCAATGAAGAAAAAGATCTGTATGATATTTTGTTCATTTTAATAAGATTTTTATATTCAGATATTCCTAGCATGTCTTTATAATTTCTTAGTGTCTGAAATGATTCTAGTATAGTCAATATCTTTCAAGTAAAAACAGCAACCTTAGCTGACAAAGACAATACAGATCTTACTCTTTCCAAGTAATAGAAGCTTTCAAGATTCTTGTGTGTATTTTTTAAGTAATCTAATCTGCCTGAGGTTTATTTTTCCTTAGGAACTATGTTCTCAGCACAGTCTGGATTTTGGACCTAAATAATGGTTTTTGAGAAAATCATAAGGTCAACTTCTTAAGTAAAAAATAGAAAAAAAGCCAAGGATTTAATTGCTAATTGTACCCAATAACACAAAAGTCAGGTATGCTTGGGGTTCTAATGGATGTCCATAACCTTTCATACTTTTTCCAAATCTAATAATAAGTATGGAGCACTGATTTCCTAATATGTATGTTTTGGTTGCTGCAGTATATGCTTTGATCACACCTGGCTTTTAAGGAGGAAAGTGCGGGATGAAGGTTGAATTTAAATGATTATGTCCTTTTGCAATGTCAGTCCCTTCATTATCTGTGGTTGGAACCAGTATTTTTGTGCCATCTTTAGGGTCCACTTAACCTGAGCATCTCCTTCTTCCTCCTTTTCTCCCTTTCTCCATTGTTGTGTCCCAGAGCAACTGATTTTCCTACTGGGGCACTTTCCACTGATACAATGGGTATAATTTGGGAGCCTTTGATAGAAGGACTTGAAAAAGTCATTAACTTGATTTTGCTTCATTTGTTTTCCATATCAAAGAATCCCAAAGAGAACTGCTGTGAAAAATAAAAGCATCT
Source organism: Miniopterus schreibersii (assembly GCF_964146895.1). Taxonomy (NCBI): domain Eukaryota; kingdom Metazoa; phylum Chordata; class Mammalia; order Chiroptera; family Miniopteridae; genus Miniopterus; species Miniopterus schreibersii. Next base: position 79,160,681 of record NC_138104.1, read on the forward strand.
TAACTGATTGCCTTGAAACTTTTCATTTCGGACATCACAGAGAGACCTGAGCTCTCCATTGAGGATGGACAGATATGAAAATCCATCTGTTATCTAAGGCTAGATTTCCCCCAGCCTGTGTCCAGATCTAATTTTTTTCTCTCCTATTACCTTCTGCCATTGAGTATCCACTCTCCCTTTGCAGTTTACAACCTTGCTTTTTCTTGGAAATTAAAGATTTCAAATCTCTGTTGTATTTTTCAGTTTAAAAAAATCATTTTTCAATTAGAATTTACATTTAAAATTATTTTGTATTGTGAGTATTTTAAAACAATTATATTTTGAGATTTACTTTTTCTTAGAACTTTTAGCTTGAAGAGGAGTTCACCTGGATAAGTAGTATTTTACCATTTGTCTAACTCATGACATCTTTTTCATTAGGTTCAAACACTGGTTACACCATTTACTATTTGAGTGACCACAAGAAAGTTACTTAATTTATTTGCTTATTTATGTAGTGAGGATAATAACTATACCTACCTGATAGTATTGTTGTGATTACTGATTAAATGTGTTGATAACTTTTAAACTATTTAAAATGGTGAGGAGCATATAGTAATCTCTCAGTATGTGTTAGTGATTGTTTTATCACTATTACTAATAGGAATATGATTATTTCTAAATTTCAAGGTAGAAGTAAGCTTTCAGTACACTGGCTTTTTTGATATTAACATAAACTATGAGCATAGGCTGCCTACCTATATGAAAAATAAAATATTCACTAACATTTTAGGTTCTACAGTTTTTATAAAAGTAAAAAAATGTGAAAGGAGGTTTTCTAAAGCTAGATCTTAAGAAATGGAACTTGAAACACTTCTATTTACAAGAAAAAGATGATGATAGACTAGTTAGAAAAAGTTGAACATAAATAAGTTTAGTGTAATGACCAAATGCTTAGGATTACATGGGATAAGAAAGAAAGCTGTACAGGTTATTAATGCAGAGGTGTGTGTACGTGCTAGGTAAGTGTTAAGTGAGCATGAAGAGGAAATAACTATCATCAGGTACTTTTATACTTGATCTTGTTCCACAACAACTCTGTGAGATCCTGGGTTATAAAGAATCTAAGACCTAAGTAGGCAAAATAACTAAACATACACCTTCTGATTCTAGTAGTTATTAAAATCCAGTGTTCTTTTCACTCTATAGTAATTGCATCTTTACTAGGCAAATAAGATAGAAAATAATTGATAGACATGGCCCCTTCCTTCTTGAAGCTTCCAATTTAACAAAAAAATACTAATTTTTAAAAAAATTAATTAAAAGTGTAACTACCAATTCATACTGCTTAATCCCTTCATCTTTTTCACCTAACCTTCCTGACCCCTCCCCTCTGACAACTGTCAGTTTTCTGTATCTATGAGTCTGTTTCTATTTTGTTGCTTTGTTTATTTTGTTCATTAGATTCTGCATATAAATGAAGTAATATGATATTTGTCTTTCTCTGTCTGACTTATTTCACTTAGTATAATACCCTCTAGGTCCATCAGTGCTGTTGCAAAAGGTAAGATTTCCTTCTTTTTTACAGCTGCACAGCATTCCATTGTGTAAATGTACCACAGCTTTTTTATTCATTCATCTACTGATGGACACTTGGGTTGCTTCCATATCTTGGCTATTGTTTCAGAGTAGCTACAGAATAGCCACAGAGATCTAGATTATAGCATAGGGAATATAGTCAAAATATCAAGATAAATATGTATGGAGTTGGGTGAGTACTTGAAGCAGCAGGGGGACTACTTTGTAAAGTACATGATTTTCTAACCACTTTGCAGTACATCTGAAACATACAGAATAATATTGAATGTAAACTGTAATTGAAAAATTAAAAAATAAATATAAAATCTAAAAAAAAAATAGAAGTGTTAAAAAATAAAAGGAGAATTTCTGGGTAGCTGAAAGCAATGGTGGCCATCAAGTTACCAGTCTCCTACTAAATCTTCCCAAACAATAATAGGTAACAAGATGGGAAATGTAAACTTACACAAAAAAACAGTCATCAGCATAACATGAAGATATAGAAAGCCAGAACTTCAAAGTAAGATTAGATTTTTTAAAATTTAAATCAACAAATCCCAGTGTAATCTCCCATGCTTCCATCTTAAGCCCTACCTTCCAGACACAAGGAAAAGGGAGAAAAAATGAGCAGAAGACAGAAAAGGGAGGCTAAGGAAGAGGTATACAAATGATCCAAAATTAGCCCCAGAAAGATTAAGTTCTACCTAAGTCGGAATATTCTAAATAGAGCAAAACAAGGGTTACAGTAAAGGGTTATCAAAATATATGGTTTTTTTTTGGGGGGGGGCACATATCTTCTAGAAGAGGAAAAAAATGTCAATAAAGGAGAGAAACTCCACTGGGCAATTAGGTGGTATAAAGGGAAAATAAAGCTAGAGAGAGAAATGTAAGTTCCTACAGGATAGAAGGAAATAATAAAACCAGAAAACACACAGCCCTTCCAACCCACCAAAACAAACAAATGAATGTGCTTAAAGGGTCTGGACTTTGTTATGTTGAGAGGAAGGACATCAGTAAACTGTGAATCTTGTAAAACAACTTCAATGCCACTGTAAGAGATGAAAAATAATTTTCCATGCTACCTTTCTAAGTTCTTCTGGCTAGAATCATATTTACATGAGACACATTAACAGGGAAAATGACTAAATTTAGCACATATGTATACACAGGGGTTCCATAAGAATATGAGATAGACAACAGATCAGGCAGTTAAGGCTCATGTGCCATCTTGAGCTAAGGAGAGGCAGGGTTGTAGCTTGGGACTTCAAAGGACAGAAGAGCAATTCACATGGAGATGGAAAAACAAATGTTTGGTAAGCAAATGTTTGCTGGGTCATCTTTAACAATGGGACACCAAGGATTTTGATCAAAGCCTTGCTAGATTCTTATTTTTCATACCTAGTTTATATTAAATTATAATTATCTATAATGATAGCTTCCTTCTTGGAACAGTTCCTCTATCTAAATTATTTTAGGCAGTTAGGGGGAAGGTCCAAGTATGGCTCAGTGATTGAGGATTGACCTATGATCCAGGAGATCGAGGTTCGATTCCTGGTCAGGGCACATGCCCAGTGGGGGGAGTGCAAGAGGAAGCCTATCAATTACTTTTTCATCATTAGTGTTTCTATCTCTTTCTCTCCCTCTCCCTTTCTTTCTCTGAAATCAATAAAGATATATTTGAAAAAAACAACAAAAAACCAGATTAAAATAATCAGTATCTTTAAAAAGACATATTTTGGGGTGGCAAACTCTGCTTTTCTTCACCACACACACACACACACAAAATGAACAAAAGGAAAATCAACAAATTCAGAAAAAAAAATTTCACACATGAGTCAAAGTTCTCATTAGAAAAACAACCATAAATCAGAAAAAAACTGTGAAAATTAAATACAATGAAATATATATTTGAGGATATGAAAAAACACCTTGTAAGAAATTTTAAAACCTAGGAAAGGAAATAGTAAAAAAAACAGGGAGATATAAAAAGAAAGTTGATTTATTCAGGAAACGTATTTTACACAGACAAAATTATATTAGAAATAAAGCATACCCAAGGGATAATAAATTCAAATGAAATTTAATAAGGGGTATTAAAGAGACACAAGAAAACAACCAAGATAATGAAAAAGAAATAAAGAAGTAAAGCGGGTCAGAGAAATAGTAAAAATGAATGACAGAAAAAGAAGGAATGATATTCATAGCATTAGAGGCTACTTATAGCAGTGAGTTAAACCCATCCACACCTTGATTAGAGCCTTGTGGGAAATCTTGAGCTAGGGGTACCCAGCTTGTACATGCCAGAATTTTTGTCCCACAGATATTGTAAGATTAAAAAAAAAAGTGTTTTGCTTTCTGTATGAAAACTTGGATGGAGAAGGTCACAGACCTGGCTGACATTAAAGGCAGAAGAAATATTTGAAAAACAATGATTGAGAATTTTCTAAAAATAATGACACACATCAAATCAGAGCTCTAAGAAGTGAATAGAACTCCATGTATGATAAATACCATACACATAGACACATCCAATACCCCTGTACACATCATTTTTCCACTGCTGAAAAATAGAAAACAACCAGAGAAGAAAGACACATCACATAAAGAGGAACAGAGAAGTGAAAGCTGACAACCATGACTGAAAGTCTGATGTGTGCATCTATAAGTGTTTATGCAACCAAAGAAGAGGAATCCCGAAAAACAGCTAGCGAATCCACAGCAACACCCCATATATATTTCACCACCTCTCCAGTATAAATATGATCAAAAGCAGCCTGGCAGTTTACAAATAAGCTTTGCCTCCATCTGCACTACAACTGGTCATTATATTGGCTGGTGCAAGGGTGTTTATGTCTTTGTGAAAAGTGAGATAATGGATATAGTGCAATTTGGAAAAGGTAGACACATATGTTAGCCAAAGAATCCACCATGAGATTTTCTTCCAAAAATTGGAGTGATTATACTTTCAAGATTGACAAGCTTGATTTCAGCAAGATAAGGTTCTAGATTTAAGAAAATTTCTAATCCATCGGGACCGCCCACTTTAAGAGCAACATTTTGTTACCCATTTCAGTCTGTAATAATTGCAAAGGTAACTGGGAAAAAGACATGCTAAAAGCCAGAAGATTTACAAAACAGTTAAATCTTTGTGGGCAAAAACAACAACAAAAAAAGTCACTTCCTGAACTAAATGAAAAACTAAAGTTTAATTTAAATGGACCAAAAAGTTAGGAAGCCCTTCTGAAATAGAAATACCTGCAAAAACAGCTCATGACCTGAAACACCCAGTGGCTTTGCCAGAAGAACTCAGATCTGAAATAAAGACCAAATCAGAGCTCATCCCAAGTGCTACACAGTTTATGCCTGACTCCAAGCTCATGGATCATGGGCAGTTCCATCCAGAAAATGTGGACATGTACAGCTGAAATAGTCTACATGGAGAACTACAAGATGTGTACAGTTCCAAATAATTGTAAAAAATTATCCAATGGGTAATGGTGACACATAGAGCATAACTTAAAGCAAAGTTAACCCTTATATCTTCTAATGTATACTTTGACCAATCACATAATTGATACAAACCGTGAATACAATCCAAACAATATTAAACAATTGGTGAAGAGGCAGAGATAGTAATATTAGGATGTGTTTGATGATATTTAAGGGAGTTTATAAACAAAAAATAGAGTAAATATGTATTTTCAACAATGAAGATAAACTTTTATAAAATAGAATAAATATGTGAACAGTTATGAGACTAAGATCTGAAAAAATATGTATGTGTATATATCAATACTTATATGCACATATATTTACTTTAACTTTTTCTAATTAACATCAGTTAAATTAAAATGGTTTGTGGAAGGATGTGTTCCCTATCCTCTTTTTCCATTTCTCAAAGCTGAAATAAAATATCTATATTTTGTGACAAAAGAAAATAGTGGTGGTTTTAAGCCAATGGTTTTGGGGTTTATTTGCTTCATAGGAATGGAAAGTGGGCACAGATATTTTTACTTGGAAATCTGGCACTGCCATAATAAATAACTAAAATATAGGCATGGCATTGAAACTGAGCAACACATTTTGAGAAGAGTGTTAGTGTTTTAAATCCCTTGAACACACTGTAAAATTTTGGGCTTTGAGGAAGATGCTAGTGAGAGGTCAAAAGAAAGTGAGAAAAATGTATTAGAAACTTGAAGAAAAGAGATACTTGTGATGAAGTGGGAGAATATATATATATTGTCTGAAGTTATGTTGAAAGTAGAACATGTACCTAATGAACTAGATGATCTAAGGCTATTTCTAAGCAAAATGTTCAAGGTGCCCTAGCTGTCTGGGCTCAGTGGTTGGAGTGTTGGCCTGTGGACTGAAGGGTCCCAGGTTCAATTCCAGCTGGGGGTGCATGCCTCAGTTGCAGGCTCATCCTTGGAGCCCAGTTCCCCTGTAGAAGGCAACCAATTGATGATTCTCTCTCAAGTTGATGTTTCTCTCTCTCTCTCTTTCTCTCTCTCCCTTCCACTATCTCTGAAAAACAATGGAAAAAATATCCTCAGGTGAGGATAAAAAAAAAAATGTTGAAGGTCCCACCTGGCTGCTTCTTACTGTTTATAATACAGTCATAGTTGCATATATGAGCATAGTCCCATAAGATTATAATGGAGCCGAAATATTTCTAATTCTTAATTATGTCGTAGTCATCATAAAGTCATAGCACAATACATGATATGTACAAATACCATTGTGTTACATTTGCCTACAAGATACAGTACGCTAACATGCTGTGCAGGTTTGTAACCTAGAAGCTGTTGGAAAACATAATTTGTCACCCAAAATATGTCTATTTGGCATAAGGATTAGCTTGGGCTAGTTAATTTTAAGAAAAGCAAACATGGGAGAACCCTGAAAATCAAGAAGTTACCCTTTGTGAAAGACATTTATGTGGATAAAGTAAATCTCCATTTGTAAGTGTTTCTCCTTGACTGTACCAGGAAGAGGAGAATGACCATATTTCTAGAAACTCTCATTAATGCAGAAGACAAAACTTAATTCTGCATAACAACCTTACCCTTCTTTGCATTGCTTTTCCTGGTCACCTCCCATAACTGACTCTTCATTCCCAGCATTTTTTAAGTGTTCAGCTGAAGATGGTATTTAAGGTGGTGGCGTTAGCCATTTTGATATTACTCAGTTTTCCTGAGTCTGTCCCATGTATACAGAAAGTATAGATATTATTAAACTTTTGTTTGTTTTTCCTGTTAATCTTTTATTACATGGATGTCTCAGCCAAGAACCCAGAAAAGTAGAGGGAAAATTATTTTTCCTCCCCTACAGAAAATAAATTGTACTATATAGCTTGGGTGTGTAGTAGACTACACCATCTAAATTTGTGTAAATGCACTCTATGATGTTTGCACAATGATGAAATTGTTTGTTCATGTAAGAAACATCTAAACATGTAGAGAATTTTTATGAGTTTATTTGAGCCAAACTGATGATATGTATAGAAGCAAGATCTCAACAGACTGAGAAAAATGCTTCCCAGAAAAACAATTTGTAGTTTCCTTTACACATTTGGAATTAAGGAGGGACCATAAGGAATATTACATGAACGTGGATGAAAGCAAGATGGGAAAATTTCTATAATTAGATTTCAGGGTAGTTAACAAGATTATATGCTCTCCTGAGGGTGGTTATGCTTCCTAGGGGTCTGACAAAGAGACATTTCAAAGGTATGTTAACCTAGATGCACAAAAACACTGTACAGGATTTTGCTTAAGTTGAATATAAACTCTTTATAGGCCTGTGATATTTCTTTTGGTTAAATTTATTACTGAGTCCCTTTTTTGTTCACACAACGACACATTTCTCAGAATGTATCCCCATCATTAAGCAGCACATGACTGTAAAATGTGAGAGGAAAGAGATACATTGAGGGAAAGATGGCTTAAAAAAGAGCTAGAACTTATGGTTTAAAAAATTCTCAGCCCCTCCAAATGGCAAACTATGTTAAAATTTAAAAATGTCTCTTGATCAAAGATCATATCCAGAGCATATCCAGAAAAACATTGTCTAAAAATGAAGTCAAAGCTATTATTGTAAACTTCTTTGTTAACACTTAAGAAATATCAAAGGTTTTATTTAGATCTTTAGAGTTATATTCAGTCACACACAGGACCTTTAAAGAGATTAAGTATGTACCTCATAGATCCTTTAAATTAAAACTTTTTAAATTTGCTTTAAATCCTCACTAGATGACATGCTTTCATTAATTTTTAAGAGACAGAGGAAGGGAGAGATAGAGAGAGAGAGAAACATTAATGCAAGAGTGAAACAAACATTGATTGGTTGCCTCACACACACACCCCAGCTGAGAATTGAACCCACAACCTGGGTATGTGTCCTGACCAGGAATCAAATCTGCCACCTTTCTGTGCACAGGACAATGTTCCAAACAACTTAGCCACACTAGCCAGGGCTAGATTAAAACTTTAAGGATATTGTCCCATAACCCACTCAGCAGAAGCACAAGATAAAAAAAAAAAAAATTATCTCAAAGAAATTTGTAGGTGTGGCTATTCTCTAATGCAGTACATCCCTGTGAAATTTACAAAATACCCATAGAGTTAATAAGAAAACTATATCGCCAAGAATACTGCCAATTTGGACCATGAGGAACAGAGAGAAAAAAAGAGGCTCTTGGATTCCTAAAAGTCTAGTGCTAGGTAGAAGGTGGAGAAAACGATTTAGCAACAAATACTTACTCAGACAGTGAACCCAAAAGCCAAGCAAATGTAGCCAAGCACCCATGCCTAATAAAGGAACATCTCACATTTGCTTGGCAGGATTTCTGTAGACCAGTGACTATTTTGTGCTTCTCATTTCTCCCCTTTTAAATAGGAATATCTATAGCATTTATCCTATGCTTGCTCCACAGTTATATGTTGGGGTGTGTTGGGGGAAAATAGCTTGTCCCTTTAATATTACTTTCTACAGAACACACCCAAAGAGCTGCATGTGGACCTGATTTAGATGATGAGAGTCTGAACTTTAAGCTGTTACTGTAATAGTTTATGAATTTTGAGAAACATATTTTGTGTGTGGAATTAAAGTGAGTCATTGAGAGCCAGTAGGCAGCCTCTAAGATGCTTCCTAAGATCCCTACTTCCTTCTGGTATTCAAGCCTCTCTATAACATCCTTTCCTTGAGTGTAAGCTAACCTTATGACCAGATTCTGATAACTAGCATATGGTAAAAGTAAAGGTATGTCACTTCAAAGATTAAGTTACTAAAAGATTATGACCTATGTCTCACTCACTCTCTATTATTTGTTCTGAGAGAAGATAGCTACCATGTCATAAGCTGCCCTTTAGAGAGGGTTACATGGCTAGGAACTGAAATCTCCAAAAAGCCAGCAAGGACCTGAGGTCTGACAACAACTACCAAAACTTGAGAGTGAATCATACCCCCATTTAAACCTTGACATATCTGTAGCCTTGCCCAGCAACTTGATTCCAGTCTTGTGAGATACCATGAGACAGAGGATATCAGCTAATAGACTCCTTGATTCCTGACCCAAAGAAACTGTGCCATAATAAATGCTTGTTGTTTTAAGCTGCCAACTTTTAGTATTACTTGTTTGTTAAGCAATAACTAACACACTCATTTATTAAAAGAAAAATGTTTTTAATTTTCTCACAAAAAACAACCTAACTATATGCCTTAGACAAGAAATACATCTAGAACTAAGTGATTCATAAAGCCAAAACTGGGGAATAAGAAAATATACTAAGCAAATGCAAACAAAAAGAGAATAGGCATAGAGATGCTGATATCATATAAAATCTATATTAAACTCAAAAGTATTAATTGTGAAAAAGTAGGAGAATTTTTATTTGTTAAAAGACATTATACAGCCCAGCTGGCATGGCTCAGTGGTTGAGCATCAACCTATGATTCAGGAGATCCCAGTTCAATTCCTGGTCAGGGCACATTCTCGGTTGCAGGCTCGATCCCCAGTGGGGGGTATGCAGGAGGCAGCCAATCAATGACTCATCATTGATGTTTCTATCTCTCTCTCTCTCCCGCTTCCTTCCTCTCTCTGAAATCAATAAAGACATATATATTTTTTAAAAAGACATCATACATCATCAAGATAAAATTAATATGAACATTTATCCACTAAATTACACAGCAATTACATTTCAGTAACAAAAACTGCAGGATATACAAAGACATATAAACAAACACTAATAATAAAACATATTACAGTAATACTCTCAGTAGAAGACAGATCAAATGGACAAAAATACAAAAGGAGACAGAATACCTAAACAACATAACTAATAAGGTAGATGTTACAAATATATATAGAACTAAATATTCTAATACACTTTCTCCTCAAGCACCCATGACACATTGACAAAATTTGATCATATATTAAGTCACAAGAAAAACATCAGTAATTTATATTATGTAAAAATATTAAAAATAACATACCTGATTATGATACAATAAAACTGGAAATTACTAATGAAAACAAACAAACAAATAAACAAAATAAATTAGCTCTTCCACCTGGAAATAAAAAAAATCTTTCTATTAAACAACTCATGGGGATCTGGGAAGATGGTCACACTATGACAAGACACAGAGAGCCAGTGCTCCCAACCACAGACTCTATTTATCACTAAAATGCTGTGTAACCACATTAGAAAAACCAGAGAAATATATCTGAGTGGTCATATTTTTAGAAGGGAGCACAGAAGAGACATCATAGAGTCTGGTAAGAGTGGGGACATAAAAAGGGAGCATCCCCCCCAAAGCCTGTGATGGGTTCTGAGGCCCTACGGCTAGAGGCTGCAAAGCTCCCTCCCCTTGGGAGTGTGGCCTGGCAACCAAAATCTGGGATTTCAAACCCAGAGTGGAGGAGAAGGGAAGGAGAGCCCATGAGCTGAGGGCACTGGGACCCAGGGGAACAGTGTGCCTGCGAGGAGGAGACCTCACCTTCCCAGTGAAATAAAGCTTCTCATGGTGGCTGTGAGAGGCACCTTTCACACAGGATGCTGGCCACAGGAAAAGCTGTCCCACAGTGTGTGGCTCCCAAGTAGAAAGGAGCCGGAGGGTTGCCCTGAGCAGCCACATATAGGGACCATCTGTCTTCCTGTAAGGCATCGTGTTGAACCCCAGAAAGCATTTATTCTGTGTGGTGCAGGGAAGGAGAAGAGAGCCCTCCTGCCACCAGAGAGGGTCCAGAGCCACCAGAAGGGCAGATTTGGACTCCAGCCCCCAAACAGTGGGGAGGGTTGGGTCTTAAGCCACCAGAGCTACTGGGTGTGGTTAATTGGGGTTTTCTGACCTGCTCTGAGAGGAGCAGGGATAGTGCCCAAGGATCTGCCCCAGCTTTACTGAGATCAGCTGTGTGTGTGGGGGGGGGGGGGCTGGCTATGTGACCCATCCTGCTTGGTACCAAGACGCAGGGGCAGCGGGACCTCACAGAGTGGATTCTCTGCTTGTGTGTTGCTTTATGCATTTTTGAGTTTTTGATTGCTGATCAGGCATCCATCTTCCTGGCTTGCATTGGGGAGACAGACCAGCAAAAGCTGGGATTTGTGTTTGCATAGGAGAGTGTTTGAAATATGTGCCCCATGTGACAAGCTAAACAGATCTGGGAAAGGAGGGGTGGAGCACCACCCCCAACAAGAAAGGGGCTGGTTCAGCTCACAGATATCCTCATAGGGCACAGTACTGAGGGGAAAGGGAGAACAGCTCACAGGATGACAATTCAAGTATAAGTCTCACAGGTACTATTGTCTAGGACAATAGACCTCCTGAGGGAGGTGCAGGCGAAGTGTTCACTGGAATTTTTTTTAATCAAACACAGTGAGCCCCGTTTGCTGAAACTGCCCATATGGAAAAGGCAACAGACTGGTCAATCTGAAACTGCAGCAGGACATTGTACGGGGAACTAGAATTGGAAGATAAGGTAGAGACCAATGAACTGGCTTTGAAGCAGAGACTAACTTCCCCACAGTGAGTGCCTGATGGACAAACCACTAATTAAAGGTAAGAATATCCTGAGCAACACTAGCTAGCCTGAACCCTAAAGCCTCTTCAGAAGACTCTGGAGTAAAACTAGGCAATCACAAGAGGAAGGCAAAATAGCTGACAGGGGGAGGCGGCCCACAGAGAGCCTCAGATTAGGCAACTACCTAAGGACACCAAAGCCAAACCAAGACAGCTCCTGTCACTGGCAGATACACAAGAACCCCCTAGGAGAACTGAAACCAACATACGAAACAGTGAACCTCAGGCAACATAAATTACCCAGATGAAATTTACCTGATTGAACTTTATTTTTTTATTTTGATTTTTGGTTAGAAAAAAAGAGCTAAAAGAAATTTTTTTCTCTTTAAATTCTTTAATATTTTTTAAAAATTTTAAATTTTTAAATTAAGTTTTGAAAAATTTGATTAGCTTTGCTTGTTTTTTTTGTGTTTTTTTTTGCTTTGTTTTGTTTTGTTTTTTGTTTTATTATCATGATTTTATTGATATTCTCTGCTTAATTGCTGGGACATTATCATTATAACCAATATGTCTACTGCTTTCATCTATTGTTTCCCCCATATCTCTTATTGGAATCCCTCCCTGCCCTTCCTTTATCTCTCCCTTTCTTCTGGTTCCATTGGCATAACTTTTTTCTTTCTTTCTTCTTTTTTTCTTTTCTTCTCCCTTCTGTATTCCTGTCTTTTTGTTTGTTTGTTTCTTTTTGTCTCTTTACTGTATTTTTTTTTTATTTTTCAACAATTTTCCTATACCTATATTCTACCCTTAATCTCTTGACCACCCTTCTTTCAGAATTTTTTCTCTGCCCCTTTTATCTCCCAGCAGCTTCTCTATTTTTTACTTTTTATTTTATTTTATTTTATTATTTTTCATTACCATTAGCAATATCATTTTTTTTTCTTTCTTTCTTTCTTTCTTTCTTTCTTTCTTTCTTTCTTTCTTTCTTTCTTTCTTTCTCTTTCTTTCTTTTTTTTTCTTTAGCATTTGTATTCTCCCTTCACTCTCCCAACTCTACTTTGACTTGATGTTTTCATTGTGATTGTCAGAATATTTTGTAAGATACTGCTTGTTTCCTGCCAGTTTGGCTGTGTATTGTCTTGCTTTGCCAAAACCCATACAGTAACTACAAGATGTGGTTGGGGCTGAGACACAGTTGCCCAACCTCAATGTAGAGTCCTCACAAGAATGGGTCAACAACAATTTAGGCCCAATCACAACAGGAGAGCCCAAAGAATTCACAAAAGAACATGCCTAGAAAAAATAGCTCAGGAATATAAGGAGAACACACCTCTGGGCTCCACTGGACATACACTACAAAAACCCACCAGATAAGACTGGGAGATAGCAAATATATCTAATATACAAATACAATCGCTAAGAGCCACCAAAATGGGGAGACAAGGAAACAATCACCAAACTAAAGAAAAGGAAAAATCGCCCAAAAAAGGTCTTGATGAGATGGAGTTAAGCAACTTATCAGAAAGAGTTTAGAGTAACGGTTATAAAGATGTTCAAGGAAATTAATGAGAACAAAAAGGCACTTAATGGAAACGTTCAGGAAATTATTGAAAACATGAAAAAAGAGCAAAATATCACGAATAAGAACCAGGCAGAAAGGAATAATACTATATCTGATATCAAGAATATGCTGGAAGGAATTAAAAGTAGGTTCAAGAAAGCAGAAGACAGAATAAGTGACTTAGAAGATAAGATAGGAAAAACCACTCAATCAAAGCAGCAAAAAGAAAAAACTCTTAAAAAGCATGAGGACAGTCTAAGTGAGATTTGTGACAACATGAAGCAAAACAGCATTCACATCATAGGGATTCCAGAGGGGGAGGAATGACAGCAAGGGATAGAGAACTTGGTGGAGGAAATAATTACAAAAAATTTCCTTATGATTTCAATGGAGAAAGCCACACAAGATCAAGAAGCATAGAGGATTCCAAAAAAGACAGACCCAAACAAACCTACTCCAAAAAACATCATAATTAAAATGGCAAATTTAAGGACAAAGAGAGAATATTAAGGGCTGCAAGAGAGGGACAAGCAGTGCCATACAATGGAACCCTCATAAGACTGACAGCAGTTTTCTCAACAGAAACCCTTCAGGCCAGAAGGTAGGGGCATGAAGTTCTTAAAGTAATGATAAGCAAGAACATGCAACCAAGATTGCTTTATTCAGCAAGGCTATCATTTAAAATAGAAGGTAAAATAAACAGCTTCCCAGACAAAAGAAGACTAAAGGAGTTCAGTACCAACAAACCAGCATTGCAAGCAAATGTTAAAAGGACTGCTTTAAAAAAAAGAAGAAAAATTGAGAGAAAGGTACGCCTGTATAAAATGGAAAAACAGAATTATATAAGCATACATTAATTGTAACCTTAAATGTAAATAGAATAAATGCTCCAATCGAAAGACATAGGGTAGCTGAATGGATAAGAAAGCAGGACCCAAATATATGCTGTCTACAAGAGACCCACCTGAGAGCAAAAGACTCACACAGGCTAAACGTGAAGATATAAAAAAATATATATATTCCATACAAAAGGAAATGAAAAAAAAAAAAGTTGGACTAACAATACTTATTTCCGACAAAACACACTTCAAAATAAAGACCGTAACAAGAGACAAAGATGGTCACTTCATAATACTAAAAGGATCAATCCAACAGGGGAAAATAACCTTTAAAAATATATATGCACCCAATATAGGAGCACTTAAAGATATAAAAAAATTCTTGGTAGACTTTAAGGGGGAGATCGACAGCAACACAATCATAGTGGGGGACTTTAACACCCCACTGTCAGCATTGGACAGATCATCAAGACAAAAAATCAATAGGGGAACACAGACTTTAATGACACACTAGATCTAATGGATTTTATTGACATTTATAGAACATTTCATTCCAAAGCAGCAGAATACACATTCTTCTCAAGTGCACATGGAACATTCTCAAAAATAGACCACATGTTAGGGCACAAAACAGGTCTCTAAAAATTCAAAAAGACTAAAATCATATCAAGTATCTTCTCAGATCACAATGGCATAAAACTAGAAATCAACCACTATAAAAAACTCAAAAATATTCAAACCCAAGGAGGCTAAATAGCATGTTATTAAACAATGAATGGGTTGCTAATGAGGTCAAAGAAGAAAATAAAAAAACACTTCCTGGGAAAAAAATGAAAATGAACAGAAAACAGCCCAAAATCTATAGGACACAGCAAAAAAGGTTCTGAGAGGAAAGTTCATAGCATTTCAGGCATAATTCAAGAAACAAGAAAAAGCTCTACTAAACCATCTAAAGCAACAACTAAAAGAACTAGAATGAGAACAGCAAGAAAAGCCCCAAGAACGTAGAAGAAAGAAAATAATGAGATCAGAGCAGAAATTAATGACACAGAGTCTCAACAAAAATGCAAAAAATCAATGAAACCAAGAGCTGGTTTTTAGAAAAGATAAGATTTTTGCACCTTTAGCCAGACTCACCAAGAAAGAGAGAGGACCCAAATAAATAAAATCAGAAATGAAAGAGACGATATAACTAACCCAACAGAAATACAAAGGATGGTAAGAAAATACTCTGAGTAACTATATACCAACAAACTGAACAACATGGGTGACATGGACAAATTCCTAGAAGCATACAATCTTCCAAAGCTGAATCAAGAAGGGGCAGAATACCTAAATAGGTCGATAACAACTAATGAAATTGAAACAGTAATAAAAAAAACTCCCAGCTAACAAAAGTCCTGGACCAGATGGATTTACAGGTGAGTTTTACCAAACATTCAAAGAAGTAATACCTATTTTCCTCAAACTATTCCAGAAAAGTCAAGCACAGGGAAAACTCCCAAACTCTTTTTATGAGGCCAGCATAATCCTACCCCAAAACCAGATAAAGAACCCACAAAGAAAAATATTACAGCCCAATACACCTGATGAACATAGATTCTAAAAACCTCAACAAAATACTAGCAAACCAGTTCCAGCAGTACATTAAAAAGATCATCACCAAGTGAGATTTATTCCGGGGAGGCAAGGCTAATATAATATCCACCAATCAATAAATGTGATACATCATATAAACAAAATGAAGAACAAAAATCATACTATGATATCAATAGATGCACAAAAAAGCATTTGACAAAATCCAGAACCCATTTTTGATAAAAACTCTCAGCGAAGTGGGAATAGAGGGAACATACCTCAACATAATAAAGGCCATATACTACAAACCTAGCCAACATCATACTCAATGATCAAAATCTAAAACCATTTCCTTTAAAAACAGGAAAAAGACAGGGATGTTCACTTTCACCACTTATTCAATATAGTATTGGAAGTCCTTTCCACAGCCGTTAAAGAGGAGAAAAACATAAAATGCATCCAAATTGGAAAGGAGGAAGTAAAGCTGTCATCATTTGCAGATGACATGATATTGTACATAGAAAACCCTGAAGACTCCACCAAAGTACTACCAGATTTGATAAATGAATTTAGCAAGATAGCTGGATACGAAATTAACATCCAAAACTCAACGGCATTTTTATACACTAACAATGAAATCTCAGAAAGAGAAATGAAAAAAACAATACCATTTTCAATTGCACCTAAAAAAATAAGGTACCTAGGAATAAACTTAACCGAGGATGTAAAAGACCTGTACTCGGAAAACTACAGTACCCTGAAAAAAGAAATAGAGAAAGATATAAACAAGTGGAAGAATATATCATGTTCATGGATTTTAAGAATTAATATCATTGAAATGTCCATACTACCCAAAGCAATTTATAGATTCAATGCAATTTCTATTAAAATATCAACAGCATATTTCACAGAGCTAGAACAAATATTCCAAAAATTTATATGGAACCAAAAAGAACCCTGAATTGCCCCAGCAATCTTGAGAAAGAAGAGAGTTGGAGGGATCATCTTACCGGATATCAAACCGTACTACAAAGCCATTGTAATCAAAACAGCCTGATATTGGTACAACAACAGACATACAGGTCAATGGTACAGAACAGAGACCACAGAAATAGACATACGCCATTATGGTCAGTTAATATTTGACAAAGGAGGCAAGAGCATACAAAGGAGTAAAGACAGTTTATTCAATAAATGGTGCTGGTAAAATTAGACAGCCATATGCAGAAAAAAAATGAAACTGGACCACCAAATTATACCATGCAGAAAACATAAGGTCAAATTGGATTAAAGACTTAAATGTAAGTCACAAAATCATAAAATTCCTGGAAGAGAACATAGGCAGTAAAATCACAGACATCTCACATAGTGGAATTTTCACTGATAAATCCCCTAGGGCAAGAGAAACAAAAGAAAAAAATAAACATATGTGACTATATCAATCTAAAAGGCTTCTGCACAGCAAAAGAAATCAGCCTCAAAATACCAAGGAACCCCATAGTATGTAAGAACATATTTGCCAAGGATGTATCTGATAAGGAGCTAATTTCCAAAGTGTACAGAGAACTCATACAACTCAACAAGAGGAAGACACCCAATACAATTTAAAAATGGACAAAGGACCTGAATAGACACTTCTCCAAAGAGGAAATACAGATCACCAACAGACATATGAAAAAGTGGTCAACATCGCTCATCATCAGAGAGATGTAAATAAAAACCACAGTGAGATATCACTTCAAACCTGTCTGAATGGCTACCAGCAAATCAACAAATGCTATGTGCTGATGAGGATGTGGAGAAAAGGGAACTCTAGTACACTGCTTGTGGGAATGCAGACTGGTGCAACCAGTATGGAAAACAGTATGGAGGTTCCTCATAAAATTAAAAATGGAACTACCTTTTGACCCAGTGATCCCACTTCTAAGAATATATCCTAAGAATCCTGAAACCCTAAGCAAAAAGACTATATGCACCCCTATGTTCATAGCGGCACAATTTACAGTAGCTGAGATCTGGAAACAGCTCAAGTGCCCATCAGTAGATAAGTACATAAAAAAGCCGTGGTACATTTACACCACAGAATACTATGCAGCTGTAAAAAAGAAGGATCTTGTACCCTTTGGGACAGTATGGATGGACCTGGAAAATATTATGCTAAGCGCAATAAGCCAGCCAGAGAAAAATGAACATCACATGATCTCACTTAGATGTGGAATCTAAAGAACTTAATAAACTGATGAACAGAATAGATTCAATAACATGGAAGCATGGGTCAGACTGACAAATCTCTGAGGGAAGGTGGGAGTGTGTGTGGGGGGGAGAGATTAACAAAAGAATTTATATACATATATGCGTAACCCAAGGACACAGACAATGGTGTGGTGAGGGACTCAGGAGGGTGGTGGGGCATTGTGGAAGGTGTCAATGGGCAGAAAAGGGGACATCTCTAATATTTTGAACAATAAAAAAAAATTCATTTGTGCAAAGGACACACAGACTGAAATTACAGAATCTATAAGAAAAAAAAATAATGAAAACAGTACACATCAGAATCTACAGAATACATTTAAAGCAGCCATCACAGGAAAATTCATAGATTTACAAAAAAACTAGGAAAAGAATAAAGTAAACCAAATAAAAAAAAATCACTAAGAAACAAGATATAAAGTTTAAGGCAAAGGTTGAGACAGGAAACAATGGACCTAAAAGCAGAGATTGAGAATAGAAAGGAACAGACCTCATAAATAAATCAATATATTTAAAAAATAAATAAAACAGACACATCACTAGCTAACTTGTTTAATAGCAAAGATAAGGCACAAATATATAAAATAAGAAGCGACAAGAAGCAAACAATCACTGAAACAGAATAGTATTTTTAAATCATGAGACTACTTTGGAGACTTCTACATAAATGAATTTGAAAATCTAGAGCAAATGGATAATTTCCTAGGAAAATACCTATTACCAAAATTTACGCCACTGGTGTTAGACCAATTTTTATTAAAGAAATAGAGAAAATCATTAATGAGCTACAGGGCCAGAAACATCAAACCCTTAAAGATAATCTCAATGCTCTATATATTGTTCCAGAGCATTAAGAATAAAGGAAAACTTCCTAATTACATTTATGATACAAAACCTGATAAAGACATTATAAGAATAATATTTACAGGCAAAATATCACTCAACAATGCAAATACAAACAAGCAAACAAAAGATAAAATGCTAGCATACAAAATCCAACGTTACAGTGAGAAAATAATATACCATGACCAAGTGAGATTTATTCCAGGCCTATGGGTCAATATTAAAAAAATTATTAGTATTATATACCAGATTAACATACTGACAAGAAATGAACACATATGATTATCTACAATCTACATAGATGCTGAAAATACCTTTGACAAAATTTAACAACCATTCATGATAAAACCTGTCAATAAAATAAGGATAGAAGGATATTTTCTTAAGGAAGGTATACTTTAGTTCTAAAATCAGTATTTTATTTAATGGTAAAGCACTAGAGGCATTTCTACTCATATCAAAACAAGGCAAACAAACAAAAGAGATAGAACAATTTCCTACTGTCTCTTCAACATTTTTGTCAGTCAAAATTGCAAACTGCAGTAAAAGTTCTCTCACCTGTGCCTCTCCTACTTAGGGTTTAGGTAATAGCAGTTAGAGACAATGTTCACAGGTTCTGCAGTGGATACTAATAACAGAGTGGCTCTTACAGTCTTTGTGAAATGAAGGCAAAAGGAAAAGAAAGGAGGAAGGTAGGGATGGAGGGCAAGGTTGAAAGAGACCTGGTAGTGAGAACATCTGCTATCAGAGGCCGAATGATCTGACCAGGACATGGGAGAGTGATAAGCAGTAAAGTCAGGTTGCTTCATTCCGGTGAAGGAATACACTGTTGGCTCGGCTAACTGGATTTTCACACAGTCTAGCAAGTCCCACTTTCTTTTTGAAAGCTTCTCACAGAAATAAACAAGCTGTCTGCAAAAAATGTTCTCTCTGATCCCTCCTCCAGGAAATGTTGCCTAAAGCAAATCCCTGTGAATTTGGAAGAGTTGCTGGGTTTGATAATATTTTCCCTCCTTGTTTCTTTCTTCCTAGCCCTAAAGGTAGAACTGTAGCATTTGAAGATAACTAAATTATGTGTTCCAATATTCTATTATAGAAGAGGGAATTGAACTGGTTTTTAAGCCTAAGCTAGGCTACAGAGGGAAGGAGGAGAGAATGGGTATGAGCAAGTCACTGAAGCAGGACAAATCCCTAGTACTTCCCTCGCAGCAAGAGGTTAGGTGGGTTACACAGTCTCCCAGCTATCTGAACAAGCAACTCCCAGGACTTAGCTGATATCTTATCACTCCCTTA
The DNA here is from genome assembly GCF_964146895.1 of Miniopterus schreibersii. Classification (NCBI taxonomy): domain Eukaryota; kingdom Metazoa; phylum Chordata; class Mammalia; order Chiroptera; family Miniopteridae; genus Miniopterus; species Miniopterus schreibersii. The sequence goes on from NC_138104.1 coordinate 79,180,622, forward strand.
CCCCCTTCTTTGTACATATGACAATTCTATAACATTTAATTCTTCCCATCTACTTACATATTCATGTTTTGGTGCCTCCTTTAGGATTCTCAAAGCCCATACACTGGTGTTGGTTAGCACAGTAGCTTTCTGCTTTTCTAAGGAGCCTACTCATGATTTTCCATCATAGGCTGGATAGGGGCAGAAGGACACTCAGATAGGGCTTTGTGCCAGCCCTCTCTTCTTCTCTTCAACCAGAGTACTGAAGGTTTACTTGTATATTTTGGATTTCAGGCTAACTTTCAAGTGAAAAGACAGCTCCACTCCCCTCTATGCCCAATTGTATACCAAGTGAGAATTATTTGGAATACATATAACAAATTTGCTAGATTATAAGGTTAAGTATATACGTAATTCAACAGAGTATTGTCACATCGCTCTTCAGAGTGGTGTCACAGTACACACTACCATCAGCAATGAATTGGGGTCACTATATTCTCACCTCCTTGTCAATATTTGATATCACCCAACTTTCTAAATCATGCCAGTCAACAGGCATAGTTAATATCGCATGATAGGTCCATTTTGTAAATTGATACTTATGTCATTTTCTGTTTGTTTTAAAGGAGCTCCTTGCGCAATCTGAAGGATTCTTTGGTTTTAGACATTACCACTATTGCTCCTATGTGCAAATTATCTGGTAATTTTAACTATGATGTGCCTCACTTAACAAAAACACGTAATTTTGAGGTAATCGAACTCATCAGTTTTTGCTTCATGGTATGTGTTTTAGAGGGTTTTGTTTGTCTATCAACCCACACAAGGTGACAAATATATTCTATACTGTTTCAAATTAATTTTGATAGTTTTACTTTCCCTCTTCTATAATTATTGTTCTACATATTGACTACAAGCTAATAATACTCTGAAGAAATGGAGCATATTTTGTTGGGAAAGCAATTCAGATCATGACATTTCTCCATTCAAAACCTGGCAATATCTCTTCAGTTTAGAGTAAAGGCCAGAGTTCAGTCAATGGTTTAAAAGTTCCTCTGTGATTGCTGCTCCCCTCTTACCAAAACAAGCATGACTCTCACTTCTTTCCCCACTCATTCTGCTCTAGCCACAGTGGCCTCCTCCATGATCCTCAGATATCTTAGGTTGTTCTTTATTTCTGGAATGTTCTTCCTGTATATATCTGTATAAAGAACTTCTTCACATTTTTGAAGTGTTTGCTCAAAAGTCATTCTCTCAGTGCATCGTCCATCCTCACCACTTCTAAACTCTCTTGCCCTGACCTACATTTTTTCTATTTCTTCATACCCACTAATCATTTCCTTACATAATATATAACTTATTTATTATCCATATAGTTTATTATCTATATCCTGCCACTAGAATGTGAGCCCCATAGGAGCTGGAGATGTTATTTTTGACCCAGTTATAACCTGGGATCTAGATCACTCTATCGTCTGGCCAAGGGAAGCCCTTTGTTATAATTTGCTGAATGATGAGTTATGTAAATCCTTCCCAGTGAGTGGTGACAGTAACAGTCACCATTCTTCTCTACAGACTGTATAGCTAGTGCTGTGCCTCACAGAGCATGATTTGTGGTATCACTATTGACCATGGGGCTTCCAAGCCCTATCTGGAATTTCTGTACAATATCCTTTTTCATAATTTCCTTGATTTAACCAAAGTTTTTTGGTGTTGTTTATACCACTTATTAAAAGGTAGAAATATATACCTGAAATAAATCAGAAAGAAAATGTCATTTAACTCAGGTTTCATTAAAAATTTTTATTAATTAATTAAACTAAATATGAGAAATTGTCAATTTTCCACCAAAATAGACAGTGTCTTGGAGTGGTATGGTAAATGGTCAAAAATGGTCACAACACGTTCTCTTCTGCTCTTTGTCAATGTAAATTGTTCACTTTTCCTATCAAGAGATGGAGCATTTTCCCCCTTTCCTCAGGTCTGGACTGACTTTTTGACTTGCTTTAACTAATAGAATGCAGTGTAAGTGACGCTGTACCAGTTGCAGGCTTAAGCCTTAAGAGATCTTGTAGTTTCCATGATTGCTTTCTTAGAATACTGAAATCAGACTGTCACATAAAGAAGGTGATTTATCCTATTTGAGGATGAGAACTAAGGTGCCTCAGCTGATAGCCAGAACCAACTGCCAGACATATGAGTGTGGATCTTTGCATCCTAGCCAGTGCTCTAGTTGTATGAGTAAGCTCAGGTGAAACCAACAGAGAGATTGCCCTGTAAGCCCACAGAATGGTGAGAAATAATACTTTGTTTTTATTTAAAATCACTAAATTTGGGCATGGTTTCTTATTGAAAGGGACGAGATAGTGCCACCCCAAAATATGCCACTTTGGCATAAGGATTATTTAAATCTGAAGGTAACTGATAATCAACAGATGCAGAAAGAAGGCTTTTCACAGCTTCCCTTACCTACCTAAAAGTAGAACCTCCCAAAAGAACTCAAAAGAACTTAATTGACAAAATTCCCTCCCCAGGAACAGGAGACAAGAAACAGCCCTTTACATTTTCCAAAGGTAATTTGTTTTCTCCTAGGAGCCTTTCCTTGCCCTAACCTTCACCTTTTAAGGTGGTATACAAGCTCCAATTCTAAATACCATTTTGAGTTACTCGTCACTGAGTACTCCTGCATGTATGCCACATTGCACACATAATTTTTTTCTTGCTAATCTGTCTTTTGTTAGTTTAATTCACAGACCCTCAGACACTGAACCTGAGAGGGTAGAGGAAAAGGTTTTTTCTCCCCTATATTATATAAAAGCCTTAACTGGGTTCAGTCATGTATACTGTTCAGATATTCTCAATAACACATGGAGACTATGTTCTTGAAAGAACTCCTAGTGTGAAAATGGTGGACATAATGTACATTCCAAGGACAGGGGAGGTTTGAAGAGTGTCTGATTGCTTAGGTCCAGCTCATTGGTCAACCTGCAGTCATATTCTCTCAATAAACTCCTCTAACAACGGGTCTAGGCTAGCTCTCTATAGAATGTCCTACATGCTTGCTTTATCTGATTGTTTCTTCATGGTATAATTTAACTTTTCTTCTTCCAGTCTGTGATATAGACAAAGATTTATATAGAGGTTTAAATGATGCTGTGTGCTTCATGTTGCATGATATCAAGTTCATAACTCTAGGTTATCCCACTATTAGTGGATACTAAGTTTGATCACTTGGTTCAGGTGAGGGATTATCAGTTTCTCCACTGTTAAAATACACTTCTTTTTCCTTCACAATTTGTAAGTAATCTGTGAGCTAATACTTTAACACCATGCAAATATTCTATTTTCCTACTAACTTTTGTCTCATAGTCTTAGAACCTACTGATGATCCTTCCTGAATTATATATTACATTGGGGGTTGCAAAGTGGTGGTTTTATAATTTATCATTATTTTTACACTTAGTAGCTGGCATAGCTTTCAAAGAGTCTCTCTCCATATTATTACAGACACTGGGATTCTTACTTATTATTTTTGCTAAAATAAATTACTGTTATTTAAATTTTTGATGCTAAAATTGTCCCACTTTTGGCCAGTAGAGGCTCTTTCAAGCCAGCTTCTATATCCTTTTTGGCATGATCCCATTAGTCTGTGAGCATTTTATAGTTTTCTAGTACACTAAGGTGTTCTTAGTTAGGCTCACTTTTCACTTTCCTGCCCCAGATCTAGAAGCTGTCATGCGTAGAAAGAGAATTCCAACATGGAAGAACAACAAGTTTAAAAGCCTGAGGGAAAATCATGTTAGCCTTGTGAGAAAAGTAGAAAGGAGAGCAGTGTGACTGGAATAGTTAGTGACTAGGTATATATCTAGGACTACAAGATGGAGTCAGATCTTGTAGGGTCTTGTAGGTTAAAGTAAAGGTTTCAAATTTGACTTCAGCAAATGGGAAGCCATTAGAATGTTTTGAAAAGAAGAGTAACTTAATCTAGTTTACCTTTAATGGGATCCCTCTGGCTTCTTTGTGGAGACAAGACCAGAGGGCACAGATAAAAGCAGAGAGACTAGTTAGGACTGTATTTTATTGTTTTAAGGGAAAGATAAGGTGGCTTTGACAAGGCAGACTGATCAAAGCATGAGAAATGTTTGATTCTTAATACATTTTGAGGCTAGAGCAAAGATGCTGTGGGATGCAGGAGAAAGAAAAAAGCCAAGAAAGTTAGATCTCTCATTCAGTGTCAGAAGTGTTGTGAGTAAAAACTCTTCAGAGCTCTTAAGTATGGAATTGATTGTTCTTTTTTTCAAAACATAAGTTCAGGCTTCTAATGAGAGCTAATGCAGTGGAAGCTTGAAAGTTTAAACTGTTTTTCAGTCTAAGCATTCTCTGGTGTCCGTCTCTGCAACTCAAATTTAGTTCAAATCAGTATTTACTTGTTCAAATCTGACACGTATGACAAAATAGTAATTTCCAATTCAGTTAACATTTGTAAAGAATATAAAATACATAAAATAAATTACAGGTTTCCAGCTCAAGAAAAAAATCACAGTATAAACTACCATCTAGATCAAGAACTAGGACATTATCAGCACTCCACAAGTGATCTTTGTGCCCCCTCCCAGGTGCTAATCCCACTCTCTTCCCTAGAGGTAACCGCTATTTTAATTCCCAACCCCATAGATTTACTTGGCCTGTGCTTGAATTTCATATAAATTGAATCACGCATTTTGTAGTTTTTATGTCTGGATTTTTTTTGCCCAACATTATATTTATGTGAGTGATTCATCAGTAACATTGCACATAGTAGTACTTCATTAATTTTTATTGCTATATTTTGTATAAAATAATCAATTTATTTATTCACTCTAGTGATGGATATCTCAGCTATTTCCTGGATTTGGCTATTACAAATAATGCTGCTATGAGCGTTCTTGTACATGACTTGATGCACATATGTATATGTTTCTTTGGGTATATATCTAGGAGTAAAATTATTGGATTATAGGCTATGTGGTAAGTAGTTAAGCTTCCAGTTTCCAAAAATGGTTGTATAAACTTACAGTAGTATCAGCACTATATGATGGTTTTAGTTGCTTTACATCCTCACAGTACTTGGTATTTTCATTCTTCTTCATTTAAGCCATTTTTAAAAAATATATTTTTATTGATTTCAGAGAGAGGAAAGGAGAGGGAGAGAGAGATACAAACATCAATGATGAGACAGTCATTGATCTGCTGCCTCCTGCACGTCCCCAACTGGGGATCGAGCCCACAACCCAGGGATGAGCCCTGACCGGGAATCGAACCTCGATCACCTGGATCCTAGGTTGACGCTCAACCACTGAGCCACACCCGGCCAGGCCATTCAAGCCATTTTTAGGTGTATAGTTGTATCTCATTGTGGTTTTAATTTGCATTTCTTGATAACTAATAAGATTGATCACCTTTTAACATATCTGCAGGAATAAACAGAATTTATGCATTTAGTGTTATAAATTCCCTCATGCATAGCTTTAGGTGCATTTCATAAGTTAGCTTGTATTTTATTTATTATTTAGTTTGTAATATTTTATAATGTGTATTGTAATTGCTTTTTAAACTCATTCTCTATTTAAACTTATGTTGTTAAATTTCCAAACACAAGAGTATTTTATTGTTATCTTTTTATTTCCACATACTCTGAATGATTTCATTCATTTGAAAGTTATTCTACAGTCCAACAAATGGTAAATTTTGGTATTTGTTTTGCGTGTTCTTGAAAATAATGCACAACTGGAGGAGGAAAACAAGCTGGCGGAATAGGTAATAGCTGCACCCTCCGCCTCCCGCAACCATATCAAAATTATAACTAAAATACAAAACCACCAGCACTCAGAGCCTCCAGAAATTTGGCTGAACAGAAGCCCTACAACCAGGGCACTGAGGAGCACCGAGATGGCAGGAGGGGCGGAGACACGGGCAGATCGGGACTGAGTAGGAGATGCCTCAGGCCCACACCCAGTGCTACGGGTTAAAGCCAGGAGGGAATCTAGGCAGTGGGGATTTCCCGGAAGAGTGAGGGGTCCCAGCCCCACAGCAGGCCCCCAGCCCAGGGCTCTAGGGCCGGGAAGAGACGTCCCCACAACTCCCAGCTGTGAAAAACAGCAGGGACTGTCTCTGAGGGTCCCAGAAGCTGCGGGAGCCCCAGGCAGCTCCTCTTAAAGGGCCTGTGCACGGACTCCCTCAGACGTGCTCCCTCTGAGCCACAGAACTGGGCAGCTGCTTGAAAGTAACCTGGGACAGGTGGGGAAGAACTAACTTGCCTGAAATCTGGGAGAGAGGTGGAGGGGCAGCCTCCTCCCACGAAGAAGGGCTGGCAGAAGCCATTGCTCCTTTGGCGAGTCCACCCTGCACACAGCTGGCAGGCAGGCACCATATTTGAATCGCCAGCGCCTGACTCACACCTTTGGTCCCACCCCAGTGATTCCTGGAGGCCCTGCCCCTCCCTACTTGCAGGCTCATCCAAGCCATTTCCTGGGGCTTTTCTGTGCAAGTGGCCTCTCCAGTCTCATGCTTAGGTCTTTCCTAAAATCTCTCAAACAAGCAGCAGCATGACCAATACAGCTTGATATTAGCAGCAGCCTGCATTGGCTCATAGCATGGCCTCTCCTGGATACCTGCAAGTCCAGCACAAGTAGCAGCCACCTACACTTTGCTGTGTAGCTCATTCTGGGTGTCCCTGGGCAAGGCACTGGCACAGGCTGCCTTTGCACCTCCCTGGAGGCTCCAGAGACAGTGCACCTGGTGGTCAGACTCGACCACACTGGATTACAACCCTACCACACCCACAAGTGACACACTCAAGAGGCACACTTGGTGAACACAAAAGCTCCATTGAAGTAAATCCTGCTCCATAGGGGTGTCTCCAGCATAGCAGCTCTCTGGCTGTAGTTGCAGCTGGTCCTCACAGCCGATTGGCTTGGGGGTCAATTCCTCCCAGTGATGCCAATAGCAACCAAGGCTCAACTACAAGAGGACAGTGCACACAGCCCACACAGGGGAGCATCTAGAAGGCCCAGCTCAGGTGACTGGGGAGGCTGAGCCACTGGACCCTACAGGACACCTACTACACAAAGCCACTCTACAAATTCCAGGAGACATAGCAGCTCTACCTAATACATAGAAACAAACACCAGTAAGCAGCCAAAATGCAGAGGCAAAGAAACATGTCACAAAGGAAAGAACAGAAGAAATCTCTAGAAAAGGAACTAAGTGAAATAGATCCAAGCAAGCTAATAGACACAGAGTTCAGAATAATGGTTATAAGGATGCTCAAGGATATTAGTAAGAGTATGACAAAAATAATTGAGAAAATCAATGACATAATAAAGGACCAATTTGAAATGAAAGCTACACAAACTGAAATGAAGAATAATTTACAGGGAATCAACAGTAGAGTAGAGAACACTGAGAATCAAATCAGCAATTTGGAACATGAAGAAACAAAAAACACCCAACCAGAAGAGTAAAAGGAAAAAAGAATCCAGAAATATGAAGAAAGTACAAGGAGCCTCTGGGACAACTTCAAGAGGCCCAACATTCATATTATTGGGGTGCCAGAAGGAGAGGGAAGAGAGCAACAAATTGAAAACCTATTTGAAAAAATAATTACAGAAAACTTCACCTACCTGAGGAAAGAAATAGACTTACAAGTCCAGGAAGCACAGATGGTCCCAAACAAGAGGAACCCAAAGAAGCTCACACCAAGACACATCATAATTAAAATGCCAAAGGTTAAAGACAAATAGAGAATCTTAAAAGCAGCAAGAGAAAAGCAGTTAGTTACCTACAAGGGAGCACCCATATGACTGTCAGCTGATTTCTCAACAGAAACTTTGCAGGGCAGAAGGGAGTGGCAAGAAATATTCAAAGAGATGAAAAGCATGGAACTACAACCAAGATTACTCTACCCAGCAAAGTTATCATTTAGAATTGAAGGTCAGATAAAGAGCTTCTCAGACAATGAAAAGCTAAAGGAGTTCATTACCACCAAACCAGCACTACAGGAAATGTTGAAGGGTCTTCTTTAACGAGAAGCTAATGAACAAAAGAATCTGATGAACTAAATAGATCCAGAGACATTGATGCACGTAACAGACGATCATATTTCAGAGGGAAGAGGGAAGGGGGGTGGAGGGTGGGAAGAGATTAACCAAAAAAGTTATATGTATATATGCGTAACCTATGGACACAGACAATGATGGCGTGAAGGACTGGGGAGGGGGTGGGAGTGAGGTGGAGGGGGTCAATTAGGGAGGGGAAATGGGACACCTGTAATACTTTCAACAATAAAGATAATTTTTTTTAAAAAAAGAAAGTAATGCACAACATATAATTGTTGAGGTCAGTCTTCTCTTATGTTAAATTAGAACAAGCAGGAAAGCAAAAAAACAGTGGGGTTCTAGAAGATTTGTAAATATGATACGAAAGTTTGACCTTCTTTGGCATGTATAAAAGAAGCAAAAAATATTCCCTGACCACAATAACACAAAAGTTGAAATTAACAGCAAAAACAGAAGTTAAAAAATTACCAACCTCTAAAGTAAAATACAAATCTTTCCTAAACAACTGATATAAAGGGGAAAAAATTATTTCAAAAAATAAGTACATTTATATAAATGCTACTTATCAGATAAAAATTAAAGCGTTACTCAGAAAATAATCTTAGCCCTAAACATTTGCATTAATAAAAAATAAAAATACATTAGTCAAACTCAGTAAGTTAGAAAAAGAACAGAAAATTAAATCTAAGGGAAGCAGAAAGGAAGTGAAGCAAAAGCAGAAATTGTTGATATATAAAACAAAACTGCTATATTTAACACATCAATCAAAGAGCTTACTCTCTGAAAAAGTCAATAAAATGAATAACATTATTGTTTTATAATAAACTAAGCTTCGACTTTGGTTATAAGCAATCCCTTAATCCTAGTGGCTTAACACATACATTTTATTTGTCGTGCACACAAAATCCACTGTAGATTAGAAGTTTCTCCAAGGCAAATGTTTCTTTCCTGTAGCAACTCAGCAATTCAGTCTAGGGTTCTGACCTATGAACACATGCCCTCCATACTCACTGTCAGCAGGAAAGAGAATCTGAAAACTTTCTCAGGGGATTTTTACCCTCAGCCTGGTATGTCTCAACAGCTCCAAGGGAGATAAGTTTTATTACACCTTGAATGGAAGTACATGGCTCCAAGTCTAATACCCTAGGAATGTAAGGAGCCAGTGTATCTGGGGTAAAAGAAACATTTTCTAGCATGTCCATTTTATTTGTTCAGGAAATCACATGGCTTGGAAACATGAAAATATTTGCTTCCTTACACTATTGTTTACTAGAAAACAATTAGAAGTGAAACTATTTGGTTTGGGATATGCATCTTCAACTTTTCTAACCATTTCTAAATTACCTCCCACATTAGTGTTATCAATTTAAATTTCTACTGGTAGTATATTCAATTTACTGTTTCTCCACATCCTCTTCAAGAAATCATATTAGCAGCCATCATTTTGCCAACCAGATAGCTGCGACATGGTGTCTCATTGTTGGCTACAATTTTATTTTCCTGATTTCTAGCAAAATGGAGGATTAAAAAATATATATATTGTCTATTTAAACTTCTTCTGTTAATTGCTTATTCATACTCTGTGCCCATTTAGATATTGAGTTGTGTTATTTAATAGTTTTTAGGCATCAGTATACATTCTGCAAGTTAATACTTTCTTATTTACATGCATTGTAAATTTCTTATCCCAGTCTGTATCTTATCCCTTGTTTCTAATCTTTTCACTCTTCTAATGGTGTCTGGTTGTCTAAAAATTTTTAGATATTTATTTAGTCAGAATGTATCAATGTTTTCTCTTATTAAATTTTTTTCCTAGCTTTTAAAATCTCCTCAGTTCCAAAGTCACATTTATATGCTCCTACAGGTAATTTTGAAATTGTAGTTTGCTTTTCACATTTAAATTTTAATTCCATTTGGAACTTATTTTTATTTATTTATTTTTATTATTATTTTTTTAAAATATATCTTTATTGATTTCCGAGAGAGGAAGGGAGAGGCAGAGAGATAGAAACATCAATGATGAGAAAGTCATTGATCGGCTGCAGCCCACAACCCCAGCATGAGCCCTGACCGGGAATCGAACCCTGATCGCCTGGATCCTAGGTCGATGCTCAACCACTGAGCCATGCCCAGCTGGGCGAAACTTATTTTTATTTTATTATTTTATTTTATTTTATTTTTTTATTGTTTTTAAATATATCTTTATTGATTTCAGAGAGAGGAAGGGAGAGGGAGAGAGAGATAGAAACATCAATGATGAGAGAGTCTGATCGGCTGCCTCCTGCACTCCCCCGACTGGGGATCGAGCCCGCAACCCAGGCATGTGCCCTGACTGGGAATCGAACCCCTATCACCTGGATCCTAGGTCGACGCTCAACCACTGAGCCAGGGCCGGCCAGGCAGAACTTATTTTTAAATATCCACAGAGAAAATGTAGTGTCAGAGCCTACTAAAGTATAGGATAGTAAAGGATAGCTAGGAGGCGGTCTGTGGAGAGACGGGCTTTCAGTACACTGGAGAGATGGAGGCAAAATTACTGATCTTTGCAATGATTTTTTTTCTTCTCTCATTAGACAAAGGATTGACTATGTTCTTGTTGAATATAACTTTATAAAAGCAGTCTGATTTTTTATGTGAATATTCCTTAAACAGAAGCACTAGGTTGTTTATGAATGTTCTCTAGACTAGTGATGTAATTCGACTATAACAGGGCAGTGGCACAGTAAGAATTAAGCCATTATTTGCTCTGAGAGTTATCTCTGGCAGGTATTCATACTTTATGAATTTAGGGGAAGTGGGAAATAAAAAAAGCCTTTCCAATTTATGCAACATCTGCTCTGCCTCTGTTTGGCTATTGCACTTCCATTAAGTTCTGAAGTTGTGCCTAAAGTAATTGATACTTACAGCCGGTTTGGGGAGTCTCTTCCCACAAGTCTGTTATTCACTAGATTGCTAAAATATTCAGTTATCCCATCACAATTTATTTAGTAGTTTACTTTTCACATTGGTTTGTAATGACACTTTTTTCACATACCAAATTTCCATATATGCATACATTTGTTTTGGGGTTCCCTATTCTATTTCCTGGGTTTATTTGTCTGCCCCTGCCACAATAACTCACTGTGATTAATTACTATATCTTTATAATAAATCTTATTATCTGCTAAAGTGAGTATCCACACTTTATTTCTTTTACTGACTTGATTATTTTTGAGCACTAAAAGCACCCCCCCTCCAAATCCATGTGAATTTTAGAATTCTCTTACTAAACTCTATGAAAGAATTGTTGAGTGTTGTGATTGTAATGTGATTGAATTCAGAGATCAAAATAAGCAGAATTGACATTTTCTTATATTGATTTGTCTTATTCATGAATATGGTTTATTCCTCCATTTAATAAGTTATTTTATGTCCTTATCTAATGTTTCATAATTTTTCTACAAATAGATTGCATATATTTTGTTAGACTTTTTTTTATAGTTTTTCTTGTTATTTTAAACATTATTGTTTTAAAATTGCTTTTTCAAATCATGTGGCTTGATTTGAAATCAAGTGGGCCACTCAGATCTTCAGAGAAAACCTGCTGGGAAGTACACAGTCAGCTGACAGCCTCCAGCTGAAGTACCTTTGAGATCCTCTGCAGTGTATGAGTCAAGGGTACACTCTCCTCAGGCAACTCCAGTCACACACTGAGCACATTGCAGGTGCTAAGGCTTGGCCAATTCTACCCAAGGCAGAACTCCTCTAGAAGTTGTCCTAGAGTACCTTGTCACACTGGCCATGATTTTTCTTAACAATGCAACTAAGTTGGAGGGTATTCCTACATAATCCCTTGCCTCTCTTATTCATCAGGTGTCAGACATCCATTTTAGCATGAAGACTTTCCCCGTCTACTCCCGTTCCCTCTCTTCTTATCTTTCAAATGTTTTAACTACAATAAATCTCTTGCAATTATAATTCTATCTTAGCATCTCTTTACCAAAGGTCTTCAACTGACAGAATTCATTATCAAGAATGGTCCAAGAAAGCATGCATTAAGATGGGGTTTAGAGAGTGATTAATTTACCACTTGGCTAAAAGAATGAACCTCATCCCAAGTGGTATGTGAAGTTTGGTGGCACAATTGCTAAACTTTCACTGGAAATGATTTGGAAAAACATCCTGATAAAGGGGAGCATCCTGACCAATATGTGATGGAAAGGTCTGGGATGAGCAATGTATAGAAAGACAAAGAGCTTAGATAATTATCACTAAGTTGCATTGAAACCCTACAGGATAACAATAAGAAAATGAAAGCATTTAAAAAATAAACACTACATATGAGAACCAGGAGGCTATTTTGGTACCATACAGACACACCAGCTGAGGAAAAATATTAGGATCTGATAGTGAAAGTTGAGGAGTTTCAAAGACAAATCCATGCTTAGTTAAGATAGGTCTGTTACACTAAAGCCAAGGCTGTAGTTGGAAAAATCTGAAATCCTAGCATGTGGCATGTAGACTTATGGGTGAATATTCTTCTGTATGATAGCTAGGTTGACTCCCCTAAATCTTCAGGAGCCTTGCAGTGGTGGCTAAGTCCACATTACTAAAAAGGCAGCAATTACCCTGTGTGGGAAAACACTGCAGAAGCCTCCCCCATGTAGGGCATACTACCCTCAGAAGCTTCCCCTATCTCCTCTCCTGGGTGCCAGACTGAAAGCTTGGGTTAAATTCCAACACACACTGTCTGGGGTCATGCTGTACCTAAAAAGAGAATAAAAAGATTGCTCCCAAAAGGAGCTGCAAGAATTAGCTAATATTTACTGGCAAGAGCCAGGGGAGCACTCATGAGATTGGGTTTTGAGGGTGCTTGATCAAGTGGGCCAGCATATAATACAGGATAAGTAAGGGTTCACTGATTTTTGACCACTTTCTCAGGACAAAGGAAATAATATCCATGAAAGAACCCCAGAGGTGGGGGCAAAGTTGTTACTTGTACGGCTCTTAAGAGCCCAAGTCATAGTCCTGAGATAGCTAAACAAATTGGAAATTCCTGAGTTGCAATGGCTGAGTGGAGGATGGAATGAAAAGAGACAGGAAAGTGAGCATTCTGGAATGAATATATTATGTGAAGATCCACCAGTGGTTTATATTCCATGGGAAGGTCCAAAAGACATAGTATTCATCAAAGCAACCAGGTGTGCACTGTTGGAAAGAGCACCAGCACTACCAAGGAGTTCAGTGGTGACTATCCTCTGTAGCCCAGGACTGATGTTAGGAGAAGTGGTCACATAGTTTGGCTCACTGACAGAAATGGGGATTACGGCCACAGCTCACCCAAATGGCACAGGCCTATTTAGGCTGTTCCTTTGTTTTTCACTCTTGCTGTTTCTCTCCCCTTATTCCCCCACTCAAGCTACCTAGTCTCCCCATCTGTAACTAGGTCAAATTCAGCAGTTGGCAGTGCTTATTCTCTGGTGATACTGGGGATATGGCTGATTCAGTTACAGACATAGCTGGCAGCTCTATCTTTGTTTTCCAGTGCCCACAGCCTGCTGTGTCTCATGAGTTGAAACCCTAAGTTAGAAACTAGCAGAAACAATTTTTAACCTCTTTTCAGGAGAGATGGCTCCAGAGAAGGATCTTGATTTTTGACCACCTAATTAAATGTATATTTTAATTTATTGTTGCTTCTATTTGCTAAAAACCTGGTTACCTCCAGTTTCAGCTCTAGCTTGTGGCTTCAGCATTGCTCTTGTTTCTTTTTTTAAAAAAAGTATATTTGCATCTTGCCTATAAGTCCAGTTATATCTTTTTACTTTCCCTCCTCGATATTTTATCTATAATTCAATGTGCCTGAAGCTCAAAGTATGTTCTTACAATATCACCTTGACCAAAGTCTATTACTTTTTTAAAGAAAAAGCATCCTCCTTTTTTTCTTCTTCTGTCTCTCTTTTTCTCCTTTTCCCTTTCCTAGCTTTTAAGGATTTCATCATTATCCTTGGTTTCTCTATTTTCACTAAGATGTTTCTAGGAAGTTTATTTTTATTCATCTTGTTTGGTACTTTGAATGCCTTTGATATGAAGACCCATATCTTTCTTCAATTTTGGAAACTTAAGCATTATCATTTCAAATATTGAGACACCACCATACATGCATTCTTCTTCTAGGACTCCTATGAAACATGTTTCTCCATTTCTCTCTTCCTTTTATCCATCTTACTTTCCTTATTTCATGAAAAAAATTGGGATTGATTGGATTTTTCCTATATGCTATGTACACTAACAGGCGTTGAAAATAAAGAAGCAAAAATATACATCAAAAGGCTTGAAATACTGTACCAAATTTATAGAGAACTTAAAATGATTAAGCCATTGCTTTTGGGCACCTGATTGGAGAGAAGGTGGGGAATGATCCTGAAAATACAGCAGTCTCCTTATCCATGGGGGATAAGTTCCAAGGACCCCAGTGGATGCCTGCTACTGCACACAGTACTGAACCCTATACATACTAGAATTTGTCCTATACATACATGCCTATGATAAAGTTTAATTTATAAATTAGTTACAGTAAGAGATTAATAGCAATAATTAATAATACAATAGAATGATTTTTAACAATATACTGTAATATAAGTTATGTGAATTTTCTCTCTCTTAAAATAACTTACTGTACTGTACTCATCTTTTCACTTAAAAAGAGCAGTTTATGGCCCTGGCCAAGTAGCTTAGTTGGTTGGAGTCATCCTGGTGTGCCAGGTTTGTAGGTTTGATCCTTGGTTCATAGCCTGCAGGAATTGGCCAATGAATACATGGGTGGGTGGAGAAGAAGATCAATGTTTCTCTCTTTTCCTCTCTCTCTTTCCCTTCCTTTCAGTCTCTAAAAATCAATCAATAAAATTATTTTTTAAAAAGAGGAGCACTTTATGGCTTCTCTTTGGCATATCCAAATTGCCAACATCACTACTCTTATGCTTAGGGGTCATTATTAAGTAAAATAAATGTTACTTGAACACAAGCCTTAGGATACCATGACAGTCAATCTAATTGCTGAGCTGGCTACTAAGTGACTGACAGTCAGGTAGCATGTACACTGTGGAAACACTGGACAAAGGTATAATTCACATCCCAGGTGGGACAGAGCAGACCAGTGCAAGATTTCAACATACTATTTAGAACATTGAGCAATTTAAAATCTATGAATTGTTTATTTTTGGAATTTTTCATTTAATGTTTTCAGAACATGGTTGACAGTGGGTAACTGAAACCATAGAAGCAAAACTGCAGATAAGGAGGGACTACTTACTGTACATTGTTTAGCTGCTACTTACATCCTTTTTTTCTTGACACCAATCCACAAATAGATCAATAATGGAAAGAAATTTTAACCCATTTCCTTATTCTCCACTTTCAAATTATTCATGCCAACTGGATCAAGCTCAAAAATTTTATGCAAATTATTCCTGGAGGGCTCTTTCCATCAGGGTTACATGCTCAGTATGTATGAAGTCCAGCAGTGGGTGAAGGTATCCTAAACCTGGAAGTTCTACTACTCTGGAGAAGGCAGTTTACATGTTTTATATTTATTATTGATATTCTTAGGCAGTATTTATGTTTTAATTTTATTGGTACCAATACTAGTTCACTTTATTGACTTTAATATAAAAGCAAATAGCCAATACATAGGGAAATAAACATTAGCATATTTAGATCTAACAATTTACTATGTAACTATTTTAAGTCACCTTCAGATGGAAAATAGAGTATTACCAATACCACAGGAATAATCATGTGTTATTATATCATCACATACCAGCCTTTAAAAATCCTGTTTCCTCCCCAAAGATAATCAGTGTCCTGATCTATAATATATTAGATCTTTAGATGTAGCAGTAGTTTATTAATTTTCTTTGCTATATTCTATTTTATTATAGTAACATACCACATATTATTATCCATTTTTTGGTTGATGGGCATTTGAGGGGTTTCCATTTTTGAACTATGGATATTATTATACTTATATGTGTGTGACATATGTATGCATTTATGTTCTATATATTTGAAGGATTGGAAAGTGCAAGTTCTTAGGATATGTATATGTTCAGATGTAGTAAATGGTGCTGCACAGTTAATCAAAGTGATTTCACAAAAAACCCAGAAGTATGTGAGTAATAAAATTGCTGCACATCATTGTTAGTACTTGGTCTGCTCAGTCTTGCATTTTAGCCATTTTGGTGTTATTTCATTGTGATGTGTGTGTGTGTGTGGGGGGGGGTGTATTCTATGAGTCTAAGTACATGTATAGATTTGTATAACAGCCACCATAATCAGGATAAAGAACTGTTTCAGCACCTAAAAATATCCCTCATTGTTACAACCTCCTTTCACTGCTAATAGCTGGTATCTACTAATCTGTTTTCTATACCTATAATTTTGCCTTTTCCAAATGTCATATTAATGGAATCATACAGTACATAATCTCTTGAGATTGACTTTCTTTAGACAATATAATGCCTTTGAGATTCATTCATGTAATGGAATGTATCAATAATTTGATCCTTTTTATAGCTGAGTGGTGTTCTACTGTGTGAATATACCAGTTTATCTTTTAAACTGCTGATAGACATTTGGGTTATTTTCAGTTTTTAAAAATTATGACTAGAACTTCGGTAAGCATTTAAGAATATGTTTTTAGCCCAGCCAGGCGTGGCTTAGCTGTTGAGCATCGACCTAGGATCCAGGCGATTGGGGTTCGATTCCCGGTCTAGTAGTGGGATTGCTGAGTCATATGATAAAGACATATTTAACTTTAAAGAAAATACCAAACCGTTTTCCAGAATGGCTGTACTATTTTCTTATTGTAATCACTTGATCCCTCATGCTTTGATTTTGTAATTTGTTAGGTCTGGAGCAATGCATCCTACAAGGCTGTAGGGGAGGAAAAATAGCTTTCCGTCTACCCTTCTGAGTTCTTGACTGGGGTTCCTATAACAAAAGAGAGAAGCATGCAAATGTGTTTAATATGTTTTAGGTAACACAGGAGCCTTCAATAGGAAATGAAGACCCAAAAAAGCAGTTAAGCCCCAACATTTTTTATGCTAGGTTTGATGAAGAGTGAAAAGTTATAAAAAAATGCTATAACACAGCAATTTTCAACCGGTGTGCCTCAAGAGACAGGCTAGTGTGCCACAATAATTTTTAAAACATGCAATACCTGACAATTTAGTTAGGGGCACTGATCTCTTTTCCATTAGATTGTCAAATTAAAAAATGACAACAACCAATACAACAGTATTCATCCAACGTGAATGAATCAAAATTATACCTATTTTTTTATCAGATGGACAAAAAATATAGTAATATAATTTTTGGTGTGCTGAAGAATTTTAGTAATTAGTTTATGCGTGCCATGAGATGTAAAAGGCTGAAAATCACTGCTATAGGACAAAAAGGGTATGAGCTTAAGTGTGGTAAATGGGGCCCGGCCGGGCGTGGCTCAGCGGTTGAGCGTGGACTTAGGATCCAGGCGATCGGGATTCGATTCCCGGTCAGGGCATATGCCCGGGTTGCAGGCTGTAGCCGACCAATGACTCATCATTGATGTTTCTAGCTCTCTCTCTCCCTCTCCTTTCCTCTCTCTGAAATCAATAAAGATATATTTTAAAAAAATAAAAATTAAAAATTAAAAAAATTTTAAAAAGTGTGGTAAATTGGGGGAAAGAGCAAGGCCTCTTTCTTCAGATTCTTCTTAAAATCCTTTGTCTTTGGAGATAAGGATGCTCCTTTCCTCAGCATAAATGGAAGGCACCTTTCACATGAGGGTCTTATAACTTGCTTCAGAGGAAGATCAGAAATCTCTTCTTGAAACTGCCATTTCACCAATTCCTTTGGCTTAAAATATTCAATATTCCAAGTTGTCATATTTTCCAATAGCATGTCCTAAACCCCATTGGGGCTAATTATTCCCTTGTACTGAGGCAGAATCTTTCTAACTTGTGTACCCAATGTCCTATGAATCACAAGTTTTCCAATATGGCTAGTGGGAGTAGGGACTATTACCAGCCTTGTATGAGTACTGTGTAGTACTTTAATTCTTCCAGGTAGTTCTTTCCCTGGACTTGCAGAGTTCCCTGTCACACATGGTTTGATTAGTACTCGGCTAAATACTCAAGGACCCTCTACAGGTCTTTGCAGTTCTCTCTCTGTAAATCTCTCTCTTCTCCAGTATTCTGTCCTATGAACTCTAGATGCCCTGGTCTCCCTGAACACTCAGTTCTGTCTCCCTAACCTAGGGAGTTTGCTATGTTCCACCTGGGATACCCCTCCATGTGCCTCAGCCTGGAAACTGGGTAATCATAGGATTCACTTTGTTTCCAATCTCATAGGGATCATTGTCCTTCATTACTTGATATCCAGTGTCTTGAAAACTTTCATTTCATATATGTATTTCTCTTTTATTTAGTTGTTTTAGGTGTAAGGGTAAATCCAGTCCCTGTTATGGCATCTTGGCCAGAAGTGAAAGTATTAATTTGCATTCTTTATTACTAGTGAGTTTGAATATATGTCTGTTGGTTATAGTATTTCTGTTTATGTGAAATGACAGTTTATATGTTTTGCTCATTTTTCTACTGCAGCAATTTGTCATTTCTCATTATTTTAGAAGTTTTTTCTACATTAAAAACATCATACATGTTATAAATATTTTATTCATTTGTTATTAGTTTTTCATTTTGATTTATTTAATTTTGTAATGAAACCCATTTCAGTTTTTATTTAATCAGATCTATTATTCTCTGAATTTTTTTATTGATTCTGCAATTCGATAATGTACCAATATTACATGCACACACACTGGCCTCTAAATATTTTTATGATTTTTCCTAAAATCATGAAGAATCATAAGATGGTAAGAAATCACAATCCAGGTTTCTGGGAAGGCTATAGCCCAGGCTATAGCACTTTTTATGGCATTTTAAAACAAATGCCTTTTATTTCTTCATTTTAACTTGGGTCTTACATCAAATGGACTGAAACAGTCTGTATCCCTACACAGCTATTGTTTCCACCAAGAGAATACAATCTTCCTTGGCATACTCAGACTGAAGACTCAGCTGAGATTTTCAATCTGGGACCACCCTAATATCTGTGGAATTAATTGTAGCAGTGGTTGAGTGAAGCCTTTCTAGGAGGAATAAGTACATGGTTGTAAAACAAAGTGAATTGTCAAGTTCTATTGAAGATTATTTAACTATTATTTTTAGGACCATTTTTTCATGTTCTGTTTTGCTGCTTACATTTTCTTTCTTTCTTGCCCTAGATCCCATACCTTCCTCCAACCACAAATTTTCTTTTCTCTTTAGAGATGTTTACAGTGAAGGATAAAAGAATGTGCCATTTTTAAATAAGCCTCTTTGGCATATGGATTACTTTGAGCTAAAGTTCATTTAGAACCAGCAGACACCGGAAAAACACTAAAAATAGGGCATAGGCTTTCTTTTTTTAAAGGAAATTTTCTTTTGTAAAACAAATTTCCATCTATAGAGATGTTTCCCTCTTTACAGCAGCACTGGCTTCCCTCCTGGAGTCTCTAAGGGACAATCCATTTTTGGGCTTGTTCCAGTTTCTAGAGGCTACACATATTCTTTGACTCACTGCCCCTTCCATTTTCAAAACCAGCAATAGTTGGTTATGTCTTCCTCACATCAAATCACTCTGACACAAACTCTTCTTCTGCCTCCCACTTTCACTTTTAAGGACCCTTGTGATAACATTAGGTCCACCCGGATAATCCAGGAAAATCTCTCAATTTACAGGTCAGTTGATGAGAACCATAATTATAGCTTCAATTTTAATTCTTCTTCATAATATAACATATTACAGATTCCAGGGATTAGAATGTGGAATAGGAGATTCTTTTTTCTGCAAACCACAGGGAAAAAAAGAATTAATTCTGAGAAATGTCTTTAAACTTAGTCAAATCAACACATTACAAAGCTACCACAGCCCATTTTTGTTGCATTCAAACTCAAGTACAACTTCTTGAACCATACTTAATCTCCAAAAACAGACTATTTTATGTGAAACTAAAAACACTCTAATCCTTAACCTGGAAGAATATATAAAGTTTTTTTTTATGTCTTTGGGTGATGTTTATTCTTCTGCTTGTTGATTCATACTCTCTGTTTTATGTCATGAAACTTAAATATAAAATAAAATTAACAGTTATTACAAATCTTAGGGTTAGATGATATGGGAATGACAGAGGAAAATAAATTAAAATGTTAATTTATTAAATTTCATATAAATTAAATTATTGAACAAAGGTATTGAAATAAGGAAGAGATTAACCAAAAAATTTATATGCATATATTCATAACCCAAGGACACAGACAATAGTGCAGTGAAGGCCTGGGGAGGGGGGTGAGTTTGGGGTGGAAGGGGTCAATGGGGAGAAAAGGAGACATCTGTAATATTTTGAAGAATAAAATAATAAAATAAAAAATAAAATAAAATAAAATAATGGGAAGAAATACTCATAACTATTACAGCCTTCATTTCTGCAGTGGTTATGTGGGCTTAGCAGGTATTTATAACTATTCCCTTTGTTCTCAGCAACCATCTTGCTTTTTTGGGTTCTTTACCTGGTAGAGTGACCCAAAATTTAATTCCTGAAGGGTCTGGGCTTTTAAGGGCTCTGACTAAGTTAAGTTGTTGTATTTCACCTACTTTAATAATAGGATGTGGGAATACCAACAGATACCTTAGAGGATCTCCTATATTCCAGAAATTCTTATCCTTGTCCCCATTGTATTATAGTAGCAACTCAATTTCTCCTTGGTGATCAGAGTTGATCTCCTTATCCAGAGTAACTCCCTTCTCTGCCTGTTCATTCAGTGGCATGAGACACCCAGAGTGGTCAGGCAGCAATTTCAACTTCCAATTATGAGAAGTTACTGTTGGATTCTCCGGTAAAAACATTTCTCTCTTTGGAACTAAGGCCTCAAGACAAGCAGAGCTTTAAGTTGCAAGGATGAAGAGCAAACATTTTGCTAGTGTATCACTAGAGATAATAGTAGGAGGAGCCACTCCCATTTCTACCCCTTGATTCTTGGATTTATGAATACTGCTTAAGGGAGAAAGAGCACCATTTACAGCAAGTCTTCAAATAACATTATTTAATTCAACATCATTTTGTTATACTGTTGATGAAAAAAAATTGATTCACAGCCAGCACCATTGTCTGTGTGAAGTTTGCATGTTCTCCCCATGTCTGCATAGGTTTTCTCTGGATACTCCAGCTTCTTTCCACATCCCAAAGATGTATAGGTAAGGTGAATTGGTGTGTGTAAATTGTTACAGTCTGAGACACTGTGAGTGTGTGGGAGAGGAAAGGCAACCTCTCCAGGGTAGGTTTCCACCTTGTGTGCTGAGCTGCTGGGAGAGGCTCCAGCCACCTGAAACTCTGAACTGGAATAAACAGATTGGAAAATAATTATCTTACCTGATGGAAGCAGTAAATATAATCAACTTATCACCAGATAGCTGGCTGATCATAGTGGGAATAGTGCCATATTGGAGACTCAGTGGTTTGTGCTGCTTACAAGTTGGGCACTCAGCAGTGGCTATAACCAGATCAGCCTTGGTGGATGGAATTCCATGTTACTGAGTCTATGCATAACCTCAATTCCTGATACCATGGCCACTTTGTTCACAAGCCCATTGGGCAATGGCAAGTGTGGCCGGGAAAGAAAGCCAAAAATGCATATTTTAGTTACCTTATTATGGTTTGCCAGAATATTCTTGGCTTCAAAGGACAAGTCAGTATAATGTAAATCCTTGTATCGTGTAGGAATTTCATGTGGCTGCTCATAACAGTGACTTTAAATAATAGTGACTTAAAAGAACTACAAGTTTATCTTGCTCTTTCATAAAAATGTCTAAAAATATTCAGTGCAGCACTGTCAAGAAGGATTCATAATCATCAGGAATATAGTGTCCTCCTCTTTTTTGCTATGCTATACTTAGCAAATGCCTTCTATTTTCAAGGTTGGCGCATAATCCAAGATGCCTGCTACACCTCTAGTAATTTCATCAAATTCAAGGTTAAAAAGCAAGGAGAGATAGAAAATGCAAAAGGAGCATTCATCAGTTATCTACTTCCCTTTGTAGGAAATTTTCCAAAATTTCCTCCCAACAACTTTACCTGTATCTCACTCAACAGGTCTTAGTCATCTAGCCAAACCTAATAGCACAACAGGATGGGAAATTAAGTTTTTGGCTCAGTTTATTATTTCCCCAAATAACATAGAAGATTTTTAACTAAGGGAGTAAAGCAGTGTGGATATTACATTAGCAACCAGCAGTCTAACACAACACAGTCAACTCATTTTCCATGCACCATCCTTCATTTGTGTGGTCCTAAGAATACATGCTTTTATTTCTATGACAGAATTGAAGTGGATGAAACTACCTTTAACTTTTCTATGTCTAGTTATTCAATGGATGCCTGAATCCAGTTACAAAGTCTCTACAATTTTATGTGTTTATATTTTCCCAAATGAAAGAGATAGCAAATAATGAGTTTGGTGTTTTTTTTAGTTTTTAGTTTTATTGTGGTTTTTTATTTAGAAATATATGGCTAAGTCATTGACACAAAAATATCTGGTTTCTACCCCACCCCCAATAAACTTACTCTTCAAAGAGAGAAAAATAAAAACTAAATACCAGCCACATCAATCAATACTTCAAGGTGATAAAGTGAACAGTGAGACCCCGATATCACTCTGACTCAAATGGCATAGAAGGTTAAGTGCTGAGCCTTTCCTTGGGCATATACTAAGACAGGCTGCTGTGAGGGGACTTCATAACTACTAGTTCCAAATAGGAACACATATCTATCTTTCTTTGAGACTCTGTTTACATTTTTACCTTTTTCATTTATTAATAATGACAAGCAAGCTAGGATGCAGTTGTTCTTTAAAGATAATGATTCATTTCCTTGTAGTTTCCTTTTTTAAAAAAATAAAGCCTGAGCTCTGAGCAAAATCAGCATAATACTTGCATGGGTGGAGAGTAGTCATCAACTAAGTGCAATTTGCAGGTGACCATAGAACCCATCACTACTTAAGAGTATTCAACACAAAAGGGGGCTCATTTGAGTGATTTCAAAGCTCTTTAAAATAACCTCACTAAAAAGAAAATTATTTTAATTTAAGCTATTAGTCATTTCTCCATGAATCAAATACTTTCTATTTAACACTTAAATGAAAAACGTAGTCTCAGGCTGTAGGGGTTTTGAATGGGGTGGTGGAGTGAGCATTGAATAAGGAATAAGGAAGAAGAGGGTTTTTGTAGGAAGAATAAATGAGGAGAAATGGTAGAGTTGAATTAGATGCTGCATTTGTAAGGCTAAGGGCCACAGTGTTTTAAGAAGTTAGAAGCAAGTATGATGTTGAGTGTTCAGAGAGAGATAAAATATGACTCTATTGAAGAAAAAGAAGGGAGAGACAAATTAATCATGAAGTTATTCCTACTAACTGTATCAACTTGATTCCTAAATTTCCCTCTCACCCCAGATAGTGTCTATTAGCAAATCTCATAATCTCTATTTTATTTATTTTTTTCCATTTAAAATTTATTTTAAAAAAAAAATTATTAGGATGACATTTGTTAATAAAATTATATAGGTTTCAAGAGTACAATTCTATATCATTTATATATTGTATTGTGTGTTTACTGTTCAAGGTCAGGTCTCCTCTGTCACCATTTATCTCCTCTTTACCCTTTTCTACCTTCCCCACCCCTCTTTCCCTCTGGTAATCACTATACTGTTGTCTGTGTCTATGAGTTTTTGTTTGTTTGTTTGTTTTGCTTAACCCTTTAGAGAGTAACATAATCTCTATTTTAAAATGTACCCAGAATCCAACCACTTCTCCTTATTTCCACAACTACCAACCACCCTTTTCTCCCAGATTATTGCAATAGCCTCCTCATCAGTGTCCTTGTTTCCACCACTGTCCCTCACAAAGCAAACAGAAATATCTTTTTTAAAACAAAAGCCAGATTGTACCACTCTGCTTAAAACTTTCCAGTGGCTTCTTTTATCTCTCAGAAGAAAATTCTAACATGGTCTCTGAGACTGGCCCCTGGATGTCTCTTGATTTTTTTCTCTCAACTCTCTTTCCCTGGTTCATTCTACTTTAGGCATTCTGGCCTCCTTGCTGGACATCTAATGTGCCAACAGCTCCAATTTTCTGGGCCTTTACAACTATGATTTCTTCTCCCTAGAATAGTCCTCCTCTAGAAATCTTCATTTATTTACTTCCTCACTTGATCGAGATCTCTGTTTATAGGTCACCTTTCTAATGGATTTTCCCTGAGTACCTGAAGTAAAAAGTCACTAGCACCTTGACTTATAACACTCCATCTTTTTACCCTGACATAGTTTCCCTCATAGCACTAAACAAAATATTTGTTTATGATTCATTATTTACATTCTCACTCGAAGCTGTGTTATTGAAGAGCTGATTTTTGGTCTGTTTTACCCTGTTATATAGAGAGCACCTAGAAGAGTACCAGGTACATAACAATGGCTGCATAAATGTTTGTTGGATGACTATATGAATTGCATGAGGCCTTAGAAAGGTTCTAGGAATTCTTAGAGAGAGAATCTTGTTACAAATGGAGTAAATGTTCAGCATCTTCTCCAGTCAGAAGCTGAACCCTTTGTTCTGACATGAGAGTTCATAATGCTTTGCTGATTCTCTGAGATAAATGTCTCTATGGCACATTAAATGCTGGTTATCATAGATTACTTGACAAAATATTTCCATCCAGTTACCTATAATCTTCCTGGGACAATTATCTAAATGTGCTGGTTAACATTAAATTTATCTTTCTGTTAAACTTTTTGCTTTGGTTTTGAGTTTTTGAATATACAAGGGGTCATAAATTTGTGTCAGAAAACAACCTTTTTGATATCATTAATAAAAACAATTTGTGCTCATACATGACATACTATTAATTTATGGAGTTTTGAAGTTTCCTAGATATTTAATATGATTTTGATTCATTTAAGCTCATAATTTTTTTGTAGTTAGTCTTTGTAATTGCAAATTCTCCCAGCTTGGTTGATATTTTCATTTGAATGTGAGCTTAGTTTGAATCCTACTCTGAGGAAACTATCTTGTGATGGCTTTGTAATGTGTCAATTTGTCTAACCTGAACTACATTTGTCAGAATTCATTAATTTTCTTTCCAGTTAAGGTGAGCCACAAGAGATATTGTTAGATTTGGAGGTTGGAAGGGAAGCAGTGGCTATTTTGTAGCTCACGCATGTTGCTGATTTGCTGACTTACCTCATTGGTGTGAAGCAGCAGCTGAGCCTGCAAGTTCTCCACCTTTCCCTGATCCTCCTTCAGATTATTTTTTTATTTTAAAAATTTTTTTACTGTATGATTTCATTTATTTATTTATTTATTTTAAATTTATCTTTATTGTTCAAAGTATTACAAATGTCCCCTTTTTTGCCAGCCCCATTGGCACCTTCTACCCTGCACCCCTCACCCCAGGCCTTCACCACACTATTGTCTGTGTCCATGGGTTATGCACATATGCATATAAGTTCTTTGGTTAACCTCTTCCTACCCACCCACACCTTCCTTCCCTCTGAGATTCCTCAGTCTGTTCCATGCTTCCTGGTCTCTGGATCTATTTTATTCATCAGTTTATTTTGTTCTTTAGATTCCACATATGAGTGAAATCATTCGACACTTGTCTTTCTCTTACTGGCTTATTTCACTTAGCATAATACCCTCCAGGTCCCTCTGTGCTGTCTCAAAGGATCCTTCAGTTTCTTTAGCTCTTAAGCCAGGTGTGTGTGTTTAGCTCTGTGACAAAGAACCGCACTTTTTGCTGAATACCCTCATTGCCAAAGCCAGTGGCAAAAAGAACTGGCAAAGATTTTAGCCCTTCCTTATGGGGTTCCAGCTCAAGCTTATTGGTTCCAGTCTGCTTAGGATCTTCCATTTCTGACTGCCTTTCCTGTGGACTTGACACTCTAGCATCATATGGGGAGAAAACAGCCTTGCAGAGACCAGTTAACCTGCTCTCATAACCACATAGGGTCAATTTCATGTGACAAATATCTCTTAGATAGATACTGATATAAACAGAAATATATAGGGTACCCCAAAAGTATACATATACATTGAATAATTATAAAGGCAGTGTTTATTAAAATACATTTCATTTTCAAAATTGAGCTATCAGCTGTTAAAGTGTATATACATTTTTGGGGACACCCTGTAGATATAGAAATAGTTGGTATAGGTAGAGATCCAGTGGTACCCTACTTTACTCCAGGGGAAATTTTACTCCTTCAGAGAAATTTCGCAATGTATGGAGACATTTTTGGTTGTTATAACTGGGTGAGGTTGAAGAAGTTGTGCTACTGGCATCTACTGGGTAGAAGTCACAGATGCTGCTAAACAAACTGGTGTACAGGACAGTCTCCCCAGCCTTTAACAAAGAATTATCCAGTCCAAAATGTCAATAATGCCACTACTGAGAAACTCTGATGTAAATGTATAGATAGTTCCTAGTGGATCTGCTTCTCCAATTAAATTCTAACCAGTACAGATTTTGCAACAAAGAGTGATTCCAGAGAAATAAAATCTTAAGGATGAGGTCTCAAAATTGGCTTTGAGTTTTTTGGAAGTGGTAAAGAGGATACTAGTAGTCAACGACATGATGTGGCAATATGTATACACAAAATATCACCATTGGATACTCCTAATCAAATACTTATAGAAGCTAAGGTTCTAGATGACAATGTATTTTATGCCTTAGAACATTTTATTTAAACTAAGGAGTTAAATGGAATTGGCTAGTTGCTCCTAAATGTGCTGCAGAAAGTAGAAAAAGGATGAACTCGAAGATTTGAATTCTCAACTCAGTGTCTGTTTGTAAAGGATCTGTTCTTTTCTATGACTGGCTTGAAAAAATTCTTTATCTTCTGTAGTCATAGGACCAAGATTTCTGAAAACCAAACCCAGTGTCTCTCTCTGCCAGTGGCTGAATAATGCAAACTGAATTCTCAACTTTAAGGCACTTTGATTAATAAAGTTAAGGCATTGATTGGAAAAATGAGATCCTGAAAAACTGGAATGGGGACATGTCAATCTGAGGGCCTTTAACTTTAAAGTTCTGCGGAGCCTTTTTGTCAGTAGAGCAGCCCTTCAACCCCTGCCTGAGATCGTTAGCCCATCTTTGTCTGAAAAATTTGCAATGGCCTACCCTGAGACAGTTGCATTGTAAGGCACTATTGATCCTCTTCAGGACATATTTGCACCACTCCTCTTTGCATCCAGACTCGTAACTGGAGTTAAGTCCCAGCAAGCCTCAAATGGTGAAGTACAAAGTGTGACTGATGAGGACCTGCTATGCACAACAAAAGAATTGCATGATTTCTGTCAATTCATATAGTCATCAACCTGAGTAATACGTGTGTGAATCAATCTTAAAGATATAGGGTCAAGGTGAAAGGAATATAAAGTTGAATCAGGCCAAATTTATTGATATGGGCCTGTATTAGTCAGTTTGGGAGTTTGGGCTGCCAATATACTATACACTGTCAAAAATCCCAGAAATGTGTTTTCTCACAGTTCTGGAAGGCTGAAGTTCAAAATCAAGTGTAAGCATGTTTGACTTCTGGCGAGACATCTCTTCCTGCTTTGCAGACGGTCAACTTCTTGCTGTGCCCTCATGTTGCCTTTTGTCTATACACCCACAGAAAGAGAGGGAGAAGTCTATAGTGTCTCTTCTTTTTCTTACAAAGATGCCAATACTGTCAGAATAAAACCTCATCCTTATATCATTTAACTGTATTTGTCTCTTTAAAGGCTCTATCTCCAAGTAGTCACTTTGGCGGTTATGGCTTCAACACATGTATTTGGGGGGGGGGGCATAATTAGTCCTTAACAGGGTTCACTTAGCAAAGATTCCATATTTATATTTTAGCTTGAGAGGTTTGAAATGGCTTTAACATTTTACTTGGTTTTTAGGTGAAACACAAACCCAAATATGATCCAAAGTAAATGACATTGAAATGCAAAAACTGCTTTGGTATACTACAGAAGAAGATATCTAAATGCTTAGGGACATTAAAATGTCAAAAGGGCTTTATCATCTAACATCTGCACCATCCTGAGATGATTCTGAGAACATGCCTTTTACCCTCGCTGTGAGGAATAAATCTGTGATGGGATCCCCAGCATCGTTGATAACCTTTGTGCTGGCCATTTAGTATAGGTCAGAAATTTATAGTGGGACTGTTACATAGAACTGTAATTCCTAAATACAATGAGAATTACAAAATCCTGGAATGATGGCGGGGAGTAGCAGTATTTAATTGTTGTTGTGGGTTGAATTGTGTCCCCCCCTAAAATATATGTTGAAGTCATAACTCCTAGTACCTGAGAATGTGGCTTTATTTGGAAATAGGGTCTTTGCAAGTGTACTCAAGTTAAGATAAGGTCATTCTGAGTTAGGATAAGTACTAATCCATGACTGGCATTCTTAAAAGAAGAGGGAAATTTAGACACAGGGGGAATACCATGTCATGATGAAGGCAGAGATTGGAGTGATGCAGCTGCAAGCCAACAAATGCCAAGAATCGACAGTAACCTTCAGACATTTAGGAGAGATGTATGGAATAGATTCTCCTTCAGAGGCTCCACAAAGATCCAAATTTTCTAACACCTTGACTTTATACTTCAAGTCACCAATCTATAAGAGAATAAATTATGTTGTTTTAAGCCATCTAGTTTTGTGGCATTTTTGTTGCAATAGCCCTAGGAAACTAGTATGATCACTAAAGACAAGACGGGTGGTTACTGTAATGGAAAGCAGAATCAAAACAGTAATCAGAATAGTCTGACTCACAGTGATCATTAGTGTTGACAAGTTGATCATGGTATCCCTAGAAAAGAAATAGATGGACAGTTTACTAAATTCTTAGTTAGTCTGTATAAGTAGAATAGATCTAGGCATAGTACAGAAGTCTAACTTGAGTCCTCCAAAACCATATCCCCTCAATCATTTCAAAGATTTAAGCCAGTTCACAGAAATAGAATCCTTTGAAAGGGAGAATGAGTCCCTTTGAGAAAATTAAATGTTATGCTGTCAAAAAACCTATACTGTTGATCTCCTTCCTAACCTTTCCTAGAGGAACCTGGAGCCATTTATCATTTATCAGGGGACTGAGCATTTGAAAATGGTAAATAATCAGATTTTGGGGGAATTATTGAACACTGACTCTGAAGTGACATTAATTTCTGGAAACCTAATATGTGACTATTGTCCACAAAATCAGAGTAGAGATTTACAGAGGTCAAGGGCCTGGTGATCAATGATGTTTTAGCTCAATCAAGTCCATTTCACACTATCCTAGTGAGTACCCATCAACAAATCATGAAGTCATTTCTCCGTGTTTGAATGTATATTTTAAATAGATATACTCAGCAACTCCCAGAATTACAACATTGGTTCCCTGACACAGAGAAAGAGAACTATTATGGTAGAAAAGGCCAAGTGGAAACCACTAAAATTGCCTCTAACTATAAAAATAGTAAACCAAAATCAATATCACATTATTGGAGGCATTTTAGAGATTTGTTCCATCAGCAAGGCTTTGAGTAAGGGTGGGACCTGTAAATTGTTTCTAATAAATACAATATGTAATAAAAAAGATTGGATTTCACTCACTTAATTTGGTTATGTTACACAGCAAAGGTGATGAGATGTCATTTCCATTATTAGATTATGTTATGCAAACTCTGTCTTAGCTGTTTGGAGTAAGATATTTTCATGCTGACCTCGAAGAAGCAACCTGACATGTTGTGAACTGCCTATAGAGAGGGTCACACAGCAGGAAACTGCAGTTTTCTTGTAGGACTTGAGGGCAACCTCCAGTCAACAAAAAGATGGACCTTTCAATCATATAGCCTGAAGGAAATTAATTCTATCAACAACCCAAATGAGCCTGGAAACAGATTATCCAGTTGAAAATGTACCCTTCTCAACATTTTAATTACATTCTTATGAGACGCTGAGGAGAGAACCCAGGTAAGCCAGGTCCAGATCCTGACCCATATAAATTCTGAGATAATAAATGTGTGTTATTTTAAGCCATTATAGTAAATCAGTACATGTTATGGGCATTTGAAAATTCAAAGCTGTTTTCTGAGAGTCTGAGAAGCTGATCAAAATACTGTGTTTGAAAAAGGAGGTAGAGCAAATGGTGATGGTTGAAAAGCTGAAAAACTGAGGAGAGCCTCTAGAAGTTTCATAGGCTTGGGAAGGAATTAAAGTTTAGAGCCTGTGATGGAGGGATCCTGATAAAAACCACAGCTTTTATGTTGGAATCACCAAAGACTTCTAATTTAAGAATAATGGTGAATGACAAATAGTCCAGTCCTCACAATGACTGAAATCCAGCTTTGAAACAACTCAATAACTTATTGGTAAAGATGGTATAACCTTACTACATCTGCCTTAAAGAAACAAAGTCAAATCTTCACTGGGGAAAAGCAACATAATCCAAAGCTTCAGATTGCCTCTACAGTGTCTTATATACAGTGAGCAATATGCCATGAAAATAGTCAGGCAGAAAAACAGACAAGGAGAAAAATTAAACATTGGAAACAGGCTTTCAGGAGATTCAGATGCTGGAATGATCAAACACTACTTTTTTTTAAAATGTCAATATATTGAGAGATTCTAATAGAATACTACAAACTATAAATAGAAAATAATCCAATTGAAATGTTTTAACAGAAAAAATAAAATAAGTAAAAATTAAGAATACAATAAATACATTTAAGAAGAGACTAGATATAGCTAATGAAAAAATTATAAAACATGAAATATAGTTTAGAATAGAATGCTCAGAAGTGAATCATGAAGAAACCAAACAATAGAAAATGCAAAAAATAGTATAAGATATATATGGTGAGCAGTGAAAACACCTAGGCACATATGAAATTTGAATTCCAGAAGGAGAAGTTATAGAAGCAAATTTTTTAAAATAAGGACTGAGTGTTTTCCAAAACTGATAAAACATACCAAACTACAGACTTGAGAAGTACTAAAAACAAGGAAAATACATACAAAAAACTCACACCTAAACACATCAGAGTAAAACTACTGAACACAAAAGACAAAGAGAAAATGATACTGGACAGAGGAAAAATATATTTATTTTCAAAAGAGAAATACTATAAATTCAAAAATACTTCTCACCTTGAATAATGGAAGCCACATAGAAATGGAGTCTTCAAAATACTGAAAGAAAATAACCTCCAACCTATATAATTCTATACCTACCAAAAATATTTTTCAAAGAGAGAAAAAAAATAAAGATGTTTCAGAAATACCAAAACTAAGAAAATTGGTCACTACTATACCCAAATAAGGAAATTACTAAAGGGAGTTCTTCCTGAAGAAGGAAAATTATCCCAGACAGAAACACAAAGAAGTCAGAAGGAATGAAGAGATTTTAAAAAGTAAACAATATTCCATTGTATGTATGTACCACCCCTTTTTTATCCAATTATCTATTGATGGACACTTAGGTTGCTTCTTTAGCTTGGCTATTGCATACCTATAAGTATGCAATACTTATAAATATGCAATATATAAATTGCTTATATTGCTCAAATGGAAAGAATTTTTCATTAAAAGTTTAATTCTCACTTTAAAAAAGTGAACATGTAATTCTAAATGATATAGACTTCATAAATTTGTAATGATAATGCCCAAGACTATTAAAATATACATTTAAAATTAAAATACATTGAAACAATATCACAAAAGAAAGTAAGGGGTATTTTGGTTAGTATCCATAGGTTAATCAAGAGGTAACAAACAATCTTCATAGTCTCAGTGGATTAACACATTATTTTTCTTGTATTATATGTTGGCCCTAATAACTCTGGGTTGGCTTTGGTTCATTTCTACATACTGTCTTCATTTCAATATCTAGCCAGTAGAAATAACCACTATTTGGGACATACTGCTCTCATGGCAGAACAAAAAGAGACATTGTAGAATTATCCAATAACTCTAAAGTATCTGCTTGGACATCTCATGCAATCACTTCTGCTTATATATTTTTGACCAGTGTAAATATTGCTTTGTGTCAATGAGTCTAGAAAATTTACCACAGGGAAGCATTTCAAATCATGTGATATTGAGCAGGATTATAAAATCTTTTACAAAAAATACAGAAGTCAAAACATATTTCCGAATCTGAAAAAATATATAATTTGCCACAAAGTATAAATCAAATTAGTATGTTCTAAAGTCCTTATATTTTCTGGGATGTGGGAAAACATTGAATTTATATTAAAACTTAATAAAGAATTCATTTTGTAATCTCTAGAGTAATCTTGAAAAAAAGTAAAGGAATATATAGGAAATAAGCTAATGGAGGAGAAATTAAATAAAAAGATAATACTTTATCAATGTAAGAAAAGCAAGTAAAAGAGGAAATAACATAAAGTATGTGGAACATGGAGAAAAGTAAGTATAACAGTAGGTTTAAATGCAAGTATAGAGGCATACCTGCTTTTGTTCCACATCACTTTATTGTGTTTCATAGGTATTGCCTTTTTTACACCAGCAAAAACATGACTCACTGAAGGCTCAGATGGGGGTTGGCATTTTTTTAAATCAATAAAGTACTTTTAATTAAGTTATGTACAGTTTTTTAGATTTAATGCTATTGCACAATTAATAGACAACAGTATAGTGTAAACATAAGTTTTATAGGCACTAGAAAATGAAAAAAATATGTGACTTCATTTATTGTGATATTTGGTTTATCAAATCTTACAGAAAAAACCTTTAAGCAAAACACATTTATAATAAAAGAAACATTTCATTACGATATAAAGGTTAATTCACAAGAAATATATGACAGTTCTATATTTCTATGTCTAATAACATACTCCTAAAATATACAAAACAAAAAGTATTAGGACAAAATGAAGCCATAGCCAAATTCCAAATAATTGTAGTAAATTTTAATTCACCTTTCTTAGATACTGAAAAGCTAAATTTGTGGATCACATTACTCAACTCTTCTATACATTTGTGGGCATATTTTCTGTTTTTTCTATCAGTTAATTTGAGTTCAAAATACTGAAGTATTGCTTTTCCTCCCATATTTTATAATTTTGTTTAGTTGATCTGGGAAAAGTAAATCAAATCTGACTAATACTAACATAATTTTCCTTACATTTCTTGTAGTTTCTGTTTTGTGAATGATAAAATATCTGGTTTATAAATATTTATAGATGTTACATCTCCATTTTTCACTGAGCATGTATTAATTAAGAATTATATTTGATTATAAGTAACAGAGATATCCTTCTAAATAGTAGCTTAAGGCTGATGAAATGTTTATTCTCTCACATAACAATGTTTGGAGGTATGGAGGCAAAGACTAGAGGGTTCTTGAAATTCATTAACTGCTGGTCAAACTACTTGATCTATGAGTAGAAATCACAAAACAGAAAGGAAAAACAATCAAAAAGCAAATTAATAACATGTATTACAAGCATGACTTAAAGACTAAGAGTTAAAAAGAAATTTGTCTATAATTTCAAAAATGTACAAGTAATGCAATCTTGTTTAAAAAAGATAATAGGAGATGCCCGGCCGGGCGTGGCTCAGCAGTTGAGCCTCGACCTAGGATCCAGGCCATCGGGGTTTGATTCCTGGTCAGGGCACACGCCCGGGTTGTGGGCTCGATCAGTGACTCTCTCATCATTGATGTTTCTGTCTCTCTCTCTCCCTCTCCTTTCTTCTCTCTGAAATCAATAAAGATATTTTAAAAAAGTAAAAAAATAAATAAAATAAAAAAGATAATAGGAGATGGAAAATAAGTTGTCAGTGAAAAAATATATGAGAAATAAATTTCAGAAGAAAACGAAAATGTTTCTAGTGGTAAAAGTCACATTGGATGCCACCATAACTAGAGTAAACAATATTTGAGCGCACAATCAGGGACATGGCAGTCAGGTTTCAAAAAAGATCATATAACATGAAATTAGAAAGAAATTAGATATAAAATTAAAAGATAGATATAAAATAAAAATGAAAGAAAATGGGAACAGATAATATAAAAAAGGGTATTCAAAGATTTAATAGAAATGTTTTTGAAATAAAATGTTTGACCCATGATTAAATTATGTTGACTGTTTTTTAGGAAAAGTTACTGGTGAAGTTATTGATATTCAAAGATTAAGAAAAAAGTATCCTAAAGGAATCTTGGGAAAGATACAACCTACAAAAGGGAGAATAATTATGCTACTCTGATATTTCTCTACAGGATACTACTTCTCAAGATAATTGGAAGGATTCAATAAAATAGTGTAATTATACTAATCCTTGGATTGGCATCTGGGCATTCATCAACTTACTAAAACTAAATTCAAAATATTATTTGTGCACACATTCATAAATTTTTCTAGGATGAGAACAAATAAAGGGATTAAAAAAGAATTATTGATATATTTTATGAATCAGATTCCAACCTTTAATCCTAATCTGATCATACTCAGAGTCAGGAGACTTGGAAAGTCTAAGTTTCATTCAAGTTGTGCCTGATCTGGGAAGTCCAATTGAACTAAGAGTTCCAGAGATGAAACAGCTAGTTCAAACTTGCTTTATTTACAACTAATGTTTTAATTACAACTAATACATTATCCTGTTGGCAATACAATCTTAGTTTAAAACTGCCAATAGAGTTGAAATACCTCAGAAATAAGTAATATATTGACCTTAACAAATAGATAGATATTTCTCCAGTAAAATGGATTTATTCAGGAACAACAAAAAACTGCAATTTGGGACATGGGGTCTAATGGCAAACCACACGTAAGTCCAGAGAAACAAAGGAGAAGAATGCTATGTATAAACTTAGGAGGGGCTGTTGTAAACAGAGTCCCTTAGAGGAAACTGAAAGTTTTTATTGGCTGAGTTATGGCAGTCTTCCATTGGCTAAGCTGTTACTGGGCAAGAAATAATCTTCTCTTCCTCCTGCTGAGGTCCTAAAGTAGTATCACTTCTTGTCAGAGATGTAAAGTACCTCTCTTCTTGTTGGCGTTAGTAGTGTGTGTTGAGTAACACATGTGTGAGAATTCGCTCTTCAAGCCTCCTGAATCCAATTTAAATAAGGTTTCTGTTTATTAATTTTTATGGTATTTCCCCAAAACTTCCAAGTAACTGCCCTTTTGGTAAGATGGAAGAGGAACTCTTAAACTCTAACTCTGGGAATGTTGTATGAGGGTCCAACCTATCTTGCTTCACAGTGGAGCTCTCAAAAAATTAATGTTTATAAAGATTCATAGATTCAGAAATAAAAAATATATGGCAAATAGGATTATTATGATTAGTTTTAAAGAGAAATGTCGTCTATGCTCCTTAGAAATGGGATTAAAAAGAGCTTTTATTTCCAGTTGTAGGAAGAACAAAAAAATCTGCCTATAATGAGAAAAGAGGCCAGTGGCGTTCACTATAAACACATTGTATGCGGGAAACGTATTTATACGTTTTACGTTTACTGGTAGTAGAGCGCGAGATAAAAACTACCCGCAAACAATGCGTAAATACACTTATTTACTGGCCTTTTGTTATCTGTCTTCTGGGTCAGCTTCAAGCCATGATAATGATGATAAAATATACTCAGGAAAATATGGGAAGGGTTAATGTCAGCCCATATAATTTCCTTTATTAAATTGGTATCAAGCTTTCCATTTAAAAGTACATGCTCTCACAACTGGAGAGAGTTAAATTGTGTACCTTGTGATCAGTTTATTATACACCAACTACAGTGAAAATAAAGGAACGGCTATGCTCTACATAGAAAAAAATCAACTGAGCAGCTCACAATTCCTAGCCATTTTTTTTAGAAATGTGAACTTCCACCAGCCATTATCCCAATCTCCTCAGCAGATTACATCTAGTAATGCAGTGAAAAAAAATAAAGATTTCTCTATACTTCTGTGGTTATTGATATATTTTTCTGAAAGACAAAAGGGTATTCCTTTATAAACAAACATCTTTTTCTAATAAGTGGCTATTAGTATGAACCAAATGGTTTTTGAAATGTACACTGACTTTCAAAAACAGCTAGTTTAACAGTATGTGTGTGTGTGTGTGTGTGTGTGTGTAGATGGAGTTGAAGAATAAAAAAGAGAGATTGTGTCTTTTTCTAAAGAGAGTTAAGTAAATATTATGAAATATGTCAGTTGTAAAAGAGGCATTTAAACCTCAAATATGATTTTATCCAAGTGATTTTGCACACTAAAAAGCATGTTGCTTTTCAGACCATACCTTAGAAGTTATTGTTATAGTGTATATTTTGCAGATTCCTCAAAATCATCAGAGTAACCTCATTCTTGCAAAAGGGCAAAAGTAGAAATATAAACTAAAGAAGAGTTTAAGGAGCAATTTAAATATTTGCACATTAAATAATGAAATATTAAACTATTTTACTGGTAATCTTGTGAAGCTGAAGATATCCAATCAATGGGGAGTATAATTATTTAACAGTAGAAACACTTGACATTTATTCAATAAATATTAGTGAATGAGTCCTATGTACCTAGCACTTTTCTAGGCACTGAGCATATTGTGGGCACATATGCCCCTTTCCTCATAAAAATTGCATTCTAGAAGAAACAAGCAATAAACAAATAAACAAGTAAATAAAATAAATTTCAATAAGGATGAAGAAAATATAAAAAGGTAATGCAACAGTGACTTAAAGCAAGCTAGAGATGAGAGTTGGGTACTTTATTATGTGTTAAGACAAAGCTATGTTGAGAAAGTGACATATGCTTTAAGGCCTGAATGGTGAGAAAGGGGTGGCCATTTGAAATATCTGGAGCTGGGAGTTCTCAGTAGAGGGAATAAATAACACATTCAAAAGCCCAAAGTTTGAAATAAACTTATAATCAAAGATCAGAAAGGCCAGTGTGGCTAGGATTTTGTGAGCTGGAACTGGCCTTAGATATCATGACAATGAATTGGTATTTTATTTTAAAGTACATTGAAAATTCATGAAAAGGTATTCATCTAGGGAGAAACATAATATGACATGTTTTAGAAAGGCAAATCTTGTAGTTATATTAGGAGCAGGAATGGAAGGAGCAAGTCCAGTTGGGAGGTTATTATACTAGAACAAAGGAGAAATGGTGGTGGCTTGTTCCAGGGAAGTATCTGTGAAGGGTATTTGTACTGGAAATGGAAAAAGTGGATAAATTTGGTGTATACTGTGGGAGCAGAGTCAACAGGACTAAGGAATGGATTTGATATAAGTGATAAGGATGACTCTTGGATTTCTGGTTTGCACTATTCAATATTAGAGACCACTAAAAGAGAATCAAATTTGGGATGGTAATATTTGAAGTTTATGAGTGCTTCATTGAACTTGTTGAATTTGAGATGTCTTCAAAATCTCCATCAAAATGAAAAAGTTGAGTAGAAAGTTGGATACAGAGGCCTGGGACTCAAAGAAGAAGTCTGGGCAAGAAGGCCTAGGACTATCACCCTTAGTCTTTGGCCACAACACCAGTATCCAAAGTAGGATTCAAGATAAGCCTAAAGACTTCTTCTTTTATAGACTATTCCCTATAGTCTATAAAATATGTCTACAAGGCTCAGGATGCTCCAGTTAAGACAATATCTACAACACAGTTTGATATTTTCAGTGCCATTGATATCAACTATCAGTCTCAATAGAACTGATAGTCTACCTTCTTCTAAGAAACCACTTTAGGACTAAATGCCTTTCTCTTCTCACCCCATCAAACTCCTATCCCTGTTTTCATAGTTACTACCAGAAATCCAAATTTCTCAGGTAATACATCATCATCCAGACTTTTTCCCCATCCAGCTCTGTACATGTGTAAGTTTGATTTCATCACACACACTTCCCTGATCCTCAGTCCCACATCCTTTGAAACTCATAGTTTGTCATCAGCAAAATCCCTCTTATCCTTTACTTCATCTCCAAGTTCCTTTCACTTTTTTGTTCTAATCACAATCCAGCTGTTTCCTCAGAACAATGCCTCCTTTGTAGCCTTTTAAAATGCTACTTATAGGAACTTGAGGTAGGCTAGGTGTCCTTGATGCTTGCAGATCATTTTACTTCAATTCCTTATTAAAAATTCAGAGGTTTTTGAATAGTATTGCCCAGACCCCACAATCCTTGGCTCATTCTTTTAGAAATCATCATATATTGCACTTCTGGTCACTCAGCTTAATTCATGATGGGGAATACCCTTAATACTAACTTCAAACATCACAAGCTTTTATAACAGCCTTCTATGTTTCCAAATCACTAATATATTATTCTCATTTTAACTATTCTTTATTTGTTTACACTATTACAGATGTATCCTTTCTCCCCCATAATTGCCCACCTCTACCAAGGCCTCACCCCCCCTCCCTACAGCCAACACTACACAGTTGCCTGTTTCTATGGGTTATTCATATATGTTCTTTGGCTAATATGTTCACTTTCTTTCATCCAATCCACCCTTCCCCTGTCCCTTCTGAAGGCTGTTAGTCCATTTCAGGTATCCATGACTCTGGTTCTATTATGTTTGTCAGTTTATTTTGTTCATTAGATTCCACATGTAAGTGAGATCATATGGTATTTGTCATTCTCTGACTGGCTTATTTCACTTAGCATAATACTATCCAGGTCCATCCACGGTGTCCCAAAAGGTAAGAGTTCCTTCTTTTTCACAGCTGTGCAGTATTCCATTGTGTAAATATACTACACTTTTAAAAAAATTTATCTTTATTGTGAAAGTATTACAGATGTCCTTTTTTCCTACTCATTGACTACCTCCTCCCTACTCCTGCCCCCTTCGCAGGCCTTCACCATATTATTGTCTGTGTCCATAGGGTATGCATACATGCCTATAAGTTCTTTGGTTAATCTCTTCCCAAAATCACCCACTTCCCTCTGAGAATCCTGAGTCTGCTGTATGTTTCCATGTCTCTGGATCTATTTTGTTTGTCAGTTTCTTTTGTTCATTATATTCTGCATATGAGTGAGATCATGTGATACTTTTGTTTGAATTTTTAATTTTTTAAATTTTTTTTAAATTTATTATTATATTTTACTGTTCAAAATATTACAGATGTCCCATTTCCTCCCCATTCACCCCTTCTACCCCATCCCATCCCCTCCCCAGTCCATCACCACACCATTATCTGTGTCTTTGGATTATGTATATATGCATATAAATTCTTTGGTTAATCTCTCCCCTTCCCTGACTCAACCACCCCTCTCCTTCCCTCTGAGATTCCTCAGTCTGATCCATGCTTCCATGTCATTTAATCTATTCTGTGCATCAGTTTATTAAATTCTTTAGATTCCACATATTAAGTGAGATCATGTGATATTTGTCTTTCTCTGCCTGACTTTTATTTTGCTTAGCATAATATTCTTTAGGTTCATCCATACTGTCCCAAAGAGTAAGAGAGTCTTCTTCTTAACTGCTGCAGAGTATTCCATAGTATAAATGATCAAAAGCTTTTTTATGCATTCATCTACTGATAGGAACTTGGGCTGTTTCCAGAACTTAGCTATTGTAAATTGTGCTGCTATGAACATAGGGGTGTATATATTCTTTCTGATTACAGTTTCAGGATTCTAAGGAAATATTCCTAGAAGTGGGTCACTGGGTCAAATGGCAATTCCATTTCTAATTATTTTAGGAACCTCCATACTGTTTTCCATAGTGATTGAACCAGTCTGCATTCCCATCAGCATTGTACCAGTGTTTTCCGTTATCCACATCCTCACCAGCACCTGTAATTTGTTGATTTGTTGATAGTAGCCATTCTGACAGGTATAAAGTGATATCTCATTGTGGTTTTAATTTGCATCTCTGATGATTAGCAACATTGAGCATTTTTTCATGTCTGTTGGCCATCTATATGTCCTCTTTGGAGAAGTGTTTATTCAGGTCCTTTGACCATTTTTAAATCATATTGTGTGTCTTCCTCTTGTTGAGTTGTATGAGTTCTTTGTACACGTTGGAAATTAGCCCCTTATCAGGTACATTCTTTGCAAATATGTTCTCCCATACCATAGGGTTCTTTTGTATTTTGAGGCTGGTTTCTTTTGCTGTGCAGAAGCTTTTTAGTTTGATGTAGTCCCATTTGTTTGTTTTTTTCTTCTGTTTCTCTTGCCCTAGGAGATGTATCAGTGAAAATTCCACTATATGAGATGTCTGTGACTACTGCCTATGTTTTCTTCCAGGAATTTTATGGTTTTGCGATTTGCATTTAAGTCTCTAATTCATTTTGACTTTATGTTTTCTGTAAGTGTAACTTGGTGTTCCAGTTTCTTTCTTCTTTTCTTTCTTTCTTTTTCTTTCTTTCTTTCTTTCTTTCTTTCTTTCTTTCTTTCTTTCTTTCTTTCTTTCTTTCTTTCTTTCTTTCTTTCTTCCTTTCTTTCTTCTTTCTTTTTTTTCTTTTTCTCTCTCTTTTTCTTTTTTGCATGTAACTATCCATTTTTCCCAGCACCATTTATTGAAGAAACTGTCTTTACTCCATGGAAGGCTCTTGCTTCCTTGGTCAAACATTAACTGAAGATAACAGTGTGGGTCTTTTTCTGGGGTCTCTATTCTCTTCCATTGATCTATATGTTTGTTGTTGTACCAACATCAGGCTGTTTTGATTACAATGGCTTTGTAGTACAGTTTGATATCCAGTAAAGTGATCCCTCAACTCTCTTCTTCTATCTCAAGATGGTTGCTGCTATTCAGGGTCCTTTTTGGTTCCATATAAATTTTTGGAATATTTGTCCCAGCTCTGTGAAATATGCTGCTGGTATTTTTTTTTTAAAATATATCTTTATTGATTTCAGAGAGAGGAAAGGAGAGGGAGAGAGAGAGCTAGAAACATCAATGATGAGAGGGTCATTGATCGGCTGCAGCCCGCAATCCGGGCATGTGCCCTGACTGGGAATCGAACCCTGATCGCCTGGATCCTAGGTCGACACTTAACCGCTGAGCCACGCCCGGCTAGGCATGCTGCTGGTATTTTAATAAGAATTGTATGCAGTCGATAAATTGCTTTGGGTGGTATGCATATTTCAATGATATTAATTCTTTCAAACTATGAGCATGGTATATTTTTCCGCCTCCTTATATCTTCTTCTATTTCTTTTTTCAGTGTCCTGTAGTATTCCAAGTACAGGTCTTTTACATCCTTGGTTAAGTTTATTCTTAAGTATCTT
Organism: Miniopterus schreibersii; assembly: GCF_964146895.1. NCBI lineage: Eukaryota > Metazoa > Chordata > Mammalia > Chiroptera > Miniopteridae > Miniopterus > Miniopterus schreibersii. The sequence continues at coordinate 79,222,007 of NC_138104.1, forward strand.
ATTTTTTTAATTCAGGTCCTTTGTCTATTTTTAAACTGGTATGTTTAGCAATGGTAAATGGTATTGTGTGGGGTTTTTTTTTTCTCTTTCTGAGAGTTCATAGTTGGTGTATAAAATGCCAGTGAGTTTCAAATGTTAATTTTGTATACAGCTACCTTGTTGAATTCATTTATCAAATCTAGTAGTACTTTGATGGAGTCTTTAGGGTTATCTATGTACAATATCACGTCATCTGCAAATAATGACAGTTTTACTTCCTCCTTTCCAATTTGCATAACTTTTATGTTTTCTTTCTGTCTGACAGCTGTGGCAAGGACTTCCAGTACTACGTTGAATAAGAGTGGTGAAAACAGACATCCCTGTCTTGTTCTTGTTTTTAAGGGAAACAGTTTTAGATTTTCACCATTGAATACGATGTTGGCTATAAGTTTGTCATATATGGCCTTTATTATGTTGAGGTATGAACCCTCGATTCCCACTTTGCTGAGAGTTTTTATCAGAAATGGGTGCTGGATTTGTCAAACGCTTTTTTCTGCATCTGTTGATATGATCATCTCATTTTTGTCCTTCATTTTGTTTATGGGATGTATCACACTTATTGATTTGCTGATAATATACCAGCTTTCTAAGTGTTTTTTCTTTTTGCTGCTCTGATTGAGTGGCTTTTTCTACCTTATCTTCTAAATTACTTATTCTCTCCTCTGCTTCATTAAGCCTGCTTTTAATACCTTCCAGCGTATTCTTGATATTAGATATAGTATTCTTCATTTCTTCCTTGTTCTTATTTATGATCTTTAGCTCTTTTTTCATATTTTCACTAAGTTCATCAACCTTTCCATTAAATGTCCTGTTGTTCTCATTATTTTCCTTGAGCACCTTTATAACCATTATTCTGAATTCTATTTCTGAGAACTTGCTTAACTCCATCTCATTAAAGTCTTTTTCAGGTGATGTTTTCCTTTTCTTTAGTTTGGTATTTGTTTCTTTGTCTAGCCGCTTTGGTGGCTCTTAGTGTTCATATCTGTATATTAGATATATTTGTTATTTCCCAGTCTTGTGAGGTGGGATTCTGTAGTGTATGTCCAATGGAATCCAGAGGTGTTCCTTGTTCATCTGAGCTATTTGCTCTAAGCATGTCCCTTTTGTGGGTGTCCCTTTTGTGGGTGCTTTGTGCTCTCTTTTTGTGATTTGGGCTAGATTTTTGTTGACTCGTTCTTGTGAGGATTCTCCTCTGAGATTGAGTAACTGTTTGCTTCAGACCCAACCATGTCATATGAGCTGTTGTACAGGTGCTGGCAAGGTAATACAATACACAACCAAACTGCCAGAAAAGAAGGAGTATCATACAAAATATCCTGACAAACACAATGAAAATATCCCAAGTGAAAGTAGAATTGGGAGAGTGAAGGGAGAACACAAATGCTAAAGCAAAAAAAAAAAAAAAAAAGAAAGAAGGAAAGAAAGAGAAAGAAAAAATAGCGTGTGAGAGAGAGAATGATATTATTGCTAATGGGAATAAATAATAATAATAAAATTAAATTATATTAAAAAATAGAGAAGATACTGGAGATAAAAGGGGCAGAGTAAAGATTCTGGAAAAAGTGCCAGCAAAAATTGGGGGGGGATATAGAAAAATAGTTCAAAAATGAAAAGTAAAAAAATACAATAAAGAGAAATACAGTAACAAACAAACAAACAAAAAGACAGGAAGACAGAAGGTAGAAAATCAAAAGAAAGAAGAAAGAATAAAAAGGAAGAAAAAAAGTTATGCCAATGGAACCAGAAGAGAGAGAGATAAAGCAAGAGCAGGGAGAGAGTACAATAAGAGATATGGTGGAAACAATATAGAAAAGCAGTAAACTTATTGGTTATAATGATAATGTCCCCAAAATTAAGCAGAGAATATTAATAAAACTTGGTAATAGAACAAAAGACAGAACAAAACAAAGCAAAAAAATAAACAAAAAAACAAGTAAAGCTAACCAAAAATTTGAAAAATTAATTCAAAAAGTTAAAAAGAAAAAAATTTAGATAGAAAAAGTTTTTTCTCTTCTCTCTTTTTTCTAAAAAAAATTTAAAAAATTAAAAAATAAAATAAATAAAGCAAGTCAGGTGAGTTTCATCTGGGCAGCTTATGTTGCTTGAAGCTCACTGTTTTCTATGCTGATTTCAGTTCTCCTTGGAGATACTTGTGTATCAGCAAATATCAGCAGCTGTCTAAGTTTGGCTCTGGTGTCCTTAGGTAGTTGGCTGACCTGAGCCTCTCTGTGGACCACCTAGACTTGTCAAACATTTTTCCTCCCCCTATGGTTGCCTGGTCTTACTCCAGCATATTCTGAAGATTCTTTAGTGTGCAAGCCACATAGTGTAGCTTGGGATATTTCTTCCCTTACTTAAAGGTTTTGCTGTCAGGCACTCACTGTGGGGTACTTAGTATCTGCTTCTTCAGTCTGTACCCTATATTTCAATTCTACAGTAGTACCTCAGTTTTCAAATGTAATCCATTCTGGAAGACCCTTTGAGTTCTGAAATATTCGAAAACTGAGGGATCAATAGCTAGGCCTCAGGATCTTGCATTCAGTGGAAGCTGTGTGGCATTTTGACTTCCAAAGCACGTTTGAGAATAGAAGCATTTAATTCTGGGTTTATAGCATTCGCAAACCAAATGTTCATTAACAGAGACGTTCGAAAACTGAAAGACCCCTGTAGTTCCCCATACAATGGCCTGCTGAAGTTTCAGATTGACTTCAGTCTGTTACCATTCCTGTATGGGCAGTTTCAGCAGCCTGGGCTAATTTGGTTTGATTAAAAAAAAATTACAGTGAGCACTTTGCCTACCAGCCCCCAGAAAGGGTTTTCAGGTTTAACTCCAGTTTCTAGACAATAGTCCCTGAGAGGCTTTTTCTTGTCTTGTCATCCTGTGAGCTGTTCTCCCTTCCCCCTCAGGACTGTGCTCTGTGAGGCATATCTGGGGCTTCAGTGAGCTGAACCAGCCCCTTTCCTTTTAGGGGTGGTGTTCCTAGACTGCAGGAGAGGTAGGCGTGCTCTGCCCCTCTTTTCCCAGATCTGGTTGGGTTAATGTACAGGGCTCTTAGTTCAAATTCCTTTCAGTGCAGACACAAATCCCAGCTTTTGCTGGTCTGTCTACCCAATGCAAACCAGGAAGGTGAACTCCTGTTCAGCAATCAAAATCTCAAAAATGCACAAAGCCACACAAGCAGAGAATCTGCCCTGTGAGGTCCCATTGCCCTCCTTCCTTGGTACCAAGTAGGATAATTCACAATGTCAGCCCCCCACAGCTCCCCTGCACAGCTGATCTCAGTAAAGCTGGGGCAGATCCTTGGGCACTATCCCTGCTCCTCTCAGAGCAGGTCAGAAAACCCCAATTAACCACACCCAGTAGCTCTGGTGGCTTAAGACCCAACCCTCCCCACTGGCAGCTTTGGGGACTGGAGTCCCAATCTGCCCTTCTGGTGGCTCTGGACCCGTTCTGGCCACAGGAGGGCTCTCTTCAACTTCCCTGCACCACACAGAACAAATGCTTTCTGGGGTTCAACATGATGCCTTACAGGAAGGCAGAAGGTCCCTGTATGTGGCTGCTCATGGCAACCCTCCAGCTCCTTTCTATTTGGAAGACACACACTGTGGGACAGCCTTTCCTGTGGTCAGCACCCTGTGTGAAAAGTGCCTCTCATGGCCGCCATGAGAAGCTTTATTTCACTGGGAAGGTGAGATCCCCCCCTTGCAAACACACTGTTCCCCTGGGTCTCTCTGCCTTCTGATCACAGGCTCTCCTTCCTTTCTCCTCCACTCCAGGTTTTAGTTCCCAGCTTTTGGTTGCTAGTCCACACTCCCAAGGGGAGAGGGCTTTGCAGCCTCTAGCCTTAGGGCCTCGGAGCCTAGCACAGGCTTTAGGAGAGACTCCCCCTTTTTACATCCCCTCCTCTCCTACCAGACTCTATGATGTCTCTCCTGTGCTTCCTACTCAAAATATGACCACTCAGGAATATTTCTCTGGTTTTTCTAAGCTGGTTATGCAGTATTTTAGCGATAAATCAAGTCTATGGCTGGGAACATGGGCACTCTGCTTCTTTTCACAGTGTGGCCATCTTCCTGGATCCAGATCATGTGATACTTGTCTTTTTCTTACTGGCTTATTTCACTTAGCATAATACTCTCCAGGTCCCTCCATGTTGTTTCAAAGGTTAAAATATCTTTTTTACAGTTGCATAGTATTCCATTATGTAAATGTACCACAGTTTTTTATCCACTCATCTACTGATGGGCACTTGGGCTGTTTCTAAATCTTGGCTATTGTAAATAACTCTGCTATGCGCTTAGGGGTGCATATATTCTTTCAAATTGGTGTTTTGGGACTCTTAGTATGTATCCCAAGAATAAGATCCCTGGGTCAAAAGGCAGTTCATTTTTGACTTTTTAAGGAAACTTCATACTTATTCCAAATATTCTTAAATCTTATCAGGAATCCTAGCCATTGACCAAGTGGGACTTCATCAATGCTTAACAAACATGCTTAATCTTACTTGTAAAGTGGCTGTGCTACTCTTTAAGATGTCTATTTTCTACCTTTTTTCTCTTTTCTAAACCTACAACATATCCACATCCTTCTTTACTCTCATCAGATCTATAACCTATTCCATTATAACTGATATTATCTCTCTGCTAGCTCTAAAAATGAATGAATAATAATAACCCCATACTTATACACTGAATCCCCTTTCTTTGTACCACTTGAAGTTTTTGCTCTGGAAATTATCCATTTTCCTACTGGATCATTCTCAGCATCATATAAATTTATATAAAATCTCCCACCTTAGCCCTGGCTGGCATGGCTCAGTTGGTTGGGCATTGTCCCATGCACCAAAAGGTTGTTGGTTTGATTCCAGCATAGGCCCTGATGGAAGACATGCAGGAGGCAGCTGTTCAATGTTTTACTCTCACATCATGTTTCTCTCTTTCCCTCTCCCTTCTTTTCTCTCTAAAAATCAATTAAAATATTTTTTAAAAAGTCTCCCACCTTAGATATAATATTTCCAACATTAAAAGATATCTGCCATTCTATCACATCTCCTTCCAGCTATGATCTGATTTTTCTCCTCCCTTTTACAGTGAAGCTCTGCAGAGTGTTGTCTAGGCTTACTGTCTATTATTCTTGATCTTTTTTCTTCTTTAACCCAATCTATCCAAAATTTCCCCCTCTCCATTGCATGGGAACAACTTTTGTCACAGTAAACAGAACTCCTTATTACCAAATTGAGTGCTGAATTATCTCTCCTTATTTTACAAAAGCATTCAATAGCACTTAGAGGGGTGACCATTCCCCTCTTTTGAAAATACATTCTTAATTTGGCACATGAGCTACATTCTTCTGCATAATAGGTTACTCCTTCCAATCCCACTTGCTGGCTTTTCCTCCTCTTATCACTATTGGAGTCCCTCAGAGCTCATCCCTCAGACCTCCTGTATTTTTTGTTTTAAATTTATCTTTATTGTTGAAAGTATTATAGGTGTCCCATTTTTCCCCCCTTGACTGCCTCCACCCTGCTTCTGTCCTCTCCCAGGCCTTCACCCCATTATTGTCTGTGTCCATGGGTTATGCATATAAGTTCTTTGGTTAATCTCTTCTTACCCCCACCCCCTTCCCTCTTCCCTCTGAGCTATGACAGTCTGCCACATGTTTCAATGTCTCCAGACCTTATTTGTTTGTCAGTTTCTTTTGTTCATTATCTTCTTCTTAAAGGAGACCTTTCAACATTTTATGTAATACTGGGTTCATGGTGACGAACTTCTTTAGCTTTTTCTTATCTGTGAAGCTCTTTATCTGGCTTCTTGTATTCTTTATCTTCAGTATTTCCTTAAGTGAATTCACGCAGTCTCATGACATTGAACATCATTTATATGCTGATATTTCCAAATTTGTCTTCAATCCAGAGTGCCTGCTTGAGCAGCAAACTTACATATCAATATTCAACTATCTATGTGACATCCCCACTATGATATCTAAAAGCATGTCAATCTTTTATCAGAAACCAACTTTTTATATCTGTTCCCAAAATTGCTACTCTTGCAGCATTGTAATTTCAGTTAATGGCAACTACATTCTTCATCCTTGACTCTTTCTTGTCCTCATTCTGTACACCGATTCTTAAGCAGTTATGATCATCTTTACCTTCAAAATATACCCTGATTTTGAACACTCCCCACTCTACCATGATGGGTGAAGTTACTGTTGTTCATTACTTAGCTTCCTAACTGGACTTTCTCTTTTATTTTGTTCTTTATAGAGCAGTCACCATGATTTTTAAAATTATAAATCAGATTACATCACTCCTTTGTTCAAAATTCTCTAATGGTTTTCCATCACATTTAGAAACCCAACAGAATTCTTATATATGACTGAAGAAATCTCTGCTTATCTTTTCATCCCCATCTCCTTACTACTCTCCACTTTACTCACTCTACTCCAGTTTTCTTGCAATTGCTTGACCATGAACAGTCCAATTTCATTTCTTCCTTGGAGCTTTTCTATTTGCCGTACCTTCTGCCTGGAATTCTATTTCTCCATATATTCTTATTCTTGCTCTTCTTCAGTCAAGACTCTGCTCAAATGTTACTTCCAAAGACAGGCCTTATCTGATCATTTGATATAAAAGAGCTGTCATCCCCCTCCTTTTGCCTTACCTCACATTATTCTCTATCCCCTTAACTTACTTGAGAGTCTTCTTAAAACTTTCTTTAGATGGAACTATTTTATTTATTTGTTTGTTTTCTGTTTTTGTCTATATCTTCCCAAGAATGTGATCCCCATACAAGAAGAGACTTTGCCTATAGTTCATTTCTGTATTCTAAGAATCTCAAAAATATCTGACATGGTAGGAACTCATTAAACATTTTGTTTTTAATAAATTAATTACTGAAATAACCAATAAATGAGTGAATGAGTGCAGTCAGAAAAGTCCATAAGAGGAAAACTTTTTGGGGAAAGATAATAATTTTAATTTTAGGCTAGTTGAATTTAAGATGCTGATGAAGTATCCAACCTGAGATGTCTATAAGACAATTAAAAAGTCAGTTCTGAAATGGGAAAATTTTCACAACTAAAAATAAAAAATTGAAAAGTTAATTATTTAGCTTCCAAATGCCACTGTAACAATTCACCACAAACTTAGTGACTGAAAACAAGACAAGTGTATCAGAGTGTGAGAGGTCAGAAATCCTAAAATCCAGGTGTAAGTAGGGCTGTTTTCCCTCTAGAGGCAAATGGGGATAATCCGTTCCCATTACTTTTCCAGCTTATAGAAGACACCTACTTTCTTTGACTGTGGCCCCTACCATCATTTTCACTTAAAGCCAAAAATGTACCATCTTCAACCCTCTCTCTCTCTCTCTCTCTCTCTGACCTCTGCTTCCACCATCACAGTTCTTGCTCTGATTCTGACTTCTTTTCTTCTTTTTGATAAATACCATTGTGATTACACTGAACTCAACCCAGACAAGTCAAGGATAATCTCTTTATTTAAAGATTTTTAACATAATCAAACCTGCAAATGTAAAGTAACCTATTTGCAGTTTCTGGGGATTAGGATTAGGATATGGTCATAAACTATACACAAGAGACTGAAAACCTTGATATTGAGTAGTCTTACAATGGGTGAGCAAAAGTCCAGAATATTTGAATGCTATGGAAGCAAAGGAAATAGATATTTTGAAGAAGGAAAGATTGATTTACACCATCAAAAGCTGGAGAAGTGTTACAAAATATAAGAAAAAGAAGTTCTAGTGTTTGGCAATCAGGGCATCATGGGTGGCATCATAAATAACAATTTCTGCCAAGTTTTGGTGGGGGAGCCATAATGTAAGTAAGTGATAAATTAGTAAGAAGTGTAAAGAAAAATAAATATTAAACTTCTTCCCCATTAAGAAAAATAGTTCCGTGACAGCTGTTATGAAGAGATCACATGGAATAACAAACAATGCTATTATTCTACTAATATATAGTTTTCTAAAGAGAATAAAGTCAACACTTCAGCCCTTCTTTCTGCATTAAGTAACAAGAAGGAACATAACTTAGTGTCATGGAGAGAGGCAGAATCAAGCAAGAATACTGGTTTACACTAGCTTAAAAGGTCACTACCTTTTAGGGGTACCCTGTTGGCATATTAGCTGTAAACTCCATTCTTGATTCAATGTAATGGATTTTTTGTCAAACTGATTTCTAAGACAAATTACTGCTGAAACTGAGTAGAGCATTTGAATTTTGCATATAAATGGACAAAGAGAATCAGCACTCTCCTCCATCCTAATTCTGCTGCTTGCTTGCCACCCTACCCTCTTTTATCCCATTCTACAACCTATGATTTCTGAGAGGGCTTGGGATGGAAAGATGGGAAAACAAATGGGGCCAAGGAAGCCTGGAGGTAGAGATAATTTTGTGATGAAAATTTCAATTAATAAATACACCCAACAGAGACTATTTTCAACATAGTTAAAATAATAAATTTTTAGTTAGCCCAGTCTTAATAAAATTCAGATTATACTTGATACCAGTCATTCAGACAGGCTTTTATTTTACCAGCTGAATCATCTTGAGAAAGTTGCTTAACTTCTTAAATCTTCATCTTTAAATATATAATAAAAATAATAGTTAAATTAATCCTCACAGATAAGTAACATGAGAAAAGCAAAATAATAATAATATTAACACTTATTCAAGTAATAGTTGCCACTGAGAATAGTAAATATCAGTCACTGTTATGAGCACATTATATGTATTAGCTCATTTATTCTTAAACAAAACCTCACGAAGTGTGTATTATTTTAATCCCCATTTTACAGATCAGGGCTCTGAAGCATAGAGAGGTAAATACACAGCTAGTTAGCAGAAGAATCAAATTAATAATATGTGCACAATTAATGATGACAGTGATATTGTTTTAAAAATCAAATGCCTAGGACATGGGTAGTATGAGAACATCTACATGAAGAAATAGTTGTTTTGAATCTCTTTAGTAAATAACTTAAGTTTCAATATCTTTTTAATTTACTGACACTCCACCTCTTCCTAACAAAAAGGTTCAGGGCTGATATTTTCTTTATTCCTCTTGCAAACTGTACTCTTATTTTTTGGCACTTGTACAAAATTGGTCAAAAAATTGTTTGTGCTCATTTGCAAACAAAGTACTCCATAGTCTGAAAATGGCATTTGTCACCTTAAGGAACTTTATAATCTATAAAACCCTGTACTCATACATCTTTACCATGGCTTTCTTTTGTTTATAAAGTGAAATATAATCATGTACTTCCTTTAAAGAAAATGAATGAACAGTTACTCAATAAAGCTACCTCATTTCTCAAAGGTCACATGAAGAACCAACATCAAGAGGGCCTTGGAATGCAGACAAAGTGGGCCTAATAGGAACTGAGTTCACATTTCCATTTCTCACCAAGTAAGTCTACTGATATGATTATGGTCTGAACTGAACCAGTCTGTCCAGAAACTGAGTACATTGGCTTGGTGTCTTTATCTACCAGAAGTTTACCTAATTTCCCTCATGAAGCCATTAGTCCATACCTGGGGGAAAGGTTATTATTTATTTCCTTGTCTTGGACCAACAAGTCCCTTCACTTGCCTTATCTTCTTATTCCTTACAGTCTTAAGAATGCAAAAGGTTAATTTATAAAGTTAAATATTTGTGTTTTCTCCCCAAGAATTTGCCTATATGGTTTCTCTCTAAGCACTGCCCTTCTTGAGTTATATGTTCCCATGTTACATAGCACTCCATACCTAATTCTGTCATCAATACACAATGTGTGCTGAAAAAAGTCTTACAAAATAATTTGGGTTGCAAGGTTGAGGAGGCAGGCAAGATAACTCCTTCAGTATTCCTTCAGTATAAGATACAGCAGGCAGTGTAGTTATGAGAAATGCATTTTCTAGTTTGAAGGATAAAATATACACATTGGTTTTACAATGATGATAAATCATAACCATACAGATAATTAAAGAAACAAAATAATTATCAATAGTAAAATACATTAGCACAAAATAAATCACTTCATCATGAATATATAAGGATTGAGTAGATAAATAGGAGGAGATACAAATCAAGTTTAAGAAGAGAATATAAGTCAAAGGGAACGAGTAAATAATATTTGTGGGCAGGAAGAAGATGAGAGATTTCTGACAAGCACCATGGGAGGTAGAGTGGAATGGAAAACTCTAAGCAACAAGAAAACACTGTGCTATGTTAAAGGAGGAGGCTAGCCAGAAGGAGGCTTTATTTGTGTTTGACACAACTGTATGTCCAGTGGATACTAATTCAATGAGTTTTGACACAGAAAGACAGGATGGAGATAGGTAGAGCAAGAACTGTTTTCAGAAATAAGTAAAGAGGGAATGGAGTTGAGGAGGAAAAAAATGAGACAAACTATGTGGTGAAAGATAGCAAATGTTCCTTTTGGACACAGCCCTGGAGAAGATAAAAGACTTGAGGCAACTGGAACCAAAAGACACTGGACCCTCCCTTCTCCGATGTCAAGTAATCTGTGTACGCAGTGTGGAATGTAGCAAGGTGAGCATCTTGATTAGTTTCTCCCTTGCTTCTGTGGAAGACAATCCTGGTGGTCTAGGGATTTGGAGAGCACATAGACCGAGGAGCATAAAAAGGACATGAGGGCATTTCATGCAGGCTACAGTGGTTGTCACTTAGCTGGGTGAGAATGGAATAACAAAATGGGGTTTGATTTCCTGGATTTTATCCCAAGTGAGTAATCCTTTATCTCTAGGACCTTAACCACTGAATAGGAAAGGGAAAGAAGTAAGAGAGGAGAGAATATGGAGAAATAGAAAGAAAACTGTGAAAAGAAATAGAAAGCAAAAACAAAGTTCCAAAGTGAGACTTCAATTTGTTACACACATCAAATTTGGACACTTAAGTCAGAACAAGTCAAGGAAAAGATAATTTCAATTAATAAATTCAATTTCTGATTCTAAACTTAACTTGGAAGACAGAAATGCTTCTGAGTAGACCCATCATTTTCTAATTTTGAGAATGCATCAAATTGGCAGGTTTTGAAGTAAACCTAATTGATGTACTTAGGAATAGTACAAAAGCTCTGGTTTTGTTCTTTTGATTTTTCCATAGAGTATAATGATAAGCTCTTTTCCAACAATGAGGAATCACTTCTTCATTCCACTTTAGACAAGCTCTTGCTATGTGTAGAATTTACAGAGATGAAGGTAACCCAGTTGTAACACTGCATGGAGTGTGCCAATATCATTGCTGAGTGCCCTGGGAGGGTAGACCTGAGTGGACCATTAATAGGCTCCCTTGACCTGTGGCTTCCCTTTGGGCTCTGCTAGTGGGGGAAGATTGGAAAGAAGGAAGAGTGTAACAAATTTGTGAATTTATTTTCTTAGCTTTCTTTCTGCAGGACCACAGCAAATCATCTATGTCTTTGCACTAGCCACTAACCCTGTCTCTATGTCCTGGTAATAGCTCCCTCTACAAGATCTTTCAGGCCTAAGGAAGGTAATGGGTAATAGGCCCAGACCCTTGTTACAAGCCTTAGGTATTGTGCAATCCTTTCCGGCTTCCCTATACCTGACCCACATCTTTGTAGATAATCTGTTCATTAAACTCTCCTTAAGTATTGAAACTTAAGCATGCCATCTGCTTCATGGTAGGACTTTGATACCATAAAAAAGACATACATGCAACATTTTCTGCCCTGGAATATTGTTCATAAAATTTAACTGAAGAAATAATTTAAAAAACGAAAATATCAAATGAAATTTAAAACCGTCCACCCTTAACAGCTGTATATATCAAAAATAATTTCTCTAAAAAACTAGTACACAGTTAATTAATAGTTTAATTAAAAGTTATTTAATTAAAAACTTAACTAAATAAGATTAATAGAAGTAAAATCATCTTGAAATAATGAAAGGTCTAAACCATAGAATTATGTATGTATTATTCTCTAAATGTAAACATATATGGACTAATGGCTAACCACATATTCTAAAACAGGGCTTTATCTATGTAGTTTTTAGTTTTAGTAAACATTACTACTTGATACCAGTGCTTTCAAATACATGTATACCAAGTCATTTTGTTTAACAGGTTAAATAATTTTCCTGCATTCTTTTTCTTTACAGTTGACACTATTACAGATGTCCATCATTTTCCACCCCCTTTGCCCACCTCCACACAACCCCCTCTCCCACCAGTCCCTGGCCTTTAGTACACTGTTGTCTATGTCCATGGGCTATACATACATGTTCTTTGGCTAATCTCTTCACCTTATTTTATCCGGCCCTCCCACCCTTCCCCTCTCATACATCTGTCAGTGTGTTCCATGTATCTATGTCTCTGGTTCTATTTTGTTCGTCAGTTTATTTTGTTCATTATATTCCACATATAAAGGACATCATATGATATTTACCTTTCTCTGCCTGGCTTATTTCACTTAGCATAATAATCTTCAGGTCCATCCATGCTGTCGCAAAGGGTAAGAGTTCCTTCTTCTTTACAATCATGTAGTATTTTATTGTGTAAATGTACCATAACTTTTTTATCCACTTATATACTGATGGGCACTTGGGCTGTTTCCATATCTTGGATATTGTAAGTAGCACTGCAATGAACATATAGGGTGCACATACTCTTTCTGACTGGTGTTTTGGGATTCTTAGGATATATTCCCAGAAGTGGGATCAGTGGGTCAAAAGGCAGTTCCATTTTTAATTTTTTGAGGAAACTCCATACTGTTTCCCATAGTGGCTGCATCAGTCTGCATTCCCACCAGCTGTGCACTAAGATTCCCTTTTCTCCACATTCTCACCAGCACTTGTTGTTTGTTGATTTATTGATGGTAGCCATTCTGGCAGGTATGAGGTGAAAACTCAATGTCATTTTGATTTGCATCTCTCAGATGAGTAGTGATGTTGAGCATTTTTTCATATGTCTATTGGCCAGCTGTAGGTCCTATTTGGAGAAGTGTCTATTCATGTACTTTGGCCATTTTACAATTGGATCGTTTGTCTTCCTGGTGTTGAGTTGTATAAGTCATTTATACATTTTGGAAAATAACCCCTTACCAGATGTATCATTGGTAAATACGTTCTCCCATACAGTGAGTTTCCTTTTTATTTTGTATTTTGATGTAGTTCCATTTGTTAATTTTTTCTTTGTTTCCTTTACCCTAGGAAATATATTAAATATATAGGCAAAAATATTGTTATGTGAGATTTCTGGGCTTTTGCTGCCTATGTTTCCTTCTAGCATTTTTATGGTTTCAGACTTACATTTAAGTGTTTCATGTTTCATAAATTTTTGAGTTAATTCTTGTGTATGGTATATGTTTGTAGTCTAGTTTCAATTTTTTTGCATGTACCTGTCCAATTTCTCCAACAGCATTTATTCAAGAGACTATTTTTACTCCATTGTATGCTCTTGCCTCCTTTGACAAATATTAATTGACTATAAAGCTGTGGGTTGACTTCTGGGCTCTCTGTTATATTCCATTGATCTGTGTGCCTATTCTTGTGCCAGTACCAGGCTGTGTTTATTACAGTGGATTTGTAGTGTAGTTTGATATCTGGTATTGTGATCCCTCTAACTTTGTATTCCTTTCTCAAGATTTCTGATCTTCTGTGGTTCCATATAAATTTTTGGAATATTTTTTCTAGATCTGTGAAATATGTCATTGGTGTTTTAATAGGAATTGCTTTGAATCTATAGATTGCTTTGACTAGGTTGGACATTTTAAAGATGTTATTTCTTCCAATCCATGAACACGCTATATGCTTCCACTTGTTTGTATCTTCCTCTGTTTCTTTCTTCAGTCTCCTCTTATTTTCCATATAGAGGTCTTTTACCTCCTTGGTTAAGTTTATTCCCAGGTGCCTTATTTTTTGTTGTTGCAATGGTAAATGAGATTGTTTCCTTAGTTTCTCTTGCTGATATCTCATTATTGGTGTATAAAAGTGCCACTGATTTCTGGATATTTTGTATACTTATACTTTTCTGAATTCACTTATTAAATCTAGTCCTGTGTGTGTGTGTGTGTGTGTGTGTGTGTGTGTGTGTGTGTGGAGTCTTTAAGGTTTTCTATGTACAATATCATGTCATCAGTGAATAATGACAGTTTTATTTCCTCCTTCCAATTTAGATGCCTTCTATATCTTTTTGTTGTCTGATCTCTGTGGCTAAAATTTTCACTACTATATTGAATAAGAATGGTGAAAGTGAACACCCCTTCCTCACTTTCTTCTCTTTCTGGTAACCTATGATGTGGATGTTGTTACATTTTGTGTTGTCCCAAAGTTCCCTTAAACTATACTCATTGTTTTAAATTATTTTTCTAAAATATGTCTTTATTGATTTCAGAGACAGAGAGAGAGAGAGAGAGAGAGAGAAACATCAATGATGAGAGTCATTGTTCTGCTGCCTCCTGCACGCCCCCTACTGGGGATGGAGCCCAAAACCCAGGCATGTGACCTGACCAGGAATCCAACCTCGATCTCTTGGATCATAGGTTGGTGCTCAACAGTTGAGTCAAGCCGGCCAAGTTTAAATTAATTTTTCACTTTGCTGCTCTGATTTGGTGGGTTTTTTTCTACTTTGTCTTCCAAATAATTGATTTGATTCTTTGCTTCATCCGCCGCACTTTTAATTCCTTCCAGTGTATTCTTGATGTCAGATATGGTATTCTTCATTTCTTACTTGTTCTTATTCATGGTTTCTATATATTTTTTCATGTTTCACTGAGTTTCTTGTAATTCTCCCTGAGTTCCTTGAGCATCCTTATAACCATTACTTGAACTCTTTATCTAATAAATTGCTTTAGTCTATTTCATTTAGCTCTTTTTTTTAAGATTTCTCCTGTTTTTCATTTGGGCTTGTTTCTTTGTTTCCTTGTTTCCGCATTTTAGCTATCTCTTTGTATTTGTCTCTATGTATTATATGTATTAGATATAACTCTTATGACTCCCAATCTTAGTGGGGTGGCCTTATGTAGTAGGTGTATTATGGGACATAATGGTTCAGTCTCCTTGATCTCCTGAGCTGGATTCTCTAAGAATGTTTCTTGTATGGGTTATGTGGGCCTTCCTGTTGTATTTGGGTCTTGATTTTTGTTGGTCCATTCATGGGTAGGGTGACCCTCAGTCAGGCTGACTGTGAGGTTCAACCCCAACCACATCATGCAAGTTGCTGTACAGATGCTGACAGAGCAAAGCAAGACAAAACAAAACAAAACAACCAACCAAACAACAACAAAAAAGGAAAGAAAGAAAAAAGTGAACAAAGAATTATAAAAGACAAAAAAGAAAAGAAGAAAAAAGAAAAGAAAAGAAAATATGAATGGAAAGAAGAGAAAAATAAAAATAAGTAGGAAAAGAAAAATGAAAAAAATAAAAGAAAAAAGAAAAAACAGAATACAAATAAAGAAGAGAGAAATAAGAAATATGACAGAAAAAAAGAGAAGAAAAGAAAAAAAAAGGAAAGTAAAATATAAAGAAAAGAATAAAAAAGAAAACATAGTTTAATGCCTGCTGCTATCACTCTTTGGATATGCTGTTTGTGAAGCTTGTTGGATCTTGCTTCAGCGTTGTCTGAAGTTGGCCACTTGGTGTGCCAGTTTAAGGCCTCCTGTGAGGTTCTCTGGTATAAGCCAATATCAGACACTCTCCACACCTTGCCCACTGCAACTTGTCCAAAGTACAAGGGATTCTCAGTTTGTGGCTGCCTCTGCTGGGCTTGGCTGTGCATGGGAAAAACTACACTGCCCTCTAAGGCTGACATTTATCAGCACAGGACCCAGGAGAGAGTCAGAAAATGTCCCAAGCCACCCTGTAATCTGCCTCCACCTGACTCCACCTTCCAGGCATAGTCACAGAAAAGGCTTAATCTCTGAGAGAGCCTCTGGTGGAATCAGGAGGATAAGGGAGGTGCAGTTCAGACTTTGGGGGAGATGGTGGGTGTGTTTCTCCACCTTAGAACCGCAAATCTGAGTCTGTCCGGGATATTTTCACTGATCTCAGCAGGGCAGAAGCCCTAGTAGTCCAGCAGGTGGGGCCTTTAGAGCTTCCTGTGAGGATCTCTGTTGTAAGCCAATGTTAGATACTGTCCACACCTTGCCCATTACAACCTGTCCAAAGTTACAAGGGATTCACAGTTTGTGTCTGCTATGGGTCTCACACTTTGAATGTTCCTGCTCTGAACCACTGTTTCTTTCCATACAGAGCTGCACTCAGCTGGGGTATCCAGGATGGGGCTAATTCAAACAGTCTCCCATTGGGGTGGTGCCTGCAACCTGTAGGAGGGAGGGTGGGCACTTCCTCCCCTTCCCAGGGTAGTGCAGGCTGGATTCACAAGGGACCTCTGATCTGCCTCCCTGCAGTGCAATCACAAAGCCCAGCATTTGCCTGTCAGACTCCTGGACAGAAGCCTACCCAGGAGACAGTCCCAAAAACCCAGCTCTGTGTTGTACTCCTGCACACTTGTACCACGAAACCAAGTAGGAGGGGTCCAAAACTCAGCCCTGCTCGACACTCATATCTCTCCACAAAACTGGTAACAGGAGGGCAGGGTTGAAATTCCAGATCTGCCCAGGCTCCAAAGAGTCTGGAAGTCCTGCTCTCTCATGCTGTAAAACTGATCAGACTGGTGTGAAATTCCCAGTCCTTCCTCATTCTTCTGTGCCCTGGAATCCAGCATTATGAAGCAGACCAAGAAGCTCATCAGGTGAGAAGAGAGGTGCCACCTGTGCACTCAAGGAGGGCAAGATCGATCTTCTTTCCCAAACCACACAGTTTAGTCACTGATGAGCTCTCTGTCCAAAGCCTTCCCAGAGAATGGAGGGACCCTCAAAGTCGCCACTGGGTGTATTGAGCAGACTCCTACACCAGACCCAAGCATGGCTGCATGGCCTCTCTTGCAGTTCACAGACCAGAGTGAACTTCCCAGGCTGGTGGTGTAACAATAGGAGCACTCCTTCCTTGAGATGGTGTGGTCCAAGTCTCCTGGGTAGACAGAATCCCCATTGATTCCCACCTTCTTATACTACAGGCTCCCCTTCCTGTCTCTGTTGTTCTGGGTTGGGATTTCCAGCGTGGGATTGAGACCACATGCTCCTAGGGGGAAAGAGTTTTGCAGTTGTGATATCTCTCTGGCTTCTCAGCCTCTGCACCTGCATAAGGAGGTTCA
The DNA here is from genome assembly GCF_964146895.1 of Miniopterus schreibersii. Classification (NCBI taxonomy): domain Eukaryota; kingdom Metazoa; phylum Chordata; class Mammalia; order Chiroptera; family Miniopteridae; genus Miniopterus; species Miniopterus schreibersii. Next base: position 79,239,241 of record NC_138104.1, read on the forward strand.
CCCTCTTTGCATCTCTGTCCCTCCTACCAGTTTCTTTCTGGCTTCTTCTGCACTCCTTCGTTATAATATTTCAGAAAAGCTACATTTCAACTAGTGTTTCAACTTGATTGTTGTGTAGTTTAGCTGTAAGTCCAGTACAGGACTGGGAGTCAGCCGATGGAGATTCCAGCTACTCTATAGCCATCTTGGAATCTCTTCCCTGCCTTCTTATTCTTATTATTTTTACACATCAATATTCTATTTATAATTAAAATAAACTTTAGCAGAGCTGTACATGATCGGGGATTTAAGAGGTTTGTGTTTAGTGCTGTTTAGTTATTTTAGGGATCCATTTGAAGGAGCATTCTCTTCAGTGTGGAACTTTCAAAATTATTGCATGATATATTGATGACAGAGCATGATGAAAGAGTCCTATGTTCTGATCTTGTGTGGGGAGGCAGAAAGACAGAAAGTTCTGAAAGCAGCTGTTGACATCAGTCATTTATTCTTATACTCAGATCTCTACAAATTCTAGGTCGTCTGACCTTGGTCATGTGATTTATGTTTCCAGATTCCTGTTTTCTCATCTAGAAAATAGGGATGATGTTAAGGATTTATATCAAAGGGCAGTTATGAGGATAAGCTAGATAACACATCTCTCTAACACTCTCGTATCAGGTAGTTGACAGTAAGTACTCAATAATGTTAAACATCATTATGCAGAAATTTGATAAAGAATGATCTCCTGCTTCTACTTCATAACACAAGTAATTTCAGTGATCCTTCTTTATTTCAGTTTTTGCTATCAGTATTCTGTGAAAATCAAATGGCTCTGCACTGGTGTCATCTTCCAGACTTGAGCAGGCAAAATGGTTATCCAAATCTCTGAGCAGATTGTCTTAAAAACAGCAATTCACAATTCACAATTGCCATGGCAGCAACTCAACATTCAGAGCTTCCTCTCCATCCTGATGTTGTGAAATGAGATATTAATTTATGTGTTTGGTTATACTAGCTGTTTTTACCTTATATCCCCTACAAAGTCACACTCAAATTTTGTTTATTCAGTATCAGGATTAGAAAGGGAGGAAGGGATGGTGTTGAGAGGGCAAAAACATGTTTGGTTCTAGAAAGGTAGAATGGCTAACTTGGCTATTTAGTAATGAGTTCTCTATTTAAAAAAGCAAACAGACACAAAAAATAGCCCTTGGAAGTAGTCCTTAGCTAAGCCCTCTGTACTTTCCTCTCATCATATTTAAAAGGCAACTTTCAGTAAAAGTTGATGTCTTTAGGAATTTTAACAAAAATGGAGCCCAGTGACTAAACTGTGTGGGAAAGAGGAGTTTTCAAAGTAGCCAAAAAAATAAATTGAGAATTCACAAGTCTTGTCATGACCTCTCTTCCCAATTAAGGTGAATTAAATCTAAATATGCTGTTAGGTGCAAATAAAAAGATGGGGAAGGGTATTATCAAATAGTGAGTAAAGAAAACACATACTAAAATAAATAATAAAGCACATGTAGTAATATCATAAATTCCATTACAGAGATTGAGACTCTTCTCAGATACCCCCAGATTGCTTTTACCATTTCTGTGATCCTCTCCCCAGTTTTTGGATGGTTTTGGTACTAAAGGCCCGTAGTATTAATGTTCTTACAAGAGAACTCCACTTGTCCATTAAAGCCACTTTGCCTTGATATACTTAAAGCCTGAAATGCTTGGAAGTTTTTATCTTTCAGAGATGGGGGGTTTAGCCAATGACTGGCAGGTGAGCAGGAAATTCTAGCTTCCCTGCGTTGGTCCAGATAAACTCTGAGTTGTAACTTACACTCCAGAGCTCCCCTGTAGTATCAGACTAAAGCTGGGGCTTCCCTTCTGTGTCCCACTTCCTCACTCCCTTACCAGTTTCTCCTGGGAACACTTCCTTTGTAAATCACTTGCAAACAAAACTTCATTTTTGGATCTGCTTCAGGGAAACCCGACCTAAATCATAAAGATATTTTTAGAAATTGAAGAGGATACTGAGGGGAGAGAGAAGAATTTTGAGAGAAGAGTATTTCCTGGAAGAAATGACATTTGATTTGGTTTTTGAGTAAGAAACAAACTTTCAATAGAGAGATGGAAAGGAGAGAGACTCTAGGCAAAGAACCAGTATTCACAAAGGCACTATGAATAGCAAATTTAGGAATGAGAATATAGCCTGATGTAAGTCATCCTACATTTTTTTTTTTGAGCCCCTTCTCTGTTATATCATGGTCAATTTACATGATCTATCTGCCTCAGTTTTCTAATCTGTAAAATGGAGATAAAAATTTTACTTGCCTCTTAGAATATTTTTTATGAGGGTTGAATGAAATAGCATTTGTAAAGTACTTAGCGCAATGCCTGACACAAAGTAAGTACCCCATAAAACTGGCTTTTGTTGTTGTTATTGTTTTGGTTGATAAGAGCAGTTGGTAGGAGGGTATAGAACATAAGCGCTCTGAGAAGGTAGAACATAGAGGCACATAAGTGTCCTAATATGTAATGTTGGGAATGTAATGTATTTTATTTTATTTTATTTTTGGTCACTGAAAGTTTCTTAAATATTCATGTTTAAGACATGCCTTAGTTTTTTTATACTTCTTTCTAATTACTGGAAAAAAGGCATATGTCAAGGGTTCTGGTTACCATTAACCTCTTCTCCCATTTGGGATTCTGCTTGTTGAAGCAAGCACACAAAGGTCAGAAATCAGATGGGTCCAAATAAAACTTTATTAGTATCTTGACAGTTGATCCCCAAATATCAACCAAATACAAAGCTCTCAGCTAAGATCTGGATTTAAGAATCTGATTTTGGGTCTGATGCTAAAGGTAACTTTCTGGTTCTCATCTTAAATTTTGATTTTGGGACCCACCTGCTCAGGGGGCCCTCCAGAGATATGAATGACTTTATCCAACCAGCTACATGGTCAAGAATCCCAGAACAGCCTCGAACATCCAATAGCAGGTGAAGAGGACTCTGCCTGATTTGTTCATTTCAAGGAGGTAAGAAGTTCAATAATACCTATCAATTCCCTGCCCAGAAATGAAAGCCCAAGAAAAAAACTAACAAAACAACATTTCAATAACATTTTAAATTTTTTGTATCAAATTCCAAGAATTTTTTCTTATTTTTGCATATTTTAATATAGGATTTTGTTTCTGTTTCATAGATTAAATATTTTCACTCATCTCTTTAGGATAATAATTATAGGGTTTTTTTTTCCCTCTTTTTCCTTTTACTTCCTGTATTGTCTCTATTTCTTTTAAAACCTTTTTTTCCCCTATATCTTTTTTTTCTGTCTATTTTTCAGAATTATAGGCTTTCTTCAAATGTCTGGTAATATTGGTGGGATAGAGAATTGAAGGAATTTTATTAGTAATGGCAGAAAAAAAGATCAGGGGGAATATATAGATATAATGGAGTAAATGAGTGAGGGCTAGAGATGAAGTTTTAATGGAGAGCAGAAGGTGTGAAAGTGTTGCTAACAGACTGAAATATTTGTATGACAAGTATTTGTATAACAAGATCCATTAGAGGTACAAGTTGAGCAGCAGGAAAAAAGGAAGTTTGGCTTCATAATATTGTTGTTATAATGAGAGTGGACTCAAGATTTAGCATGTTATGATGAGCAAAAGAGGCCCACCAAGTTGAAAATGAGCTAGAATCATTTCTAACATTCCAAGGGTGAATTGGGGAACTTTACCCAGAGCCTGCAGAATCTGGGATAGGAAATTAAGAAGTTCATGATACATACCTTAGAAGGTCTTCCCTGGCAGCTGGTACCTGGTAGGGGAAACTTTCAGGCTACTTTCAGTCAATGACACAGAAGTCAGGCAGAATCATTTAAGAGGCTTTGTCTACCTTCATCAGTGTCTAATTAGTGACTGAGGAGGGGACCAAAGTCTTCAATGAAGGAAACTAACAAAGATAAGGGCTGAGGCCCATACTCAATAAGAGGTTTTGATATGAGCAGTTCCATGAAGAGACCACAGAAAAGAATTGACATGGAAGCAAATTCTTACACAACTAAGTCACGGCTGTTCAGGAGGAGCCAGGGATTATAGAACATCATCCCAGGTCTGGATGGGGTATGGGGAAAAAAAATTCCTGCCCCAGACTGAGCTAACTCCATTACAAGATGGAAATGGACTGGATCTGGGCCAAGAGATAAGGCTAATTGATAAATCTGGCTGTAAGAACTAAAAAAGACAAAGGCCGGTGAAATGAGACAGCAAGCTACCATCAGAATCTTGACCTGCAGAGAACAGGGTCAGATGAACCTATGATTCTCAAATTTCACTTTGCATCAGAATCCCCTGGCTAGCTTGTAAAACTATAGTTCCCTAGACCTCACACCCAAAGATATGAATTTACCTTGGATGAGATCCAGACATATTTACCTACTTAATGAATTTTTTATTTAGAAAAGTTCTAGATTTACAGAATTATTGCAAAAACAAAAATGTACAGAGAGTTCCCATGTACCCCACACACAGTTCCCTTTATTAACACCTTACATTAGTATGGAACATTTGAAAATATGAACTGATACCGAAACATTACTATTAATTAATATTGATGCTTTATTCAGATTTCCTAAGATTTTCCTAATGTCCTTTTTCTGTATTGGGATCCCATCCAGAATCCTGCGTTATATCTAGTTGTCATATTCCCTTAGGCTTCTCTGAGTTGTAAGTTTCTCACACTTTCTATGTTTTGATGACCTTGGCGATTTTGAGGTTTACCAACTAGGTATTTTGTAGTCTGTCTCTCAGTTAGGATTGTTTTGATGTTCTCCTCATGATTAGACTGGGGTTATAGATTTTGGAGAGAAAGAACACAGAGAAAAAGTGCCATTTTCATCACATCATATCTGGGGTATATAGTATCAACATGGTTTGTCACTATTGATGTTGACCTTAATCACCTGGCTGAGATTTGTCAGGTTTCTTCACTGTGAAGCTACACTTTCTTCTTCCTTTCCATACTATCCTCTTTGGAGGAAAGGTATTATGTGCATCCCTGACATAAACAGTGGATAGTTATGCTCCACTTTCTTGAGGATAGGGGAACCACTACATTTTTTTTATTATGGTAAAATACACATAATATAAAATTTAACAATTCAATAATTTTCAGTGTTAAATTTATTTTCTGTTTCTCAGTAATTCTAAAATGACCCAAATTTGAGAATCACTCAGATACATAACCTCACAGGATGTTAGACCAGATGTTAACATTTCAGTGGATGGTTTGAGGAGCCACATGTGCACTCCTAACTTTCTGCCCCTTTTTGAAGCTGCTGTAGGCTTATCTCTGCAGGTGGCTGCTGGAGAAGGTGGAGGTCTCTGTCAAAATGGGAATCTGCAATAAATTAGTAGAGGAAAAAACCGCATCTTTATATCTCCCGTAGCTTCAAAAACAGTGGTTGGCACAGAATATGTGAGAGTTTATTAACCAAAGAAAACATTTGATTTATAACACATTGTCAAATTTCACAACCTGACATAGGTAGACTTGATCTGTCACAAAGCTATGACCTCTCTCACATAATCCCCCTCTTCAAATCATATGGTTATTCCTCTTCTCATTCTATCTTTGACCCTCATATTGACCTGAGGGATCTGATCACAGGACCATTTGGAAGAAAAGGGAAAGGAGTTACTTCTCTCTGTGATCCTCATACTTCTCCAGAGTCCTGAGAACATGGACAAATAGGGTATCTACATTCAGGAGCAACTTAGTAAATATTTCCTCACCTCCTAATAAACATTTATTGAATTAAGGCCCCAGATGTCATGATCAGTGAGGTTATTATTACAAGAGCTTGAATTAGAGATAGGAGCAGCCATTTGACTAATAATGGGTGATACAGACTAAACATATTTCTGCAACATATAGTGATTACTTTAAATATTAAAGAAACAAAAAAGAATAAAGTCAAATATTTCTCTAAGACTTTCTTGATAGCCGACTGCATTTTTGTAGTAGTAATGTCTCCAATTGTGACAGAAATGCTTATGTATGGAGAGATGGTGTCAGGAAGAAAAATGAAGGCTTTAGTTGTCACTGCTTTTAATGTCCAACTGTGAAGAACCATGGAAGCAAAAATAACAATACAGAGAACGATGCAGAACCTGGTAGCTGTGGTTTGTGGACTGAAACAATGGGAAAGTCACTAGTGGAGAGGACTGTAGAGGGGAAAGAAGAAATTGCATTTCCAGGTTATATTGTGTTGTGGAAAAGGATAGCGGGGTGAGACAAATGAATGCAGACAAGAACACAGTGACTGTCAGAACATCTGCTAAGGGAAAGCAGCTTTTCAATGCTGCAGAGCTGAGCCTGAGTTTGCAAAATAGGAAAGGAACTTGTAAACACAAGTGCCAACAATTAACTGCAGCTATTTATGAGATCCTTTGTTCATGCAAAATTCCAAAGACAGCAACATAGATTCAGTGTTCTGAAGATGGAGGATAAATTTGGGCTGAGGAAACAAGCAGCTAGAATTGGTGAGATCTGAGGAGACTTTTATTCTACAAAGCTATCATTTGGTTGAAAATGAGCTAATATCAGTGCTGCATTTTGATTGGTTGAGAGACTTATCTTCTGAAATAATTCTAAATAATATACCAGGAGCTTGTGAAGGGGAGAGCTGTAGCAGAAGCAACCCTCTCTTGGCAAGGTTTCTGAATGAGCTCAGAAATCTGCAGGCTACAGCAATGTGTGTGTGTTTGCTGGGGGGTGGGGAGTGGCATAGTGCCCTTTCTGCCTAGGGCACCTGGGGATTCCATTTGGTTTTATTTCTGCTAATGTAAACAGATAAAGGCAGTCAGCTATGGGGAAAAAGAGACTCTTTCTGGCTTTTATAAAGGAACAGAGTCCCGCTCTTCCCAAGGGCTGTGATAGGTAACCGCATTAGCATGAAACATTTAGGTAGTTGGGAGAAATACCAGAAAAATTCACAGAAAGCACACTGGCCCATGACTACTAAAACACATCTATGTAACCTCTCTATCCCTGCATAAAACCTGCACACATGTGCTCACACGCACACACACATACACACACACACACACACACAAAGACAAGACATGTACTGAAGGGAAACAACAAAAACAATTGCTGCTTTCTCATTCACTATTTCTCCACAGTTATTGTTTATATTTCCATACAAAAAATAAAAATAAGAGAAAATAGTCTCCAGATAGCTAATACTCATGAAAATTGATATAGAGTTAGAGATTTGCCCAAATGTCTAAAAGAGGAATTTGTAAGTATATGGTGCCCATTCTATGGAAAATGTACTTTTAAGGCATTCTCCACTTTTAAAATATGGTTAAAAATTCCTATGTTCTTGATATCAGAACCCACCCCTTCTATCCTTTTCATCACACAGGTAAGGTCTTTAGGAAAGGAACAAAGGTGTCTAATGGGAATATGGTATGCTATTTTCAGATGTACAATGAGACCTCTTCTTTATTTGTCCATGAAACCCTCAGAGAAAATATCCACTTACAATCATGTGTTATAGTGTTGGTTCTGTTTGGGGACCTATGGAGAGCCAACTATGAATTCAAAGCGTTTGTGATGAAAAAGCAAAGGAGTCAAATGAAATGTGAACTACCGAAGAATGCCTTTATTCCATTTGAGTTTCTATATTTACTTTCCTTAAAGGCTGTATTTACTTTTCTGATCTCTTGATAGCTACAAACTTGATAATTTACTACTTGCTTCCTTGAAGAAGAACTAAGTGGGGGATATTTATAATATTGTATTAAGCAGTTGCAAACAGAATCTAATTTGGTGGTTTCAATTAAAAAAGATTACAGGTAAAAACAAAGGTGTTAGCTTAAATAATTATTCCCAAGAGAAATGTTCAAAGCCACATCCTAGAACTGGCCTGAGGAAAAACCTCCTGTACTGCCCCAACCAAACACTAAATGTTAAGAATTTGACTCTACTTAGCCTTTATTACTGCCAGCCACAATGCTACTTCTGCATCAGGAACTCAGAATTGTAGCATTAGATGTCACTGCCATTTTAAAACCAAATACCTTGGCTATTATCTGTGCTGGCACAAACAGAAACTCCATACCAATATTGCTTCCTTTTGTGTTCACTTCCAAATTGTAGTCTCTCCTAGATATGTCTGATTCATGGGGTCCAAGTCACAGGACCCTATGCTTGTTGCAAAGGATGCTAGGAATTTGAGTTCAGGCTTCAACATTACAGAGGCAGGACTTGTGAGGTGGGGGTTTCCTCAAATATGGAAAAGTTTTTCAAAAGATAATGGGAAGATATGATTATAACACAGGCTTACTATTGGCATTCCTATTTGTATTTCAGTTATTTCTTTAGCTCATGATTTTATCAGCTAGATTCCATACTGTATTTCCCAGTATTTTTATAATTGAATATTTGTATGTGTAACCTAACTGGCATTTATTACACGATCTGAGTTGTACTGAGTAGGTTAGAAGTTCACTGTTGAATGCTTCGAACATTCAATTTTTAGTTAGCCGGCAATACTACCTTATTCAACCACATAATGATCTGTAACATTTTTATAATTTTGCTGCCTTGTGCCAAACTGCTATTTTTAAGACTTTGTTTAACATCATCAACATCCTTGCTCTTTCTTCAATTGGAATTGTTTTCTATGCTAGCATATTCTCTGTCACCAAACTCATAGATTCTGTACCTAGGAGTCTCAGCTATTGCTTTTTATGCCTAAAAGTCTGCATTTACTGGAAGACCTGTGTGTGAAAGAGAGCATGTTTCAGAAGCAGACCAATGTTAAAACAACAAAACTAACAGCAAACTTAACACTTTGAAAGGAAAAATTTATTCCACACCCACCAAGTACTTTTACAATGTGCTGGACACTGACTAGCAGACTAGAGATTGAATAATAAACAGTTGCTACTTTCAAGGGTGGTAAGGCTGTCTAGTGAGGGTGGCAGATACGTGCAGCATGATATAAGAGGAAGGGAGCAACTAGAAAGCTACCAAGGTTTAGCTGTGTGGCTAATGAAAGGCTTGTGTGAAGGGAAGGAGAGGCAAGATTTGGGGTCATAGTTTGTGCATCTTAGAGACATCTTGTGTTTCTGACTGTGTCTTTCATTTAAAATTGTTTGCACAGATAAAGCAAATGTGAAATGTTAATATTTGGGGTATCTAGATGAAGGATATATGGGCATTGTTTGAACTATTCCAACAACTTTTCTGTAGGTTTAATATTATGTCAATATAAAAGTTAAAAATAGAATACAAAGCATTTTGGCAATTACAACTTCATATTTAGACTATGCTTTTCTAACACCATTTTTATATGTTATTTAGAGTCAAGGAATCTACATCTCTAGGATATCTCAGCCTGCTAAGCATTTGACACATTGTTGACTTTTTTACTGACAGTTACATCTGCATGTAGAGGAAAATATCAAGCTGAACTCTTACTCTGGGCTTAATTCCTACCAACAAGACTAATACAGTGTGTGAAGTGAGGATCACAGGAACTTTGGAAGAAAGTGATCTTTTTGTAGTTTCTAAAAGTGGAATGTTAGCAACAGAAATAAAAGTACTCCAGACTTTAGAACCTCATGTTCTTAAAAAATGAGATAGAATGTGGTTATAATCTCATGATCAGGGTTACTGAAAAGTATTCAAGAGAGATGAGAGGTTCTAGAAATTCTTGTAATAAGAAATTAGACTAAAGAGAAGTAAAAAGAAAAAGTAATCTAACTAAAGCAATGTGACTATACAGGGGTTTTTTGATGCACCCAAAAGATTAAAGGAGAAAAAAACAAAGGGAAATGCAGGAGACTGATGCCAATTTAAGCTACATTTCTACATTTCCTACTGCCTAGTACACAACACTGTGGTATGGGAAAAAGGCATAGAAAATTCAAAAGGCACCTGCTCAGTCATCCCAACGGGACAGTAAAGTGATTGACAAAAAGACACCAACAGACACTGTTATAGAAGATATAAAGTTTTTTCAATGGCAAAAGGCATAAGAATGTATGAGATACCTATAGAAAGTGAGAGCTAATATATTATGCTCCCTGCTGGATGCAGAGCAACCTAGGCCTCCCAAAGTTCCCCAAAGAAACAGAATTTAGGAGAAGTGGCATGAAAATCTCCCTGGCCACCTACTGCTTGACTTTGAAATGTCTGGCAGACACCAGTTGTAAATAATTGTATTAAAATACTAGCACACACTTGAGTATTAACAGCAAGACCTGACAATATGAAGGTCATATTTCCAAAAAAATCCCACAAAGGACTCAGGCTTCAGGCCTGAGTTATAACTCTTAATCAATACCCTGCCCTGAGATTTAATATTTTTGCAGTATCGAATTACATTTATAGTGTGATTTATAGATGTTTGACCTTTCAGGCAGACTTCAATAACTTCTTTTTTTTTTAATTTTTTAAAAAATATATCTTTATTGATTTCAGAGAGAGGAAATGAGAGGGAGAGAGAGAGGGAGAAACATCAATGATGAGAGAGTCATTGATCCGCTGCAGCCCGCAACCTGGGCATGTGCCCTGACCGGGAATCGAACCCTGATCGCCTGGATCCTATGTCGATGCTCAACCGCTGAACCACGCCAGGCTGGGCTATAACTTCTTGAACTAGCTAGTGAGAGGACTATATGGTACAATAAAATAGTGAATTAATTTTAACTTTTTAATTAACTGAACAATTTATTAATTTCTCCCAATTTTTTGAGAAACTGAGTAATAATCAATGGCCTCACATTGGCTTGACTTTTTTCTGTGGTGTATGATATCTTTCTTTTCAGCATTATCATGGACTTATGACTTTATTTAGTGTTTTTGTTAACTGTACAAATTATTGTTTTGATTTCATGCACAAATTTTTTTTTATTAGGCCATTGGCAGCCATCGCTTTAGGCCAGTGATTCTCAATATTGGCAATGTCTGGAGACATTTTTGTTTGTTACAACTTGATGGGGAGTGCTACTGGCATCTAGTGGGTGGAGTCACAGTGCTTAGGCCAGCCCCACAAAAAATAACTATGTAGTTCAATATGTCTATGGTTGCAAAACCCTGCTTTTTAGGCTAACTCTTGCATCCTTGTTAAAACACTTTGCTGACTGGTCACAAGTATTCAAGTGCAGAAAAGAAACCAGCCTCATGGGCGAGTTCTGGTTCGAAATAGCTTGTCAGCAAGGTGTTAATACCACCAACAAACACTGTTAAATGACCTCTGGTAGGTCCCAAATAGTTCTCACCCAGGTGATTTATAGGACCTGGCAATATTAGAGGTTTTCATTTTTCTTGTTGTTAGAACTTTAACTCAGAGATTAAAAACACTCTTAACTGAAAGTTCTGTGTGGTCTTGCCAAGACCATTTAACTGTCACTTTTTTTTTAAACTGTCCACAATTTGGCTTCACAGCATCTTCTCATCTAAGCTTGCTGCCCCCATAACCCACTCTCAGGCTTCCTTATGGCAGGGGGGTAGTGAGTAGGAAGAGGGGCTTCTGCTTTGAATAGCTCACACAGCCTGAAGAGGTCTAGGCTGAGCTTGTACAGGGACTGGGGCATCTCCCTCTGTCCTCCCTCCAGAGTCTCCCAGTGGGGCTGTTCCTCCATTTATTGGTCTCTTGAGCTGTGTTTTAGGCTGAATGTTTGTGCCGCCCACTCTCTCAATTCATGTGAAACCCTAATCCCCTGTGTGGCTATGCTTGGAGATGGGGCCCTTAAGGTAGTAAGCAATAAGGTTAAATGAGGTAATAAGGGTGGAGTTCTGATCATATAAGATTAGGGCCTTTAATCAAGAGACACCAGAGAGTTTGTGCTCTCTTACTTCCATTCCCTTTTCCTGCAGCAGCACACTGAAGAAAGGCTATGTGAGGACATAAAAGGTGGCCATCTTCAATTCAGGAAGGGGGCTCTCACCAGAAACTGAATTTGCCTGAATCTTTGATCTTGGGCTTCCACCCTCCAGAACAGTGAGAAAATAAATTTCTGTTGTTTAAGCCAGAGATTCTGTGGTATTTTGTTATGGCAGACAGAGCAGACTAATATAGGCCATCTGGGCAAGAGCATCTGACCCTGTATTAATTCATTTTGGCACTTGTTTTTCTCACTAGTGTTCACTTATTTTTTTTAATATATGTCTTTAGTGATTTCAGAAAAAAGAAGGGAGAGGGAGAGATAGAAACATCAATGATGAGAGAGTCATTGATTGGCTGCCTCCTGCACACTCCCCACTGGGGATCAAGCCCAAAACCCTGGCATGTGCCTTGACCAGGAATCCAACTTCGATCTCCTGGATCATAGGTCGATACTCAACTACTAAGCCATGCCGACTGGGCCTGTTCACTTATTTTTTAAGACCCTCTCTACTTTGTGCAACTTTGAAAAACACTTTCATAGTATTTTTACTAAAGTTTCAGGGAAGAATAAATTTGTCAAAACCTTCCTTATTTCCTAGCTCTCTCTAATTGTCTAATTGTTCAAAGCATATATGTATCCCCTTCTGCCAACCCCAACATTTGTAACTTCGGGAAGGGTAATGTCCTCTTCTTAGTTTAGGAAGCTTGATATTTTGGGAAAATTTATATCTATAATTATGAAGTTAACTATTTACCATTTTAGTTGCATTGCCACAATGCCATTTTAATTAGTAGGCTTAGGAACTGTGTGTTATCTTGAAAATGATGACATGTAGCAATCTATTTTTCAATCATATTTAAACAAATACCTCCTGACTATCCTCTATGCAACAAAACATTTATCTTTCAAATAGAAGTTTCAAAATGAAATTGCTTCTTGTACACCTTAATCAATGGACAGTTGAAACACTTGTGATTTCTACTTGAACTGGTTTGGTCCAATGAGAAAATTACTTTTGAGGGGCTCTCTCTGAACATATTTTTAAAACCACAATTAGATTGCACAGGTTGCAGAGTTCCAAGGTCAAAGTTGAGAGTAACGGAAAAGATTCAGTGCACAAAATTTAAACCAAACTTATTCATAATTAAAATGTAGTGTGGACCCAGGTATTTTTCTTTTTAAACTTTAACTATGTTTTTATTGATTATAGAGAGAAGAAGGGAAAAAGGGAGAGAGAGAGAAACATCAGTTGGTTGTGCCCCAACCGCAACGTAGGTATGTGTCCTGACCAGGAATCAAATGGTGACCTTTTGGTGCAAAAGACAACACTCAACCAATTGAGCCACATCAGCCAGAGCAACCCAGGTATTCGTTATCCACTTTTAAAGTAATATCAGTGAAGATAAAGCTTTACTTAACTTTATCATTGTCACCACTTCCTCCTATGTTTAAAGCCTCTTATTTCTTAAATTCTTAGTGTTCTAAAAATCTGCTGCCTCTGACAAAATCAAAAATAAAAGGTAAAGAATTTTCTCTGCTTAATTTTTATGCTCCTTCCCATTTCACATCAAAAATGCCCAAAGGATTCATTTTTTTCCAAGAAGCAGTTTTGGTCTGTATTTTCATTGCTACCCAGACCAGATATTGTAATTTCTCTTTCAGGTATCTTTGACTCTTTGGTATGAAGCAAAAGAAGCAACTAGGAAATTATAACTGTGACTATTTCCAATATTTAATCCAGGAAGTCAAACTGTGTGGAGTCAAGGAGACAACTGACATACTTCACTGAAACTTTTCCTTTATTCCTAGTCACACTTTTTTTTTTTTTTCCCCCAACAAAGATGATTCACTTGTTATTTTAGCATTCTGGAATAAACACCTTTGTAGTTTCTCTAGTTCTCCATATAAATGCAGCTATCAGAACTCAAGGCCTTTGCAACAATTTCATTTAAACAGTGAGTCAGTGGTGTGATTCATAGAAAGACAACAATAGACATAGCTAGAAATATAAAGTTTCCATGAAGACAGTTCAATGAAATAGAAGACCCACAATATACCCCAGGTGAAAGTAAGGCTTTTGTGTTTCCCAAAGTTTCCCATAGGGACATTCAGCTGTGGATGACAGAGCCAACATGAACCAAGGATTGCACTAGGCATAAGAAATTACCCTTGCTACTCTCATGAAGGTTCATAGCCTTCTAAAAGCTCTCCACAACCCACATGACTGTTCTGGACAGTCTAATTTTCCACTAGCTTCAAAACAACTACAGACAATACCTGAGCACTTGTTGCAGGCTTAGATAAAGGGAGGCAATTTTTCAAGAGCATCACCCAGTAGTCCCTGGCTTAAAGCCTATCTGATGCTCACACTTCCAGTACCCAAATCAAAGTTGTTACGCACCTTAGAACTCTCTTTCCTTCAGTGATTGAGAGCATCAGGATACAGTCAATTGACCAAGAGGGAATCTCAGAGTTACCTTTGACTTCAACTTTCTCACCCTTGCAATCCAATGAAGTTCCAAGTTATGTGGATTCTTCCTGTGAACTATCTCTTAAATGCATCTTTTTTTCTCCATTTCCGTTGCTCCTACTCTAGTTCAGACCTCTCTTTCTTCTCACTCAAAACTACTCCAACAACTTCTGAGTTCATTTCCCTGTTCTTTGTCTGTCTTCTTTCTAAACCATTATCCTCCTTTATCTTTTCCAAGCATACCTCAGATCTTCTCTTTCTCTATAAAATATTCCATAGTGAACTCATTTATACTCTTGAATTAAAATATTATAATTTTGCTGATGAATTATAATTTTATCTCCAGCAAGAGAAATTCTCTGTCAGACTCACACATCCCACATATCCAATAGCCTACTTGATGTTTCCACTGGGATGTCTCATAGGCATCTCAAACAAAGCATGTTTAAAACAGAATAATTAATTTAGCATCCAAATGTATCCTCTCCCATAGTCTTCCCCATCTCAGAAAGTGGTATCACTCTCAACACAGGAGATCAGTTCAGAGACAGTCATCTTTGATTCTTTCTTTTCCCTAATCTCTTACATGCAATGCATATAACAAGTTTTGCTGATGTGCCTCAAGTATCCATCCACATTTATCTACCCTCATGTCACCACCTTAGACTAGGCCACCATCATCCTTCTATCATCTTTTACCTAGACTACTGCAAAAAAAATGTTATCTGGTCTACACCATTTTACTCTTGCTCCTTTCTAATCCATTTTCTACATATCAAGAACACTATTTCAAAACATGATTTGTATCATATCACCTGCTTCAAACCCCTCAATGGCTTCCTGTTCCATTTAAAACTCCATACCAGAGCTTACAATGTGTTGCTCATCTTCCCAATGTCATCTCAAACCATCAGCTTCCAATTTGGGTAATAAGCTCCAGTCATACTGAATTTTTTTTCACTCTTTTGTTTTTAAATTACAGTTTGCATTCAATATTATTTTGTATTAGTTTCAGGTGTACAGCATAGTGATTAGACAAACATATACTTTACAAAGTGTTCCCCCTGATATTTTCAGTACCTCCCTAGCACCTACATAGTTATTACAATATTATTTACTATATTCCCTTGTTGTTATTTACATCCCCAAGACTATTTTGTAACTACACTGAGTTTCTTAAAGTTCCTAGAAGCTGCTAAACTCTTTCCTGCTTCAGGGTCCTTGCAAATGCTGGCCTTTGTGCTTACAATGTTATTATCATCAGTATATGCATAACCAACTTCTCATCTTTTAGGTCTGAGCTCTATTATTACCACTTCTAAAGGCCTTCTTACCATATCTAAAGTAGGAAACTCTTATTAGTCTTTAGCTAAACCATTTGTTTCCTTCATAAGACACCATTATTTATAGCAGTTGTATTTGTTAGTATGTCTCGTTGTTGTTTTCTCTATGTCTTTTCCCACAGTACCTGGTGTATTCCTAGAGTTTAATTGAATAAATTATTTTATATCTCTGCTTTACTTAAAAACTTCTGCTGTTTATCACTTGTCTATAAGATAGTGTTTAAACTCCTTACTATAGCATTTGTCACTCTTTACAATTTAAACCTAATCTACATTTTCAGCATCTTTCCTTTCACTTCCAAGTCTATGAGTATCAGTTTGTATTTTGTTCACTTGTGAACAATGGAAAACACAAATACACAGTGGTTTAAATAATGGGACTAGTTTTTCTCATGTAGCAAAAGTCTGGAAATAGATCATTAGGGGCTGACGTGGTGGATCAACAACATTACAGGAACACAGACTTCTTTTGTTTTTCTGACTTGTCACTGTCAATATGTGGTTTTTGTTTTCATAATTGCAAAAGCCTTGCTGAATCTCCAAATGTTACATCCACATTCCAGATCAAAAGAAAGCTTTCTTCTATACAGTTGTCTTCTATTTATCCAGAAAAAGAAACCCTTCCCATGGACTTCTTCTTACATTTCTGGATAGATCTGTGTCATATAGCCACCTCTAACTACAAGGGAGATTGGGAATTGAGTATTTTTACTTCGGTAGATTTTTTGCCTTGGACAAAATCACAGATCTATGAGTAAAGGAAAAGGGGGAGTGGATCTTAAGTAGAGCCTATTAATATGTACTTCACTGTGCATCATCATGTGCTCTAGCTATATTGGATTATTTTTCACAATTCCCTGAAATACTGTGTAATTCCACAAATCTTTTATCTCTTTGCTCCAGTTGTTATCTCTACTTGCAATGTCTTCTTGCTTCTCAACCTAAAAAAGTTTGACTCATCTTTCAAGACTGACCTTGACTGCCTCCTATCTAAAGTTTTCCTTTATCTTCTGAGACAGGATTAATGTTCCTTGAATTCCTGGAGTGTTCTACAAGAAACATGGGCCTGGACTTACAGTTGTATAGTGAACATCCTGGAATGCTGTAAGCAATCAGTGTTAACGAAGCTGAAAGAGGGGACAAGTCTAGGAGGACGTTTCTCTCTTTTAATCTTCACAATAATCCCATGAGAAAGCAATTACCTTTGTTTTACAGAAAAGGAAACTAAGCCTCAAAGAAATAAAGCATCTTGCCCAATGTCACACAGCTAATAATGTGGTCTTAGAAATTAATTAATTGAAGACCATCCCTTTTCTTTGCAGCATATCTCCTGCCACATTTATTCTTTTAATAGAGATGTCAGCAATCTAAGTTTTATGAACAGGCCTCCTGTTTCTATAAATTAAGTTTTATTGAAACACAACCATGCCCATTCCTTGATCTATTGTGCTGCTTTGCATACTATAGCAGAAGAGTTGAGATAGACCATGTAGCCTATGGCACCTAAAGTATTTACTATCTGCCTCTTTATAGATAAAGTTAGCTGACCTCTGTCTATGCTATGCCATACTGATTCCTGAAATAAACTGAAAGATAAATACCATTAAAAAAGAGGTTTAAAATTATTATTTTTAGAGCAACATTATGAAGCAAAAAGGACTAGGAATCTTTCTTGGGGAAGATATAGCATTAAAAAATGACATATTTTTAAAAAATGACAGAAGAAAAAATGGAATTCAGTAGTTCTGACTTCTTTCTCTGTTCAATAAGAAAGAGAACTATCATTCAAAAGAACTAGGGTGAAAAAAATGATTAACCATTATAAGAATAATTTTTACTTCACAGGGCTGTGTAAAAATGGAATGAACTAAAACATGAGATAAGGCACAATACGCACTGTATAGTCAAGGCTCAATAAACAGAACCTGTGCTTCAGTGTAGCCCAGTCTTCATCAGGTAATGTTGCTTCTGAACTCAACCCCTTTCTTATTGTCAGAACTGCTCTTTGGGAGCAAGGAAAGAAAGAAAGGCCATTTTTACTGTATTAAGTCCAGAATTCCATAAGGTTGGAAAATCCCCCTGATCTATGTTGGTTCCATTTTCTCCAGAAAGCCATTTCCATATCTTGGAGAAAATTGCTGTCTCAGGTAGGAAAGCAATTAAGTCTGAGCCTATTCACTTTTCCTCTGTCTATCTAGCTCAAACAACCCAATTTTTTACCATTACTACTCTCTCACACAGGAGGAGCTGGGGACACAGGATTAGAATAAGGGAGTCCCAGTGGGACTTCAGTGAACTCCAGAGCAACATTCATCACAATCCTCTCAAAATTCCTTGGAGGAAAGTATGAGGAGAGGGAGAAATCTGCCTAGTTAGAGATTTACGTAACCTCAGTGCAGAAACTATGTTCTAACAACTGCAATACAGTCATCTCAGTTAAATACTATGAATTTACTAGAGGCTATATTATTGATGACCTTAGAAAGAGGGTAAATTGTAATTTGAAGGTGAGCAGGGAAGAAACAATGACCATCTGGATCAAAGGTAGCAGAACATTCAACACAAACTGCCTATGACTTTCCTACCAAAAATAACTTGTTTACAGGAGAGGTTTTTTTAGCTTTCAGAAAGCTGAGATAAATGTATGTTTTCTGTGGTGGCTTGTTTTATAACACAGGTTAAACTCTGGAGAAAGGACATTATGGAGCCAAGTCATCTTACATATTCTTAATGATTGTAAAGTGTCTGGATTTACTGCATGGAAAATGCAGGCTATAAAAGCAGAGTGATTCATGCTGTATAAAACCTGCTGTTTGTTCCTCTTTCACTGAATACGGTCAAATCATGGCAACATTCAGTCAAAAGTTGCAGTTGGAGAGCAATAATAAATAAAATATCCCTTAATAAAGTAGTTAAACAGATAATAGCCAATCATTAAAGCTCTGCTTATATATACTGGCAGCTTGCAACTCAGAGCAAACCAAGTGCACCAAACCCCATGTAAATAAATGATAATTCTCAGAGATTTGGGAGCTCCCTCACTGTTGACATGAATAATTCTGACAACTCTATAAATATTAATGATTAAGACATCAAAATAAAACACAGCATTAAGGAGACATGAGGGCCATGCCTTAATAAACCCACTTTTGCTTATGCTGAGTGGTGCAGGAATTCATAAAGTAGCCATCTTTGTTTTTTCCTGCCTTTTGACTAAACATCTTTTATTGCATATATACTCTTAAAACTCAGGAAAATACTGGGAAATATTGCCATTAGCAGCTACCAAGCTATCTGAAACAGACTATGAGATATATATTGATAAGCTTTTGCCAATCCAAAGCAGCCAATAAATATAATTTCTCTTTGCAGTACCACTTTCTGAAGTGTGCATTCTGTTTCTATAGCAACATTCATTTTGTTAACCTGTTACTCACATTAAAAGTCTGTTATTTTTAGCATAATATTTCCAGAAGTCTTTGACAAAGAAAAATGGGAAAAGATTGCAACTTGAAGATAAATGTGATGTTCAATATGAATTCTAATATATAGCATATATGGTCAGCATGTCATTTATTGTGAGATTGCACAAATACAGATTTTTTTAATTTGTATGTTTATAGACTTACAATATCCCATACCTCCTTTGGGGAACAAGGTATGGTATAAATAAGTAACAATATCCAAATGGATTTCTTTTCTATCGATTTTCACTTAAATAAAACCCAAGGAGAGGAACATATTGCTGAGGATTTTTTGTGTGGTAGAGTCAACGCATTTGCTGTTGGAATGCAATTTTAAAATCACTGCTGTAATATTAGGACATGTGATGCTAATGAGATGAATTGCAGCTATGAAAAAAAGTCATATAAGAAATTGATTTGGGGGCAGGGTGGGTGAAGCAGTTCTGTAGATTGCCACATAATAAATTGTGACATAGCCTGCCATTTGACCTTCACAGAAACAAATTGCTTCCTCTTTTTCCAAAATATTGTCTTGTCTTTCACTTCCCTATGAAAAATGAAGTCCCGTGTAGTTTGATATAACATAGCTGGGAATGAGCAATTTTATGAATACTCCCGGATTTCCCTTTATGGATTTCAGTAGGGAGAACATTGTCCTTCTTTTATTACAAGTGATTTTGGAAGTTAAACTTGGGTTGAATTCTTGTGAGGAACAATGATTTCCTAATGTTCTAATTAATGTTTTCTAATTATTATAAAAGCAATGGAATGGAAGCACATGGCTTCTGGAAACAAACTGACTGGGTTTTAATCCTAGCCTCTTTAGTCACTAACCCAGTGACCTTTGGCAATTTACCTACCTATGCCACACTTCAGTTTTCTCATTTGTACAACAGTGACAATGATAGTTTCTATCATAGTGTTGTTGTGAAAATTAATTTGTACATGTAAAATGCCTTAAAAAGTACCTAGTACAGAGCTTTATCAGCAGAGTTATCATTTTTATCCCTTAACCTCAAACTGTATAGCCAGCTTTCTTTCACTATCTTAATTAGAAAAAGACACAATTATTTATCCTGTTACTGATTGGCTGATACAGCTGTGTACAAACTGATATGTAGTTTTCTAACAGGTAAATTGCCAAAGGTAGCACAGTTAGTGATCAGACCTAGGCATTCAGTGCCAGAAGCCAGTCCCTTATCCACTCCACTTTTGCCTTTCTAATAATTAGAAAAGTTTAGTTAGAGCACTAGGAAATGATTATTTCCACCCAGAAATCAAACGATAACTACAAGTCATCTCATTAGGCCCTGTCTTTAGTAGAAATATATATTAACCCAAAGATTGCATTCCCGTATGAGTTCATAGGTTTAAGCATTTCCCCAACACACGTAGACTCAAGGTGATAGTTTCTAAAGAACACTGTCTATGCCCTAGAATTCATCTCCTCCAACTTTAGGTTTATTGAGGTATAATTAACATAGAGTAAAATTAACCATTTTTGTACACAGTTCTATAGGTTTTGACAAGTGTATATAGAAACCACCATTTTATTAAAATATAGAACATTTCTATTACTCCTCTAAATTACCCCCTACCGTTTTGTAGTCAACACCCCTTCTCCCACTTCCAGTCCCTAGAAACTAATAGTCTATTTTTTTTCTCCAATACATTTGCCTTTTCCTGAATGCTATATAAATGGAATCATTCAGTATGTAACCTTTTAAGACTGGCTTCTTTTACTTAGAATAATACATTTGAGATTTATCAATGTTTTATGTATCAGTAGTTCATTATATTTACAGATGGATACTATTTCATTGTATGAATGTATACACTTTTAAAACTCAGTCTTAAGCCCATGACAAAAGTACAGTGAGCCTTTTTAATGCTCCAAAAATATATAATTATAATACAGATGAAGATTATATAGTCTCTTAAAAGTAGCAGAGATTTCTGATGTTATGTCACATAATGGAGAATCCTAAGAGCTCAAATCATTGAAACCTATAAAATAATTGTGTTTTTTAATTTATCTCTATTGTTGAAAATATTAAAGATGTCCCTCTTTTTTCCCCCTTTGATCCCCTCTACGCTGCATCTGCCCCACCCCCAGGCCTTCGCCATACCATTGTCTGTGCCCATAGAGTATGCATATATGCATGTAAGTTCTTTGATTAATCTCTCCCCAGCCACTCCCTCACCCCCACCTTCCCTCTGAGATCCCTCAATCTATTTCATGCTTCTATGTCTCTGGATCTATTTTGTTTATCAGTTTATTTTGTTCATGATATTCCACATAAGAGTGAGATCATGTAATGCTTGTCTTTCTGACTGGGGTATTTTACTTTAGCATAATACTCTTAAGTTCCATCCATGCTATCCCAAAAGGTAAGAGATCCTTTTTTACAGCTGTATAGTATTCCATGGCGTAAATGTCCCACAGCTTTTTTATCCACTTATCTACTGATGGGCACTTGAGCTGTTTCCAAATGTTAGCTATTGTAAATTGTGCTGCTATGAACACAGAGGGGTATAAATTTTTTCTGATTAGTGTTTCAGGTTTTTTAGGATATATTCCTAGAAGCGGGATCACTGTGTCAAATGGCAGTTTGATTTTTTTAAATTTTTCTTTATTGTTGAAAGTACTACAGGTGCCCCATTTTTCCTCCCTCATTGACTCCCTTCACTTCGCTCTCACTTCTTCCCTAGGCCTTCACCCCATTATTGTCTGCATCCATGGTTTATGTATATATGCATATATCTTCTTTGGTTAATCTCTTCCTAACCACCACTACCTTTCCCTCTGAAATATGATCGTCTGTTGCATGAGTCAATGTCTCTGGATCTATTTCGTTTGTCAGGTTCTTTTGTTAGCTTCTTCTTAAAGAAGACCCTTCAACATTTCATGTAGTACTGGTCTGGTGGTGATGAACTACTTTAGCTTTTCCTTGTCTGAGAAGCTCTTTATCTGACCTTCAATTCTAAATGATAGCTTTGCTGGGTAGAGTAATTTTGGTTGTAGGTTCTTATTTTTCATCACTTTGAATATTTCTTGGCACTCCCTTCTGGCCTGCAAGGTTTCTGTTGAGAAATCAGCTGACAGTCATATGGGTGCTCCATTGTAGGTAACTAACTGCTTTTCTCTTGCTGCTTTTAAGATTCTCTCTTTGTTTTAAACTTTGGCATTTTAATTATGATGTGTATTGGTGTGGGCCTTTTTGGGTTCCTCTTCTTTGGGACTCTTTGTGCTTCCTGGACTTGTAAGTCTATTTCTTTCATCAGATAAGGGAAGTTTTCTGTCATTATATTTTCAAACATGTTTTCAATTTCTTGCTCTCTTTTTTCTCCTTATGGCACATCCATAATGTGAATGTTGGGCCATTCCAAGTAGTCCCAGAGACTCCTTATGCTATCTTCATATTTCTGTATTCTTTTTTATTTTTGTTCTTCTGGTTGGGTGTTTTTTGCTTCTTCATGTTCCAAATTGCTGATTTGATTCTCAGCGTCCTCTACTTTACTGTTGATTCCCTCTAAATTATTCTTCATTTCAGTTTGTGTAGACTTCATTTCTGATTGGTTCTTTATTATGTCAGCAGTTTCCTTAATAGTCTTACTAAGATCCTTGAGCATCTTTATAATCATTGTTTTGTACTCTGTATCTAGTAGCTTTCTTGGTTCCATTTCATTTAGTTCTTTTTCTGGAGATTTCTTCTGTTCTTTCCTTTGTGACATGTTTCTTTGTCTCTGCATTTTGGTTGCTTTCTGGTGTTTGTTTCTATTTATTAGATAGAGCTGCTATGTCTTCTGGAACTGGCAGAGTGGCTTTGTGTAGTAGGTATCCTGTAAGGCCCGGTGGCTCAGCCTCCCCAGTCACCTCAGCTGGACCTTCTAAGTGCTCCCCTGTATGTGCTGTGTGCACTGTCCTGTTGTAGTTGAGATTTGGTTGCTATTGGCATCACTGGGAGGAATTAACTTCCAGGCCAATTGGCTGTGAGGACCAGCTGCAACTACAGCCAAAAAGCTGCTGTGCTGGAGACACCCCTATGGAGCAGGATTTACTTCAGTGGAGCTTTGGTGTTCACTGAGTCCGCTCATTGAGTCTATGACTTGTGGATGTGGTAGGGTTGTAATCCAACATGGTTGAAACTGACAACTGGGGGCACTGTCTCTGGGACGTCCTGGGAGGTGCAAAGTCAGCCTCTGCCTGTGCCCTGCCCAGGGCCATCCAGCATGAGCTACACAGCAATTTGTAGATGGCTGATACTTATGCTGGGCTTGGAGTTGTCCAAGAGAGGCCAAGCTATGAACCAATGCAGGCTGCTGCTAGTGCCAAGCTTGCGACCAGTTATTGAGAGGTATGGGGCATGGTGTGCCCAGCTGCTGCTTGTTTGAGAGATTTTAGGAAAGTCCAAAGCATGAGGCTAGAGAGGCCATTTCCATCCACAAGCCCCAGGAAATGGCTTGGATGAGCTTGCAAGTAGGGAGGCGCAGAGTCCCTGGGTATCAACAGGGCAGGGCAAAACGTGTGAGTCAGGTTGATGGAGATTCAGAAAAGGCACCTGCCTGCTGGCTCTGTGGGGGGAGGGCTTGTCAAAAGAGCAATGGTCTCTGCCAGCTCTTTTGTCTGTGAGAAAGCTTCCCCTCCAGCTCTCTTCCTGATTCCAGGCAAGTTCGTTTCTCTCAAAATGTGCCAGGTTTGTTTCATGCTGCTGCCCACCAATGGAGCTCAGAGGGAGTGCCTCTGAGTAAGTCTGTGTGCCAGCCTTTTAAAAGGAGCTTCCTGGGACTCCTGCAGCCTCCACATCTCTCAGCCACAATCCCTGCTGGTTTTTAGAGCCCGAAGTTGTGGGCCCTTCTCTTCCCAGCACTGGAACCCTGGGCTGGGGGCCTGGTGTGGGGCTGGGATCCCTCGTTCCTCTGGGAAACCTCCACCATCGATGTATCCCTCCCAGTTTTAAATTGCTACACCTGAGTGTGGGACCGCTGCCGCGTCTCTGAGGTTCAGCCTAGTTTCTGCCCTGAGTCTCCGCCCCTCCTACCAGTCTCGATGTGCTCCTTCAGTTCCCTTGTTGTAGGACTTCTGTTCAGCTAGATTTCAGGAGGTTCTGAATGATGGTTGTTCTATATTTTAGTTGTAATTTTGATGTGGTTGTGGGAGGTGGCAGGTAGCATTGTTATCTATGCTGCTATCTTGATACTACACATTGGCAGTTTGATTTTTAATTTTTTGAGGAATCTCCACACTATTTTCCATGGTAGCTGCACCAGTCTGCATTCTCACCAGCAATGTACTAGGGTGACCTTTTCTATACATCCTCGCTAGTACTTGTCGTTTGTTAATTTGTTGATGGTAGCCATTCTAACAGGTATTAAGTGATACCTCATTGTGGTTTTAATTTATATCTCTCTGATGATTAGTGACTTTGAGAATTTTTTCATATGTCTCTTTACCATCTGTATGTCTTCTGCCCAAAGCAATCTATAAATTCAATGCAATCCTTATTAAACTACCACTTGCATATTTCACATATCTAAAACAAACACTTAAAAAATTTATGTAGAACCAAAAAAGACCCCAAATAGCCATGGCAATCTTAATAAAGAAGAACAAAGTTGGAGGGATCACAATACTAGATATCAAGTTATACTACAAAGCCACTGTAATCAAACAGCCTGGTACTGGCACAAGAACAGACATATAGATCAGTGTAACAGAACAGAGAACCCAGAAATCAACCCAAGCCATTACGTTCAATTAATATTTAACAAAGGAGGTAAGAACATACAATGAAGTAAAGACAGTCTCTTCAATAAATGGTGTTGGGAAAATTGGACAGGTACATGCGAAAAAATAAAACTAGATCACCAACTTACACCATACACAAAAGTATACTCAAAATGGATAAAAGACTTAAATTTAAGACATGAAACCATAAAAATCCTAGAAGAAAACGTAAGGAGCAAAATCTCAGACGTCTTTCATAGCAATATGTTTGCTGATACATCTCCTAGGGAAAGAGAAACAATGGAGAAAATAAACAAATGAGACTACATCAAAATAAAAAGCTTCTGCCCAGCAAAAGAACCACCAACAAAATGAAAAGGGAGCCCACTGTATGGGAGAACATATTTGTCAATGACACGTCTGACAAATTTCTAAAATATATAAGGAACTCATACAACTTAACAAAAGGAAGATAAACAATCCAATTAAAAAATGAGCAAAAAAACTAAATAAACACTTCTTCGAAGAGGATATACAGATAAAATAAGTGTTTTGTATTGTTAGTGTAGTATCCCATCTATGTTTCTAGTACAGAGAGGATGAAGGGGGAAGTATTAGAAAAGTAATCTTCAACACAAATCTTATCTCTGGAAAGATTGTTAATTAGTAGAGAAAGACAGGTGCAATAAAATACAAAAGGTAGACAAATTTACCTTAATCAAACAGTTATAATCATAAAAGCTGTAGTTTTCGTTTTCCCTTCAATATCTTTTACCAAATAGGCAGCAACGGAGAAACATAGGTGTATGGGATATGTCAAGTGGAGTGTGCTTTGAGGCAATGCTTATATCATTCACCTTTGCAATTTCTCCTTTTGGTTCATGGTATATAATAATTGGTATAACAAATTATGGTATAATTATGGTATGGTATAATTATTGGTATAACAAAATATGTTTCATGAATATAAAATTTACTTTTTGGTAGTAATGTTAACAAATAAGGAGTTGTAAATTTGGCCCATGATCTCTTAAAAATCATCTTTTGGGGGCTAATCTGGGCTGAGATACAAAAATTTCTGGAAGTGCTGTTTCAGCTGCACCATATCTCCTTCTTAAGACTTCCCATCTGGATCATAATTCCTTTCAATAAAGTGGTCGTAGACTAATAACTTGATTTTCTCTGTTGCCAATGAAAAGGGATGGTGGAAGAAGCATTTTGAATTGCTGCCTTCCAGTGATTCACCCCAGGCATTTGAAAATATATTATCAGCTTATTTTCCAAGGAATACTCTTCTCATTAATGATTTTTACTTATTATTTATTTTTATTACCTATTTTTGAAAACAAGACTGGTATTATCAGTCATTTGATCCTAAAGTTATACTCTCAAAAAAAGTTAACTTTCTCCCCATTAGGACATTTTCCAATACAATAAAATATTTTTGCCATAAATGTTAATAGTAAGTATATGAAGAAAAATTGCTTGATAATTGCTGTCTGGGTAAATGCTAATTACTCCATGAGCAAGCCTAGAATTTTAAATATAAAATTGTTATATTTATTACAATTTTCAAGGCTCAATTTCCATGACTAGTAAGTATCTGCACACTCAGGTTTACTAGTGTGAATTATGATATGTGCAGAAAGGAACATTTCTGGCTCCATTTACTTGTAAAAGGGCTGCTTAACTTTAAGTACTTACATATAAGTAGATATTGAGGGGATTTTTAGTTAAAAATTTAAAACCAATATAGATTAATTGAGAAAAACTATACTTCAGGGGGAGAGAGCTATATACAACTAACTTTAACATAATCATTTACAACAAAATATAAATAAGTGGAAATATTATTCTGGAATTTAAGTCCAAATTCTTTCTTCCTGTCTTATCACTTTTTATTCCAAAATGGATTTACCATATTAGTCATAGGAGATGAAAAGATATAGATAGGGCTAGAATTCTGAATATCCAACTTCTCAGCCAGCTGTTGATATCATGAAAGGTAAATTAATGTGGAGACCCTGATCCCTCCCGAGCTAGATTGAAACACAAGGTTTCCCATTATGATTCTGTATGAAGGCCACATTTTAAAGGAGACTGGGTAGTTTCCAGGGCCCCTTGCTCCCAGGTACACTTGCTAATCTTGAGTATCAGCATCTTTCCAGTTGATGGTAAGTAGAGTTAAGGAAGCATGAATGCAAGACAATGGATTTAAAAGGAAATACTTATTCCATCCAGAGACAAGGCAGAGTTATCCTGTGCTGACCACCTATTTAATAAAGGAAGAAAAATCCTCATAGAGTCGATTCAAAAGAGAGCTAAAAATATATCCATGTTTCCTACATTGTCCAATTTGGTGGCATACAGCTTTTCAAAGTATTCTTTTATGATACTTTGCATTTCTGTGGTATCTGTTGTCACTTCATTTCTGATTTTATTTATTTGGCTTTTCTTACTTTTTTCCTTAGTGAGTTTTATATAATGTTATTAAACAATGTTAGCTCAATGAGAAAGAGAGAGAGATAAAGAGAGAGAGAGCCTAAAGCTAAAGAAAAGGTGACTAGGAACTTACTTAGATATAGTAGCAGGGATTTAGCAACCTATCTAAAAAAATAAAATACTGGACAAAGTATATGAAACAGTATTTGTTAAGTCATAGACATCAGGCTATAAAGGATATAAACCCTGACAGATGGAACTTACTATTGCCCCAACTAACTGCTTTGAGAGAACTTCCAGGCCACCATGTGTACATTCCAGACAGAATGTATCAAACTCCCCAAGTTGAGGACATATTGCTAATAGTACTTGGAGAACAAAATATCTAGAATTAACAAAAATAGCACTTGAGAGACAAGAGCTGCACAAAGAGAAAATTCTACAGATTTATAGAGAGTCTCTCTTAAATATTAAATGTACCTATCAGCACATGCATAAAAAAATAAACAAAACAAACTGCCCAAGACCAAGGAAAAAAAATAGCCAAAAGGATTAGAGGGTACAGTACCAGGTGATAACACAGAGCCGTTAATAGTGCCTGTTCTCACCAGCCAGACTGATAATATTCCTAATTCATGGAGTGTTAAGTAGAGTCATCCGAAGAACTTTGCCTCAGTAGTCGAGAATAATTACTTCTAGACTAAATGCCACCCCATTCCTGACAAACAGGTCTTAAAAACAAGACCAAAAATAATCAAACTGTTAACCTACAACAGGCTCAAGAATATTTATAGGAATATAAAAGTATCCAGCATCCAACAAAGTAAAATTCATAATGTGTCACATCCTATTAAATATTACTAGGCAAGCAATGAAGCAGGAAAACAAAACTCAAAATGAAGATAATAATATAATCAACCAAAACACCCAGAACTGGCACAGATATTTGACCTGATAGACAATGACATTAAAATAGCAAATATAACTCTGTTCCATACGTTTTAAAAGTTAGAGGAAAAATTGAACATGTTAAGTAGAGACATTGAAGATATTAAAAAGTGAAGACCTAATTCAAAATTATAGAGATAAAAACAATGTGTTATATGAAAAATGTGCTGGATGAGATGGCAGATTAAGTGTTGCAGAATAAATGATGAGTGAACTTAAAGACAAAATCATAGAAACTATCTGTAACACAGATACAGAAACACAATAAAATTTAAATGAACAGCTTGCCAAGGAGCTCTGGAAAAACTTCACACATCTAATGTATATTGAATTAGCCTACCTTAAAAAAGAGGAAATATACTGCCCAGCCGGGTGTGGTTTAGCAGTTGAGCATCGACCTAGGATCCAGGTGATCAAGGTTCGATCCCCAGTCAGGGCACATGCCCAGGTTGTGCGCTGCAGCCAATCAATGACTCTCTCATCATTGATGTTTCTATCTCTCTCTCTCTCCTTCTCCTTTCCTCTCTCTGAAATCAATAAAGATATATTAAAAAAAAAGAGAGAGAAAATATAAATGGGGATTTAAAAATATTTGAAGAAATAATGGCCCCCAAATTTCCAAATTTGGTTAAAAGTACAATCCTAGATCTCCAAGATCAATGAAACTCAAGTACAAAATACATGAAGAAAAACACACAAAAGCACACCATAATCAAATTCTCAAAACCAGGCATAAAGAGAAAATCTTAAAAGTGGTTATAAGAAAAAAGATGTTACATAAAATGAAACAAAGGTAAGAATGACAGCAGATTTCTTATCAGAAATAATGCAAAAGACAGTGGATCAACATCTTTCAAGTACTGTCAACCTAGAATTCTCTACCTTTCAAAAATAGCATTCAAAAATAAAGGTAACATGAAGACCTTTTCAGCCACAAAAATGCTGAAAGAATTCATCACCAGAAGACTTATAGTACAAGAAATGTTAAAGGAAATTGATCAGGCAACATGTTCTTAGAAACTTTATTTGTTATAGGCAAAAACTGAAATCATCCCAAATGTCCATTATTAAGTGAATGGGTAAACAAATTAGTGTATATTTATACAATAGAATATCATTTAGTAATAAAAAGAAATGAAGTATCCATACATACAACATCATGGATAAATCTCAGTGTAATTATTCTAAATAAAAAAAGCCAGGTCAAAAAAGAGTACATACAGTATAATTTCAAGATCATGGTGGTGTCTCCTGCCCTGATTCATTCCAATGCTCTTCATTCTTGAGGATTAATTTATGGGGAGGGAGAGAGTCAGAAAACAGACTTGAACTCAAACTTAGAAGCAAATATTAGGTAGGTTACAAAATACATACAAGATAGCGATAAAAAAGCAAGTGAGAAAATGAAGAAGTTGGCAAAAATGTACATGAGATAAGCAAGTTCAAGACAGATGTGAGGTCAGGAAACAAAATATTTATTGTAAAGACCTGTGCACACACAAGATGCGAGTCATGAATTTGGCTCTAAGTTTCCAATGATCAACTCAAAGATGGAAGAAAGTTATTCAAGATGGTTAAAAAATGAAAACCAAGGGCTTTAGAGATAGTACAGCAGAGGCCAGACAATAGTCATAAAGAAGAGACATTTATTGCAATGAAAAATATCCAAATAATCTCAATAAAATTGTACAAAAATACAACAGAACCAATTTCATTTAAGTTTTTCTTGCAATGTCCCTCAATATAGGGAAAATGACATAAATCCAATGTGACTCAATAAAAACGGAATGTTGTAGGGAAAGGGCAGCAAGCAAAAACAACATGGTATAGGTGTGTGGCTCTCTGAAGATCTAGGTTAATCTAAGGATAAATTTTAGTATTTAGAGAAGTTTGCATGTCTTTCAATTGTTCTCCATTCATAGAATGAGTTTTTTGGTAATAATATTTAAGAATGAATCCAAAGTTTTCTGTATCTAAAGTACATAATGTCTATGTTGGTGGTGAAATAAACATCTAAAAGTTTTTTTAAAATTAAAATGTGAAAGTTGTTCAGTTAAAGGAAAGCAAGTGGCTCAGCTTCTCATAGAGCTGGTCAAAAAGATATACGCAGAGAAGACCCTAGATTTTCTAAAAAAAACAATTGTGGGTCTTTCCTTCCAAATGAATTAATAATAAGCAATTGAGAATTGAGATTCAGGAATTTTACCCTAAAAATCTTTAAAATGGGCATCACCAAATGCTAACTATTCCAAAAAAGAGATATAGATGGATGATAATGAGGTAAATAGATGAGAAGGCAGGTAGGTAGCTTGATAGATAGTTACATTTGCTGATAGATACAATGCCTAAATTTAAGTAAGGGAACATCTTAGGAAGCTCTCCCCCCCCCATGTTGACTATTAAATTCGACTACATTTTTTAGCCAGAAGATATTTACTTGTTGCAGAGTTGAGGCGAGGTCTTTCCTTCTATCTATACAGTGGTGAAGTCCCTGCCGGAATATTTTGATATGGTTCTGAACTATCGTTTCCTATGATTGCTCAAGTTCTATTCATTCTTTTCTACAAGACTCATTATATTTTGTCCTACATTGGTCCCTTATCTGTCATACAGGGTTTTTTTGTATCAGAACTTCACCAATGATTACAGTAAATTCTCAGAAGCCATAGGCAATCAATCCTAAAGAATATTCTAAATAGAATTCACTCTCTATTATTTTCTCACTATCTTGTAAATGGTTTAGCTATTTATTTTCATGGTTTTTCCAGACCTTTGGCCGTTTACCTAAGTATCTTTTGCGGCTTCAGTGCTCAACCCCAGTAAAATAATGGGGTGGGGTAGCAGTGTAAATACCTTTAATTTTATCAGCAACAGTAATTTCTAGTTGGCCTTAATCTAAGAACAGATTCTTCAGTTGTATAAAACATAAATAAGATTTAGGCACTTCATGTGTGACACTCCAACCCATGCAGCAATTTAGGGGCTTTTCCCATTCATAGCTGGAACTTTTAGAGTTGTAGCATTATTAGTCCAAGGTTTTTAATTGAACTGTCAATACATTTTAAGCTCTTCTTTCTCAGTGACTCTCTCAGAAGTATAAAAATGACCTTTCTGTCGTTCTGCACTAAAATTTTGTCCTTTCATCCCAAGACTAAGGCTAAAAGTATTCTCCATACTTGCTTCATGACCACCTTCTCTCTGCTTCTCATTTGAGAGGGTCCCTGCATTTGCATCCAGGTAAGGTGCACCTACATGATTAGGTCTCTAAGGCACCCTCATTAGCTACTTTTTTTTTTTTTTTTTACTATTCATCTGAGGATATGCTTTTATTGGTTTTAGAGAGAGAGGAAGGGGGAGAGAGAGAAAGAGAGAGAGAGAGAAATATCGACGTGAGAGAGAAACATAGATTGGTTGTGGGATACACCCTGACATGGAGTGGAACCCACAACTTAGGTATGTGTCCTGACTGGGAATCGAACCTGCAGCCTTTTGGTGTACAGGATGATGCTCCAACCAGCTGAGCCACCCAGTCAGGGCTCATTAGCTACTTTTGATCTGGTTTTTCCCTTTATCTTCTGAATCTAAATCCATAGTCAGAGATCCTTATTTGCCCTCTCTTCTACATAGTTTTTGTTTGTTTGTTTGTTTGTTTTAATATATCTTTATTGATTTCAGAGAGAGAAGAGGAGAGGGAGAGAAAGAGATAGAAACATCAATGATGAGAGAGTCATTGATCGGCTGCCTCCTGCACACCCCTGACTGGGGACCGAGCCCACAACCCAGGCATGTGCCCTGACCAGGAATCGAACCCCGATCGCCTGGACCCTAGGTCGATGCTCAACCGCTGAGCCATGCCCGGCCAGGCTATATAGTTTTTTTTAATGTGAAGATTTTTTAAATTGAATTTATTGGGGTGACACTTTTATCACTACATCTTTGATCCTGGCAGCCAAATGCATTCACACTGTTATTTCTATCATTTATAACTTACTATCCTTTAAATTTTACTGGATGTCTAATCTCAGTTGGTAATTCCTACATGCCTCTCTCTTCATAACCATTTTCCTGGAACTTCAAAGGTCAGAAGCTGCAGTGAACAGGGAAGGAGGAAAAGGAGGTATAGGAGACTTAATGAAAGAAGCCCTGAACTTCTTCCAGAGCCTTAACATTAGAGTAAACACAGTGCCCTGTGAAACTGCAGTGATGCACAAAGTTTGACAGATTGACTGATAACATTAACAAAGCCAGCTCTTATACCTATATTCTGATTTTAATTTATACTTGTTTTTCAAAACTAAACTTTGAATAAAATGTAGCTAAAAAGATGTTGTAGACACTGTATAGAAATTCAGTAAAGCCCGGCTGGGTGTGGCTCAGCGGTTGAGCAATGACCTAGGATCCAGGTGATCAGGGTTCGATTCCGGGTCAGGGCACATGCCTGGATTGCGGGCTGCAGCCCATCAATGACTCTCTTGTCGTTAATGGTTCTATCTCTCTCTCTCCCTCTCCTTTCCTCTCTCTGAAATCAATAAAGATATATTTTTTTTAAAAAAGGAAAAAGAAATTCAGTAAAAAATAACTGACACATTTGAATAAAGATCATTTTAAATTCTAAATGGAAAGCCACAATTTATACCTGATATCACTCTATGAAGAGGTTTCTGATATTCAGTGAAGTTACTGAAAAATACACATTAATAGAATGAAATATGATGATCAATATTGGAATATTTACTTCTGCAATCTGGTTACATAAGATAATATTGGATATCATCACTTTTGTTCTTTTCAAAAATAAAAAACCTAGTAAATTTTTTAATGTAGTTTCATCTGACTTTCACAGGTGAAAACATGTTCTATTTGTTGTGTACTGCTCATCCTGGAGTTCTACCAAAAATTCAGAAAACTGTTTTCTCCAATGATCTTTCTATCCAAGCACAGTCAGTGTCCTAGGGATTTCTGGTCATTTCATCTGAAAGATTAGCATATAGAATAATGCAATCCCATGAAGGATTCTCAATATGTTTTTTATTGGCATCGCTGTATTTCTGGTTCAATTTTTAAAAGTAGGACAATGGAGAACTAAGAAGCAATATCTTTCTGGCTTATATGATTACAAAAAAGGTCTTGCAGTGGGCTCGTGAGGCAGGTAAATGCAGTATTTTCTATTATTCTGTCAATATTGACTTAAGAAATTGTTCATTTCAATTTAGGCTTGTGTCCTGTGAAACAGCCTTAGTAATAAAACGCCAGGACCCTGTTGACTACACACTTTTATTTTACTTTTTTTTAATATTAATTTCCTTTTCTTAATCCCATGTTGTCTCTTCTTATTTTTTCCACATGTAATTGTCTTTCAAATAAATTTTCCTGTTTTTCAGGTTTTCCATTATTGTACATGGGGGCTACATTTTCTTTGAGTTACATAACTTTTAAAAATTCTGACATCTTTGAGATATTTTTCTGAATCTTTATCCTCTGAGTATTTTTGACATATCTCAAAAATTACATAATTGAATCAGATAAACTTTCCAAGTAGTTTTAAAAACTAAAAGAAATAAAGTAAAATGGTAACAGAAGACCAAATTGCAATTGCCATTTCAATTGCAAATAAAAATATAAATAATAAAGTCAAATTCCCCTGATTTTCATACCTATAGTACCTCTGTTTATTGAGTCAGAAAAGATAAAATGGGAGAGCTAAAAGTTATATTCCTAAGAACATGCTTAAATATATGATGATTTGAACTTGACCTCCTAAAAATTCCTATAGATCTCTGACCTGTGCATTTATAACATTGCCCTTCTGATAATTCAACCTCCTGAAGAGCTTTGCTACTCTGATAATTAAGTCCTAAGCTTGATCTTCACTTTTTCTACCCCATGACTATAGAAGGACAGCCTCTTTCTGTGCTGTCAAGAAGACCATCTGACTTACACATGTAGCTTTTAATTACTGATTAATCTGTTTTGGTATTGCATTGCCTCTATCCAATACAATGGTTCCCAACAATAACTATCCAGTGCCAAGTTTTTAAAATCACTACTTCCCCAAACATCTCAAATGCCTGAGATATTGCAGACACAGGTGCATGTCACTCCACCAATATCTTATAAGAGTTTACCACTGATATAAATTTTAACAATTGTACAATCACAACATTCCAAGGGCTTTCCATACTCTGCCTACAACCAGTGTTGGAGTCTGGATTGTCAGCCAGCCTACAGATGATTCATTGCCAAAATACCATTTTAGAATCTATCTATGACCACTTTTTTACAAACTTTCATGGGCCAAGTTTCCAGAGAAACAGACTCTGAGATTCTGAGATTTGCATGCAGGAGGTTTACTGGGAATGTTATTGGACCAAAAGAGAAACAAGGAAATCAAGATTGAGCATAAAAAGAAAGGTTGAACTACGGTACAGTCATACCACCAACTTTAGTTAATTCAATGGGGGAGCTCTAAAGCTGAGGTAAATTTTCAGAGGTTCCCTACTCTTAAGGCTCTGTACACCAGCATTAGCCAATCATGAAATATAACCTTGGGTGATACAATATGTTCTGCTCAAGGGTAAGACCCAGAGAGTGCACAACTGTGGCCCACCAGTACCCAACACTCCAGGCAGACGGTGGAATAAGTGATTCTTTCCTGAAAGGGCATCTGGGTGGTATAGCATAGTATTCATTACACCAATAATATACAAAGAGATCTACAACTGAATTAACAAAACTAATTTTATGTAAAAAATCAATTCTTAGGAAAGGAAATTCAAATGGAAAAAATATGAAAAGGATGCTCAGCCTAATGAGAAGTAATAAAAATTGAAATTTAAAAAAGATATTATTATTCATTAGATAATATATATCTTTAAATATTAATAATATTTAGTGGTGATAACACAAGGGAAGTAGACTTTACTTGCTAATGGGAATATGTTTATGACCATAATTGGACAAATTGTTCAGTATTTAATAGCATTAAAATGCAAAATAAGGTACCCTATTTCTTCCAGATTAATTTATAGATTTAATGTAGTCCCAATGAAAACCCCCAAAGTATTGTTTGTGTAAATTGACAAACTGATTCTAAAATGCATGTAGAAATGCAAAAGATCAAAAATCACCAAGGCAATTTTGAAGAAGAAAAACAATTGAGAAAGCTTTCATTACCAATACCAATATTTATTATAAAGAGACAGGAATTAAGAGAGGGTGGTTTGGTATAAGGATAAACTAATAGACAAATAAAATAAAATAAAAAGCCAAGAAACAGACCATCCAGATCACCAATTTACAACAAAGGTGCCAGCCATTGAAGTGCAGTAAAATGGGTAGACTTTTCAATAAATAATGTTGGGTGAATTAATTAGATTGCCATATGAAAAAATAAATGAATCTTGACCTCTACCTCACCCTATATATATTTTAAAATGAACTCCAAGTGGGAGATAAACCTAAATGTTAAAGGCAATCAATAAAGTTTCTGAGGCCAGCTGGTTTTGCTCAGTGGTTGAACATCGACCCATGAACCTAGAGGTCACAGCTCATTCCTGGTCAGGGCACATGCCCAGGTTGAGGGCTCTATCCCCAGTAGGGGTGCATGCAGGAGGCAGTTGATCAATGACTCTCTCTTCACTGATGTTTCTATCTCTCTCTCCCTCTCCCTTCTTGTCTGTGAAATCAGTAAAAAAATGTATTTAAAACAAAACAAAAAATAAATAAAATAAATAAATTTTCTGAAATAGCATCGTCCAAGACAACTTTCTGAGATGATGGCAATATTCTCTCTGTGTGCTCTCTGTGTGTATTCACATTTGGTAGCTGAGCAGTTAAACTAAGAAACTAAATTTTTAATTTTATTTAAATTGAATTAATTTAAATTTAAATAGCTACATGGTTTCCATATCGGACGTTGCAGTTCTAAAAGATAACATAGAAGAATATCTGTGATGATGATTGGATGTGTTAACTTGACTAGGCTGAACTACAGTTCCAAGGGAGATTCTCTGGCAAGAGTTGGGGAATTGAAAGGAAGCAGCAGCTATCTTGTAGCATACACAGAATTAATCTGGGTGCCGCTGTAAATGGATTTTGCAAAGGCAATTCAGGTTCATAATCAGTTGACTTTACATTAACCAAAAGGAATATTATCTCTGTGGGGCTGATTTAATAAAGGGCTTAGGTCTTCCCTGAGCTCAGAAACTCCAAACAGCTCCTGGGTCTGCAATTGTTTTCCCACCCCTCCTGAGTCTTTCTTCCTAACTGCTGCCTGTGGACAATAAAATTTACCCATGCTGTGCTGTTCCAGATTAATAGTGGTCTTCCTGCCTACCTGCCTATGGATGAGTTTTAGCCAGTGCCTGTGGGATGGCAGCCTGCTTATGATCTTGCCTTCCTGATTATCTACAGATTTGGGGCCTACTTAGGTAGCCCCCACAAAATGCAATAACAATAAAGGAAATGATTGGCTAAATTTACTCCATTAAAATTAGAAACTTCTCATTATCAAAAGACTGTATTAAGTCAGTAAAGAAGCAAGGACTGGATTAGGAGAAGATATCTGATGTTTACGTATTTCATGCCCAGAATGTATATTTTAAAAATGCCTCCAAATCAACAAGAAACAGGCAAACCATTTCTGGTTTGTTTTTGTTTTTTAATGGACAAAAAAAGTAAGTGGACATTTCACAAAAGAAAATATTCAAAGAGCCAATGAAAAGGTACTCACCTTCATTAGTTATCAAGAAAATACAATTAGAACCACAGTAAGATATACACCAACTGGAATGGCTAAAATTAAAACAACAACAACAACAATAATAAAGTTTAAAAACCTTCTAATACTATGTGTTGATCAAGATATGGAACAAATGGAACAATCTTATGCTACTGACGAGAAAATAAATTTATACATTTACTTTAAAAATCAGAGCAGAAGTGTGTGTGTGTGCATCCAATTTATCATGTTTTTCATCTATGATTAGTGCTTTTTCTATCGGGTTAAGAAAATTTGCCTACTCTAAGGTCATGACTATAGTCTGATATGCATTCTATTAAAGCTTTATAGTTTAAGCTTTAATATTTAGGTCTATGATCTATACCAAATTAATTTTATGTGTGTGAAGAAGGGGGTTAGGGATCATTTTTTCCCATAAAAATATTCAGTTGATGCAAACCCACTCATGTCAGTTGCTCATTGAAAAGCCTCTAGTTTTCTCTATAGAATTGCTTTGGCATATCTACTTCCTTATACCTTAAACAAGAGGGGAAACCATTGATACATAGAATTACCTCATTTTTTGGTAAAAGAATAAAAAAAAGTTTGGATATTTTAGCATAAGAATCTAGAAAGGTACAGAAGTTACACATCAAACATTTCACATTGGTTACTTTGAATAGGGGCAAAGATTGAACAGATGGAGGAACAGATTAGGAAATATTTCTTTTTGTGTGTCTTTATTATTTGACTTGCTATGCAATATCTCCTCACTCTGTAACTTACAAAACTTTTGATAAAATGATTAAGCAAGATGAATCATCAGAATTAAAACAAGGAATGTGATCTTTTTCTCTTTTGAAATTTCTCTTCTTGGCCCTAACATCTGCTACCTTGCATCAAAGGTATTTATATATTTGTCCTGGCTACTGCTCTTAAACAACCTGTCATCAAGTAGTGGAACAACATCATACCCATCTTTGAAACCCCAGTGCACCCTTTTCCAATGCCATGGAAGGTTGTAATCAAATGAAAGAGAATGAGCAAATCAGGGGTTTCTCCTCAGTTTAGCTCCTTAGGTGACATTTGTGAATTAATTTTTTTCTAGTAAATAATTATTTCCTTAGCATGAATGTTAGATGAACCTTTTTCATTTTAAAATTACATTATTAATAAGAATACAAGCCTTTTAAACTAGATACATAATGAGTTCAAAAGGTGAGCTTTGAAAACTAGCTCAGCCATTAACATGGACTGCACTTCATATATTCTGAAAGCCATGCTGAGGATTCATCTGTTTCTCTCTTTTAACTTTTGCATCTAATTAATCTCTGTCTGAAGGACATGTTCCTAGTAATCAGAAGCATGCCTCAGTGGTGCTAATGTGCAGCAGAGTGACCTTGAGTGAGAAAACAATTTTCACCCAATTGCTTTCCAGGAAATTATCTCCAAAGGTACAGAGAAGAAGCATTTACTGTGGTCTCCTCTCTCACAAGGGAAGAACATTGAAAAATTAATTTTGTTTCCCTCTGAGAGATTATAAACCTTCCCATAATAAACATGACAGGACAAGGTATTGTTGACATGATTTCAATATATCTCTGAATTATTAGGTAGCTCTATGGAAATCTCAAAACACTTTATTTGTCTACAATGTATGCCTAGAAAAGAGGAAACTCCTAGAACAAGAACCTAAGTTTTGCTCTCTCTGCCTGAATATCTTCCAGGTGGGACATTAGTTTCCTCCTGCCTTCGAACTAATACTGGGACTTGAACTTACACCATCAGCTCTCCTGGTTTTCAGGCCTTCAGACTTAGACTGCAACTACATCATCATCCGCTCTCCTGAGTCTCCAGCTTGTCAATTTCATCGGCCAATTCTCAGCTAATCATGGTGGCAGACTGAGTGTAAGCTACACTGACACTCTCCCAGGACCAAACTGGAATTAAAACTGAAATATCCTAAATAATCAACTAAAACTGAAGACGAGCTGGAAAGCAACCTCATAACCAAGGAGGAAAAGTGGAGACCATATAGAGACTGGTAGGAAGTGTGGAGGCACAAGAGGGCTAGCTGGGATCCCACAGGCAGCAGCTGAAGGATCTTAGGGATATCTCAGCTGTGGAGGGTTCTCACTGAGAACTCTGGGGTCTAACCCACAGGGTGGGATTCCCATCTAAGAGCACCAGAACTGAAAAAGATGCCCACATAACATCTGGCTGTGAAAAGCAGCCGGGTTTCTGTCTGCCAGGGAGACAGCTGGAAATGCAAGCACCCTCTTAATGAGACAACACAGGAAGTTTCGTGTGCAGCCACTCACCGTGGGCTCCAGCAGAGGGAGAGCAGAGTGGACTGGAGCTGTGTGAGGAGAATCTAGGGTTGTGGGGCTCTGGAGATAGAGCTCAGAGGGCATCCCTCTGGGTTCCTGTACTGAGCCATTCCCCCATACTGCCAAGGCAAACATTTACCTTTCAAGAAGTTTTTGCCTAAGGGGAAAGAAGTTGCCTCGCCCTGCTGGAAAACCTCTAACCCTACCCAGAGGAGTTTCTACAGCCTGCGGCTCATTAAGAGAATCAGATTAATCAGCCTGCAGACAGAGGCAGACCTCAGAGTACTTGGAGTCTTTCCCT
This sequence comes from Miniopterus schreibersii, assembly GCF_964146895.1. NCBI lineage: Eukaryota > Metazoa > Chordata > Mammalia > Chiroptera > Miniopteridae > Miniopterus > Miniopterus schreibersii. Next base: position 79,278,863 of record NC_138104.1, read on the forward strand.
AATCTGCTTTTGGACCCTAGTCTTGGGAAAACAGACTTTGGTGTATGTCCTGTCCAAAGACACCCAGCCCCAACAGAAGGGACCTCAAGCCAAGGGTTGTTGATAGAGCCAAACAGGGTACTCAAGGCCAGTCACAGTGTCTGACATTGGCCTGCACCAGAGACTTTCCAAAAAGATTGAAAGTCCTAGCAAGCCTACCTAATACATAGACACAAAACCAAATTGGCAGCCAAAATGGGGAGACAAGAAAACAAGCACCAACTGAAATAACAAGAGAGGTCCCCAGAAAAAGAGCTAACTGAAAGGCAGATAAGTAATCTGTCAGATATAGAGTTCAGAATACTGATTATAAGGATGCTCAACAGCATGAAAAAAAGATATGGAAACTATGAAAAATGACCAATCAGAAATGAAAAATGACATAGCAGAAATAAAGAATATATTGGAAGGAATAAACAGCAGATTAGAGGAAGCTGAGGATCAGTTCAGTGAATTAGAAGACAGAGTAGAAAAAAATCACTCAATCAGAGATCCAAAAAGAAAAAACAATTGAAAAACAGGAGAATAGTCTAAGGAAGGGGTGGGACAACATGAAATGTTACAATATTCGCATTATAGGAGTGCCAGAGGAGGTCAAAAGTAAGCAAGGGTTAGAGAACCTGTTTGAAGAAATAATGGCACAAAACTTCCCTGCCGTGGTGAGGGAAAATGTCACACAAGTTCAGGAGGCACAGAGAGTTCCAAGCAAGAAAAACCCAAAGAGGCCCTTGCCCAGACACATAATAATTAAAATGCCAAAAATTCAAGACCAAGAAAGAATCTTAAAGGCAGCAAGAGAAAAGCAATTTGTTACCTACAAAGGAGCTCCCATAAGGCTGTCAGTTGACTTCTCATCAGAAACTCTACAGGTCAGAAGGGAATGGCATGAAGTATTCAAGGTAATGCAAAACAAGGATCTGAAACTAAGAAAATTCTATCCAGCAAGGCTATCATTCAAAACAGATGGTGAAATAAAGGGCTTCCCAGACAAAACAACAACAACAACAAAAAGACAAAAAAACTAAAAGAGCTTATCACCACCAAACCAGCAATGCAGGAAATGTAAAAAAGACTGTTGTAATTAGAAGTAGAAATAGAAGCATTGCAAGAAATGTTAAAGGGACTGCTGTAATAATATGAAGAAATAGAGAGAAATATAAGCATAAAGAATTAAAATGGCAACAAATAAGGACCTATCAATAATAACCTTAATGACTTTAAGAGAGAGATCAATAGCACTACAGTTATAGTCATGGACTTTAACACCCCACTGACTTCATTGGATAGATCTTCCAGACAAAAAGTCAATACAGAAACAGTGAGTCTAGATGGCACACTAGATCAGATGGATTTAATTGATATTTACAGAACATTTCACCCCAAAGCTGCAGAATATACATTCCTCTCAAGTGGACATGAGTCATGCTCAAAAATAGACCACATGTTAGGACACAAAACAAGTCTCTAAAAGTTCAAGAAGATTGAAATCATGTCACACATCTCATATCAAAATGGCATGAAATTAGAAATTAAATACAGTAAAAACACTAAAAAAATTCAAACACGTGGAGGTTAAATAATATGTTATTAAACAATGAATGGGTTACCAATAAGGTCAAGAAAGAAATAAAAAACTTCCTGGAAACAAATGAAAATAAACACACAGCAACCCAAAATCTATGGGACACAATGAAAGCAGTTCTAAGAGGGAAGCTCATAGCATTACAGGCCTACCTCAAAAAGCAAGAAAAATTTTTAGTAAATTAACCCTACAACTTAAAAAATTAGAAAGCTCCCCTTTGAAGCTGTCCCAACCAGGGCTTTTGTTTGCTGGGAGTTTTTTTATTTTTTTATTACTGCTTTGATTTCATCAGTTGTTATTAGCTTATTCATGTTTTCTAATTCCTCCTGATTCAGTTTTACCTGATCTCGCTCATATGTGGAATCTAATAAACAAAATAGACTGAGGAACAAAATAGATCCAGAGACACAGAAGCATGGAACAGACTCATGACTCTCAGTGGGAAGGCGGGGGTGGGGAGAGATTAATCAAAGAACTTATATGCATATATGCATAACCCATGGACATAGGCAATAGTGTGATGAAAGTCTGGGAGGGCAGATGTGGGGTGGAGAGGATCGATGGGGAAAAGGGGGGATATCTGTAATACTTTCAACAATAAAAATAAATTTTAAAAAATACCTAAATTTTGACATGGGAGCCATTTTTAGTACATGTGGAATTTTTACATATGCAGTATACAATTTATACTACAGAAAACTTATTCAAATGGCATCTTGGGCCCCAAAGAAGAAACACAAGATTGGCACAGAATTAGTCTAATAAATTAAAAGTTTTCAGAAAAATACCACTGGCCAGTGTGACTTGGTTAAGCATCATTCAGTGCATGGAGAGGTCATTGGTTTGATTACTGATGTGGGCACATGCCCAGCTTGGGAGTTCGATCCCCAGTCAGGGTGCATATTGGAAGAAACCAATCAATGTTTCTCTCTTACATTGATGTTTCCCTCTCCCTCTCCCTCTCTCTCTAAAATCAATTTTTAAAATTTAGAGAAAAGTTTTCAGAACAATAAATGCCAGCACCTACAATGCTATGCTTTTGGTTTACAATTTGCTCAACACTAAGGTACATGAGAAAGCAGGAAAACGTTGAAAATTTACTGCCTAGTCAAAATTGTTTTGAAGTAAAAGGAAATCCAAAAATCTATTTACAGGACCACAGTCAAGTCCTCCAAAGTCTATTTTAGATCATGGAAGGTCCTGAATGTCTTGCTTTGTAGTTAGTGGTGAGTCTACATAAATGATATCGTATGATCAGATATGTGTTCTCAAAAATGACTCAATCAAAATAAAAATACCGCATAAATATCTCTACAAAGGCCCCAAAGAAATTTCATTTAACTCAAGTATCTTTACTGATAAAACTCTTAGTAAAAAATAATAAAATAATAATAGGAGCACATAGTGCATTTACACTGTGCCAGGTACCATTCTATGCATTTCACGTATTTTAAAATGCATAAATTATTTAACCCTTCCTATAAACCCACATGGTAAAAATATAGAGTATTATACTTTTATGGAATAAATGCCTCAATATATTCAGAGCAGAGGCTGCAAAGAGGATATAGGTGAGGTTAGAAACAAAAGCAGGAGTTATATCATTGAAGTTCTTGAATGACTTTCTAAAAAATTATGCATCATCTTATGCAGGTAGGATGTGTTCAAACAAGGGTGTAAGAAAAATGTTCAGATAAATGTTTAAGAAAAATGAACCTATGAAAGGTGAAATGCCATATGAATATTATTACATATGCCACAAAGGCATTTGATAAAATCCAACCTCTAATGTTGATAAAATTCTTAATTAAATCAAAAATAGAGTAATAATAAATATCACTTATATAATATATGAAATATCATTTAATCATATTACATATGTGCTGTATAACTATAATGTTGTATTATATATGCTATATTATATTGATATTATAGAATTAAGCATTTATAAATAGCAATTATTATGAAGCAATACTGTTTTAAACATTTTTCATATTTTTAACATATTTTAATGAATTTAATTTTGACAAAGGCACCTGTGAGTGTTATTATTGCCATAATATTCAGATGAGGAATTTAATGCTAAAAGTTTAATAGCTTGCGCAACATCACAAAGCATGTATATAGCAAAGCCAGAGTATGAACCAGAATAATTTCTTTCATGATATACATATTAAACCAATGGCCAGAACCATGTTTAGTAGTGAGACACTCAACACATTTCCTTTATTGATTCTTGGCATTTTAGCTAAGATCAAGTATAACAAATTTCCTTTAAAGTAAGAACAAGGTAAATATGCCCATTATCACCAAAAATATTTATTATGTTTTATAAGTACTGATCAGTGCAAATATATAAGAAAAATAAGTCAGAGAAATAAATGTTGGAAAAGGAAAGGTAAACATTTTTTCCACAATTTTATAGATGTAATTTTTGAAACCTTAAACAGTAAAAAAGTCAGTAAGGAAACTAGTCATGTACAAAAATTTAATTTGTACAAAAATGTTAACTATTTTTACATAAATAAAAATCATCAGGAACATAATGCTTGTTTATCCAATACCTAGCACAATAGCTCACATTAGGCATTCAATAAATATCCATTAGATGAAATTTTTAAAATCACTTAAAAAATTTAAAAAATGTCAGTGCCTTTGAGGCAAATAATGCCAGGAAAACAGAGTTTAACAAGTTGGGTTTATTGGCCATTGTCATGAGAGAGAATGCATTCCACAAAACATCATCTCAATAAAAGGATGTTAGAAAAAACTTATTACAGGATTAAGGCTTGTTTCTCATGCTTTAAGGGAGAGTTCAAATGGGACTTTGTTCTGGATTGCATGCAGTCAGGAAATGGAGGTAATTCCGTGATTACCTTAATAAATCTTCTCTAGAAAGAGAGGAGATTAGAGCGAAGTCAAAGTCATAATTGATAAAGAAACAGCATTCACTCCTATGAGTTGGGAGAGCAGTCATTTTTGTGGTTTGAAAGAGTTCATGTTTTGTTTTTGTTCAGACATGACTATAGAATGGTCCAGCTTTTGTCTTAATACATCAAGGTTTGTAGAGTGGCCTTGTCTGATGTTAGTGTTCTATGAAATTGTTTTTACATTCATTAGGAAAGGGCCTGGTCTGTTCTTGGATGTCAGAGGTTGCTTTACTCTTTCTCAAAAGGAATAAAATATCTCACATTACATTAGTTAAAATGCTTGAGAATAAATTTAACAAGGAGGGAGATATAATTGAGAAGGGGCCCACAGAGGTCTTCTAGGGTGCAGACAATGTTGTTTTCGACCTGAGTAGTAGTTATGATACCTGACCATTTCCGCACCAGGAGCTGGCTCTGGCTCAGCAGGATCCAGAAACTTTCACAGGTCAGACGACCTCCAGGTTATGACTCACCAGGAAAAATTTCAAAGATGAGTCAGAGTGAGAACAAAGCAAGTTTTATTCAGGCAGAAAAATAGAAATAGGCCAGGGCACAGGCACCACTGTGAAAGAACCGAAAGTACATGTCTGAGTGGAGTGACTTACCTCGAAAGTGAGTTGAGTATGTGGTCAGTTAGTTTTGGGTATTTTATGTGTTTCCAACGGGCTATAATCTCCAATTTTGTGGTATCAAATTCTGACTCCACCTTCTGGTTGGGAGGGGGTCTTGTTTCTAATATGGTCCATTCTGGAAGTGTCATGGCATTAGTTCCCCTGGCCACCCCCTTCAACTTGTGGTATCAGTTTTCATTATAATGATGAGTTTGGGCTTCTTCTCTGGTCAAATTTTCCTCCATCTTGGATTAGTTTGGATCTAACTGGATTTTGTTACCTACCTTCCTGACTATGGTGATTTAAACCATCTGTTCTTGGGCATCTTCAGTTAGGGAAGTTAGGGTCTTGTGATTTATTAGCTGGCTATTAATTGTTCATCAATTCTGCCTGTTTGTTCAGCTATTTATCTCAGTTTCTTCATTTCACTTGCCAAGGGATTTTCCTAGTTTCTTACTAACTTGCCTCAGTTTCATGTTAGCATGTTATCATAACTTGCTAAGCTAGATATTTATGGTTTTTGCACTTTTCCTTATGTGTGTTTTGTTTCACAGTATTTTTAACAATATATTTATTCAATTTAATTTGAATTTAAATTTTGAAAAATTAAATTTATTTATTTAAAAATAACAAATTCTCAAAAGAACTATGATTTATAAATATTAAATAAATAAATAGAATACAGCCTGCATTAGTCAAGGTTCCTTAGAGAAACGGAACCAATATGATATATAGATAATATAAGAAGAGACTTATAGAAATTGGCTCACATGGTTATGTAGACTGAAAAATGCCACAATCTGCTAAATGCAAGCTAGAGATCCAGGAAAGTCAGTGGTATAATTCTTAGTCCAAAAGCCTGAGAACCATGAGCTTTGATGTCTGAGGACAGAAAAAGGTAGATGTCCTAGCTCAAAAAGAGAGAGAGAAAGATAATTAGCCCTTCCTTTGCCTTTTTGTTTGAGCCCTCAATGGATTGGGTAATGCTAAGGGCAGATCTCTTTACTCAGTCAACTGAATCAAATACTAACTTCTTCCAAAAACACCCTCGCAGACACACCCTGAAATAATGTTTTAACTGCTATCTGAGCATCCCTTACCCCAGTTAAGCTGACATATAAACTTAACCATAATACAGACCAGAAAGAGAAGACCTAGGAAATAAATCTTCATAAAATTCAATATTCATTTTTTTGTGTGTGGAGAAACACAGCTTGCAAAGGGTCAGAGGACAAGTGGCCACAGAGATATGAGAAAATTGGAAGTGTTATGTCAGGGAGCCTGTAGTAGACTGAATAATGAACCCCAATGATGTTCATGTCTTAATCCCTGGAACCTATAAATATTGCCTGATGTGTTCAGGTTAAGGATCTTGAGATGGAGAGATTAACCTGTATTATATAATAGGTGCAAAATGTAACCACAAGTGTCCTTATAAAGGGAGGCAAGATAAAATTTGACTATAGAATAAGAAAGCAGATACTCCATGAAGATGCAAAAAGGGACCACAAACTAAAGAATGCAGGGAACCTCCAAAAGCTTCAAAAAAGGCAAGGAAGCATTCTTCCCCAGAATTAGCACTTTGACTTTGGCCCAGTGAAACTGATTTTGGTCTTCTGACCTCCAGAAGTACAAAAGAATGAATATGTGTGTTTTTTAAGAATGTTGAGTACATTCTTTTTTAATCTTCACCCAAGGATATGTTTTTATTGATATATTTTTTATTTTTTTAGAGAAAGAGGAAGAGAGAGAGAAACATCAATTAGTTGCCTCTCATACTACTCCCCGTTCCCCGACTCAACCTAGGATCAAACCTGAACCTAGGTATGTGCCTTGACCAGGAATCGAACCCACAATCTTTTGGTGTACAGGATGACTCTCCAACCAACTGAGCCACTCGGCAAGGGCTATGTGTTGTTTTAAGCCACCAGTTGGTGTTCCTTTGTTACTGAGGAAATAGGAAACTAATACAGAGCACAGTAAGAGACTTTCTTAAAGAAACATGGAGCCAACAGCACTACATGCTGCTGAGATGTCAAGTACGACGTTGGTTTCATTTAGAAACATGGATATTATTGTTGTCCTTAGCAAAAGCCTTTTCAGTTGAATGACAGAACCCAAAGCCAGATGAGAGTGGATGGAGAAAGGAGTGGGAAGTGTAGAAAGCCCTCCTGTATTATGGAATCACCACTACAAGAAATGAGCATCTGAGATTTCAGGGAGAGTAATTCTCTATTCCTGCCATTCTATACTGTTAGAAAAATACATGTCTTTAGTTTTAAAAATAGTAAGAAACATTTAATTTTAAATGTTATAAATAAAAATAGAAATATCATTGAAATAGCCCCATGAAGAGTAAATGGGATGGGAGAATTTTGAAGACAGGGAGATCAACTAGGAGGTTGTAACAGTACTCCGAGTGAGCAGTTATGGCTTCAATTGAGGTATCATTGATGGTAGAAATAAAGACTAAACGAGAGACAGTAAAGATGAGGATCTGCTGGTACTTGATCACCATTAATGTCAGTACGGGTTAAAATAAGTGAGGTGTCTTATTTTCTTGTTTGAGTGACTAAGTAGGAAAGATTAACATTTATCTTTATAGAAAACACAGGAACCAGTCTGTATTATTCATTTGTATTTCCTGTGTGTTGATCTTCTTCTCCCCATCAAGTTATAAACTCATGAGGGCAGAGATGTTAAAATATATTTTCTCTGCCAAAGTTTGCTCCAAATCCATGGATCAGGATTTATAAAAAAGCCCCCCTCCCTTTGTGCCAAACCTGGGCTCAACAGGAATTTTTCTGTGCTCAATCCTGTGCTAGATATTGTGGAGGGTGCAGGGTTAACAGAATGTTCATATCTCTGGAACTGAGGTCCAACCAGTGCTCTTGTGAGATATCTTGGGACTTCAGAATCATCAGCTAATGAAAAAGGAGACAAAACTAGGACTGGAAAGTGTGGGAATCTTAGAGAGCCTTTCCCTAGCAAGGATGGCTAGACAGAAAAAGCCATTGTCCTGAGGTTGTAACATATCAAGGCATTCCAACCTTGGAGGACAAGTCTTAGAATTGGTAAGGCCTTAGGAAAAGTCCAGTTTGGTTGGAAGTCAGGTAGTGGGGGTGAGTTGGATGAAAGTTGATGACATCATGTTTCTGAAAACTGTCCATTCAAAGGCAGACCTCAAATAGTGGTGGAAAATATAAGGAATGAGGTCCAGTGACTTCAGAGGAAAGTTACCAAGTATTTAGCATGACCCTAACCCAGTTAAATGGTAGATGGATTCAGAGGGAGACTGTGGGGCTCACTTCACTGGACTATTATGTATGAATTAAGGGAAAACACATTTCCCTAGAATTCCTGACCCTTAGTGTATTGCATTAAAGTTCAATTCTAAGTTCTTCTTGATGTTGACTTGGAGCTTCAGATATTTTTGGCATCCAGGATTGGCTCAGGGCCTGAGGTCAACCTTTGCCTAGAAGGATAATCTACCAGTGGTTACAGAAAGTTGAACAGGTGAAGGAAAAATGACTCACCAAAAGGGTATACATTCAGATTGAAAAAAGAATTCTAACACTCTTATGAAAAAATGACAAATCATACATGACTGCACAGGTAGTCACCAATTTCTATCATAAAACATTCTTGCAGTTCTAAGAGCAGAGCATATTGTCTTGAAAAGGGTCATTTTTTTTCCTCCTCAGGGAACAAGGGAATAATTGGGATTGTGTTTCTAACCAAGAATACAATATAAAATAAATTATAAACATGAACAACAGTATGTTATAGAAGCAAATACACAACTAGAAACCTCTATAACAACTTTTTTAAGTTTCTTTATCTTTATTGTTGAAAATATTACAGATGTCTCCTTTTTACCCCCATTGGTGCCCCCTCCATAACAATTTAAGAGAATAAATTATATAATGGAAATAAATATATTGTGCACATTTATTATACAAGGGACTCTAATGTGCCATAAAGAGTACCAACAGCATATAAAAATGCAACTCTAATTTATTGCTTATCTATTAGAAGTTGGACTCTGTGTTAAGTACTGGAAACATAGTGATGATAGACATGCTTAAGCTCATCTCTCAGAATCAGCCTTTTCTTCTGGTTATATCTTTCCTCTGAGCATATAATTTTGCAGTGTTCTCATTTACATCTTTCTACCTAACTAGTCTAGGAGTTACTTGAGAATAAAGACTCCCTTTCTTTGTCTACTTATTCTTAGCTTTTAGCAAAATGTCCAGTACAGAGTATAAATCCATCACTTTTGTACTAGATATAATTACATGTGAAGATTTTATTTTCTTTTGAAATTCAGGAGGGATCTACCATGATTGATTATACCTACCTCTAACATCTCTTAGGCTATGCAGGGGTATAACGTCAATTGTTCATACTCAGACCAAAGTAGAAAAAGAGAGAAAAAAGCAGAAATGGTTGTTAAAGGCCTCTTCCTTAGTGTTCACAGCCATAAGAGAAAGTTATTGACAGCTATTAGGAGGACTTCACACTTCACTGGAAAACCATAAAAAACAATTACCGGGTCTTTGGCACAGATTTTTCAAGAGGAGTTTCAAAATATCTCTCATAGAATTGCTAAGACAGGCATAAAACTGGAAACCCATTGTCTGCTAGTTTGCCTTTATACTTAGATTTTGACAGTGAGACTCCCAAAGACTAGGTAAATTGAGAGAAAATTGAAACATGGGTGCTAATTAGGAAGCAAATTTTCCTGGGACTCATCAGAAGATGGAGGTTGCCTTAGAATTAGTGATAAAAACAAAACAAAACAAACCAAGACAAAACAAAAAAATGATGGCAGTCAATAAATAGAGCTACTGTGTTAATAAGGTTTGATGAAGAAGAGAATATTGAATATGAACATGGGAAATGATTGGCAGAGGTAAGGATCTCAGTATAGACATGGATTTATAGGAGACCCCCATGTTCCCTAAACAGGGAATAAACCAACCTGTGTTGAGTATGTTGTTCACTAGTAGATTAGGTCCATAAAATGGTGAAAATTCAATAGGAACTTGGATCAGGTTCCTGAGATGACTCAATATTTTTCTCAATTTGCAAATATATTTCAAGTGTGAACTTATCATTAAAAAAATATATGTTTTGGCAACCAATGTTTGTAATAAAAATTCCAATTTAAATATCTTTTAACTATTCTTCTTGTATATATCAGCTGGAATTTACTGCTTAATCATACCCAGTGAGAGTCTATGTGATTGTACACATGCTGTGTGTGTTGTTCTTTTCCATCTGTGGATTAATGAGGTTAATTTCAGGTTAATTATATAGGGTGTGGGAGATGAGCAAGCTTTCTCAGGAGCTGACTCAGCAAAATCCCAGGAATCTGGGGGGAAAAAAGAAACAGTGGAAAGTGAATAGAGAGCTTCCCTGTTTTCCTTCCAGTTTGTGCAAGCCCCAGCACTGAGTTTCTGGAGCCCTGGGCCAACTTTAAAATGAAGATGAGAGTGTTTTCCCAGCTTCTAGAAATAAAATGTGGCATCTATACCTGGGGGCAAAACAATTAATCTCATTATAGAACAATCTGAACTATTCATCAAATGAGGTTCCCAGTAACTCCCATTCTTTCATGCTCTTTGAAACTCGGGGTAGTTGGATAGTTAAATACTTATTTGGAACAGAAAAAAGCTACATTTAATACAGGCTTTGGCTTTTCTTCCCCAGGGCTACAAAATGCTGTACTGCTACACACAATACTCATCATGTTTTAGTCTTTGGAGGTACACAAGTTAGCTTAGCAGACTAAGGCAGCTATAAGAAAGGCCAGTGGGAGAAACAGTGGTACCTGGGTTTTCTAATGTAATCTGTTCCGGAAGACTCGTTGAGTTCTGAAAAGTTTGAAAACCAAGGGATCAACAGCCGACAGCTAGGCCTTAGGATCTTGCACTCAGGGGAAGCCATGTGCCATGCTCGACTTCCGAGGCATGTTTGAAAACTGAAGCACTTACTTCTGTGTTTACAGCATTCATAAACTGAAATGTTTGTCAACGGAGACGTTCAAAAACTGAGGTATCACTGTAACATGGAAATAAAGTCCACCATAAAATAAGCTACAATCAGACGCTATGCTAGAAAACAGTCTCCAAATACTTGTTTTGTGACTTTGAATCTTGTCAATAAGGCTGTTTATTTATTTGTGCTCATTTCATTCTGAGGATAGATGCTTAGAATGAGAATATACCAATGACATACAGGCCACTGACCTTGACACTCAGTAAGTAACCAAAGAAGCAATTCATTAGAATATGATATATAAAATCACTCTTCCACAGGAGCCAAAAATGAGCATCCTGAGTCTCAACAACATTTGGCATTGTTTTCTTCAATCCTATGAAGCACAGATCAGAAGATGAGTTGGCCTCCATTTTTCCTTTACTTGCTGGGTATCTACTAATACTTGACTATAACAGAGAAGTGAATGTTAGTTGGATGCTATGTAAATTAGTATTAGTGACTTTGAAATTAGATTTTAAAATGCATACAAATAAAATAGAAAATCATCTTCATCTCTAGCTCAATCCAAAAAATAAAATGAGCTCATAAAATTTTAAAACTTTACTCTCTTATTTATATGCTATTGTATTTTAGCTCCCTCTTGTTTTAAATACACCAAAGCTAGTCTTTTTTCTCTTTCTTAACATTCTATAATGGTTTAGAAGTACTGTCATGCTTACCAATTTCTTTGCTCACCATTGTGTTTGTATCTTACATGTTCTTTGTGCATTATTACTGAAGCACTTCCTTTTATTCTTTCAGCAATGTTACGTGAATAGTAAACTCTCCTGGTTCTCACGTAACTCTAAGGACTTCATCTAACATAGAATTCTAGTATAACAAATGTTTTCTGGCAACACTTTGGAAATGCTGTTCTTCTGTCATAATTGGTCAAAAGCTTGTTGTGTATCTTTCTAGGCAAGCTCTCTTTTCTCCTTACTGCTTTAAAATTTTTCTCTTTGTCTTTATTTTTCTACATATGTATTATAATGTATCTAGGTATTGGTCTTCTTAGAATTCTGCCTGGGAATAAGCATGCAATTTTAACTTTTATTTCCTCCTTGACTCAACTAACAAGACTTTTTTTTTCTTACTTACCAGTGAATACTTTTTTTCTAATTATATTTTTAATGTCTAGTATTATTGCACTAGAATAAGAGAATGTTTCTTGTTTGTTTGCTTTCTCCCTTTTAGAATTGACTGAGGGAATTCTATTTTTTGTTTTGTTGTGTTCTTCTTCACAAACCACTACATGGTAATTTTTTCATGACTGTTTAATGGATACTAAAAAAAGTTTATTTTGTATTTTCAGAATAGAGTTTGATATGTATATATTAGATTTATCTTATCAATTACATTTGGCTTTTGTATAATCAAAAAACAGGTGGGGCATACTTAAATTGGATAACTTGATGAGACTTTAACAAAGGATAATTTATAATGGTATAGACAGCATGGAGGGAAAGCACAAAGGATAAGGCAGTAACTGAAATATTTAGGGGGGCAGGCCATTATCACATATAGACCTGAAGGTAAAGGAGAAGTAGTGATTACAGAACTTGAGATAGAAAATGTAAAAAGAGCCATCTAACAAGAGCTTCAGAAGGCTAGCTAACCTGCACCAACTCAACAGGGGAGACATTGAAATAAATACTTTGATCTCATTCTTCTTTCATCCTCTGTTCTATTACTAGTGTTCCCCTTTGAACCAGAAGCCAAAGATAAGGGGATCCAGTAATGTATTTGACATAGTCCGCAGAAGAGTTCAGTTTCCCAGGGCACTGGAGCAAGATAGAAGAGGGCAGAATTTGCATCTGGAGGAACAAATTGAAGATCCAAAAGCACAGGTATTTTATAGCCTTCCTCATTTATTAACAAATTGTTTTCCTTGTACATTGAGAATATATTTAAACTTTCTCACTAGTAGTGAGTTTTCAGTTATGTTTATCTCCTATAGTTTTGTTTAAAACTAGTTTCTGCAATGTGGTCTATGTATATTCTCCTGGTGATTTTACTTTTACATTTACAAAGTGCTTTTCTCTGTCTAATTATACAATTTTGTCCCTAAATTTTATTTAATATTAACATCATGAACTCTCTTCCATTTGGTTTGTATATGCTTAGTACAAACATACCTCAGAAATATTGCAGGTTCAGTTCCAGACCACCACAATAAAGCCAATATTGCAATAAAGCAAGTAGCACACATTTTTAATTTTCCAGTGCATATGAAAATTATGTTTATACTATATTTCAGTCTATTAACTGAGCAATAGCATCAAAAAAACACACAAAAACCCCTAACATGACAAAATAAAACAACATACGTACCTTAATTAAAAATGCTTTATTGCTAGAAAATGCTAACAATCACCCTGGCCAGGTGGCTCAGTTGGTTGGAGCATCATCCCATACACCAAAAATGTTGGGGGTTTAATTCTCCATTGGGATGAGTACAGGAGGCAACCGATCAATGCCTTCCCCATCCCCTCTCCAAAATCAACAACTAAAAAACACCCTTGTGTGATGATTTTTAAAAATGCCTTTAGTGAGTTCTAATCTTTTTGCTAGTGGATGTTCTTGCCTCAATGTTGATGGCTGCTGACTAATCAGCGTAGTGGTTGCTAAAAATTGGAATGGCTGTGGTAATTTCTTAAAATAAGGCAAAATGAAGTTTGCTACACTGATAGGCTTATTTTCGCAAATAATTTCTCTGTAGCATTTGATGCTGTTTGATACCATCTTGCGCACAGTCTAACATTTTCCAAAATTGGAGTCACTCCTCTCAAACCCTGCCACTGCTTTATCAACTAAGTTTATGTAATGTTCTAAATACTTTTGTTGTCATTTCAACGGTCTTCACCAGGAATAGATTCCATCTCAAGATACTACTTTTTCTGCTCATCCATAAGGAGCAACTCCTCCTTCTTTGTTCATGTTTTGTTATGAGATTTCAACAATTTACTCACATCTTCAGGCTTCACTTATAATTTTAGTTATCTTGCTATTTCCACCACATCAGCAGTTACTTCCTCCACTGAAGTGTTGAATCCCCTAAAGTAACCCATGAGGGTTGGCATCAACTTCTTCCAAATTCCTGTTAATATTAACATTTTGGCATCTTCCCATAAATCATGAATATTCTTAATGGCATCTAGAATAGTGAATCCATTCCAGGTTTTCCATTTACTTTGCCCAGATCTATCTATGGCAGCAATACCCTTATGAAATGTATTTCTTAAATAATAATATTTGAAAGTAAAAATTATTCCTTGATTCATAGGCTGCAGAATGGATGTTGTGTTAACTGGAATAAAAACAACAATAATCTTGTATCTTGGGTGACCAGATACATTATCAATGAGCAGTGATATTTTGAAAGAATTTTTTTCTTTTTTTTTTTTTTCTGAGAAGTGGGCTTAAAGTGTTCAATTAACCATGTTGTAAACTGATGTGCTATATCCAGGCTTTGTTGTCCCATTTACAGAGCACAAATAGAGTATATTTAGCATAATTACTAAGGGCCCTGGGATTTTTTGAATGGTAAATGAGCACTGGCTTCAACTTAAAATCAACAGCTCCATTAGACCCTAATAAGAGAGTCAGCCTGTCTTTTGAAGCTTTGAAACTAGGCATTGACTTCCCCTCTCTAGTTATGAAAGCTTTAGTTGGAATCTACTTCCAATACAAGGCTGTTGTTTTTTACACTGAAAATCTGTTGTTTTGTGTAACCACCTTCATTAACTAGATCTTCTGGATAACTGTCTGCAGCTTCTATTATTAGTACTTTTGCTTCACTTTGCACTTTTCTGTTATGGAGATAGCTTCTTCCCTTCAACCTCATGAACCAGCATCTGCTACCTTCAAACTTTTCTTCTGAAGCTTCCTTACCTCTGTCAGCCTTAATAGCATAGACTTTCTCCACATTAGGCTTTGGCTTACTAGAATGTTGTGGATGGTTTGATCTTATATCTAGACCACTAAAACTTTCTCCACATCAGCAATAAGGCTGTTTCACTTTCTTGTCATTTAAGTGTTCACTGAAGTAGCACTTTTAATTATGTCCAAGAACTTTTTCTTTGCATTCACAGCTTAGATAACTGTTTGGTCCAAGAGGCATAACTTTCAGCCTAACTTAGCTTTCAACATGTCTTCCTCACTAAGCTTAATATTTCTAGATTTTGATTTAAAATGTGAGACATGTGACTCTTCTTTTCACTTGAACACTTAGAGTCCATTGTAGGGTTTCTATAAGATTTAATTTCAATAGTGTTGTATGTCAGGGACTAGAAATGTCTAAGTAGAGAAAGAGAGATGGGGGAATGGATGGTTCGTGAAGTAGTCAGAATATACACAACATTTATCAATTAAATTCACCATCTCATATTAGTGCAGTTACAATAGCAACATTAGAGATCACTGGTTACAGATCATAACAAATATAATAATAATGAAAAAGTTTAAAATATTGTGTGAATTACCAAAGTAAGTGCTATTGAAAAAATGGCATCAACAGAATTGCTTGACACAGAGCTGTCAAAAAACCTTTAAAATGCCTGTATATATTTACTAATATTCTATTTTTAACTTTTCAGAATCACTCATTTTTATTTTTCTAAATTTATTTTATGAACCAACCTAGAACTCCTTTAATTAGGGAATTTAGCCCATTTAGATTGATATGAAAAATACAGTCTTTACTTTTTGTCATAATACTAAATTTTATGTTTATATACTTATAAATTTTCAAGTCTTTTACTATGGGAACTCTTCATATTTTTAGGAAGATTTATATTTTTATACACTAACCATTTTATAACTGTAATCTGTTTCATTTTGACACAATTTTACACATATTACAAGACTATAAATATAGCACAAATAAAATTCTGTAATGTGTTTCTTTTATTTAATGTGTTGGAATACCAATAAAGTACTCTATGTCATGTTTAAACATAATCTTAATAATTATATAAAGAATGATTGCATACTATTTCACTGAATTGATGTGACAATAATTAACTTACTGAAATTCTGGGTTTAGCTTATTTTGTATTAAAAATAAAGCCTTTGCCTCTGTTAAATTAAGGCCTGATGCTAATCTTCTGAATTTATTTCACAGATAGAAAAAGTGAGTTCCAGAGAAGTCAACAGTCCCTGTTTCACAGGAATATCAAAGATCCATGAACTGATGCATGGAAAGATTCCCGCCTGAGGCTGATAATTTGCAGTGACCTGCCTATCCCTTATTTTGACACTCACTAGAAGAGAAAGGATATGTTCATATTTTCTCTCTTCTCTGTTCTAATATCTACAAAAGGGAAGAGATTTCTGGTGTCATCAACATGGGACTGAGTCTAAAGGAGGTCTTTCATAAAAGTGCATGGATAGCATTGTGGTGGTGAGAAAAGTTGGATGGCTGAATATTTACTCGTCCTCTGTATTTCTTCATGTGGATTCAAATTACTGTCTACTATGCTTTCACTTAAGCCTGAAAGACTCCCTTTAGCATTTATTTTTGTTATTTTTATTTAGCTTTAATGAAATATGAGTCATATAACATACAATTCACCCAAAGTGTATGAGCCAATATTTTTAGTATATTCACAGATATGTGCAATCATCAACAGTCAATTTTAGAACATTTTACTCTTAAGTCAACATTCACCTATTCCTCTACCCATTCCCCAGTCCTAGTAATAATCTACTTTTTGTTTCTATAGATTTCCCTATTCTGGACTTGAATAAGAATGGAAACATATGTGTTTTTTTTGTGACTAGCTTGTATAAAATTCTTGGTTGATAGGTCTTTTCCCCATATAGAACATGGTATCTTAATGCCTTCTGAACTCCCCGGCTTCTGATGAGAAATCAGCTGTTATTCTTATTGAGGATCCCTCATATGTGATGAGTTACTTCTTTCTTGCTGTTTTCTAGATTCTCTGTCTTTGGCTTTTGTCAGTTTGATTATGAAGCATCTCAGTGTGGATGTCTTTGAGTTTTCCTAGTTGAAATTTACTGAACTTCTTTGATATGTAGATTGATGTTTTCTCATCAAATTTGGAAACATTTTGTCCATTAGTTTTTCAAATACTTTTCTATCTTCTCCTTCTGAGACTGCTATTATGTATATGTTGGTATGATTGATGGTTTCCCAGGTCTCTGAAGCTCTCTTTATTTTTCTTTATTATTTTTTCTTTCTATACCTCAGGCAAAATAATATCAATTGACCTATTTTCAAGTTTGCTGATTCTTTTCTCTGCCTGCTCAGATCTGATGTTGAGTCACTCTAGTGAATTTTTTTATTTCAGTAAATATACTCTTCAACTTCAGAATATCTATTTCATTCCAACTTAAAATTTCTTTTTATTGATATTCTCTATATGGTGAGACATCATTTCTATACTTTCATTTAGTTCTTTATACATGTTTTCTTTAGCTCTTTGAAAATATTTAAAATAGCTAATTTAGAGTACTTATCTAGTAAGTCAAATCTCTGGGCCTCCTCAAAAACATTTTCTATGGATTGATTTTTTCCCGTATAATGTTTTGGGTCATGTTTTCTTTTTTCTTTGCATGTGATTATGACTTATTTTTGTTGAAAACTGGACATTTGAAGTAATATAATGTGGTAACTGAAAGTCAGATTTTCCCCCTCTCTAGGGTTTGTTGTTTTACTTTTAGTTTTTGTTGCTTGTTTTTTTAGTGAGTTTTCTGAACTAATTCTGCAAAGCCTGTATCTTTGTCATGTGTGGCCATTGAAGTTTCTACTTGATTACCTGAATAATCAGCTAATGATTGCAAAGAGATTTTCTTTTTCTTCTTCTTCTTTTTTTAATACTCACCGGAGGATATTTTTCCATTGGTTTTTAGAGAGAGTGGAATGGTGGAAGGAGGGGGAGAGAGAGAGAGAAACATCAATGTGAGAGACACATTGATTGGCTGCCTCCCACAGGTGCCCTGACCAGGACTGGGGATCGAACCTGCAACTGAGGTCCATGCACTTGACTGGGAACAGAACCTATGACCCTTCAGTTTATGGGCCAACACTCTAACCACTAATCAAAACCGGCGAAGGCAGGACAAAGATTTTCTTAAATGCCTGTGACCAATAAATTTCTTCCAGTCTTTGCTGAGGAGCTCTGTGTATGAGTCAGGGTATACCTTCAAGAGTTAACCAGGCAGTTTAAAACTTTGCCTTACCTTTCACCTTCTACTTGCAAGCGTCTAAAGGTCAGACAGAAGTAAGAGCTTAACCCTCCTCACTTCCTTTCTTTCCATGTGCACAACCTTAGACATGCAAACAGCCTTAGGCATGTGCCTGCACTTGTAGATTTCCAGAAATGTATCAGAGCTTTTGAAAACTCCTACAGAATTTTATTCTTCAGCTTTTGCTTTTAAGTTTTTGTTTAATCTATTGTTTGCCTCAATTGTTATCCACTGCCTAAGGCAGCCATGAAGTTCTGCAATGGTCTGTAATTGCTTTTTGATAAATGTCTTTAGGGGAATAAGGCTTTTCACAATGGGCAAGCCCTAAGTCAGGCAAGAAACAGACAGCTTGCAAATATGGTTTTCTAGGGCACCACCAGGCATGTCAGAAATTGACAATTTGGGGGACTCATGCTTTGAAAAAGCTTCAGTCTTATTTTACTCTCTCCTGTAGCTGCCAATCTTTTTTTATTTTATTTTGCTGAATTAATTAAAATTTATTAGCTTATCAGAAAAACAATTCTCCATCCACACACACAATAAATCAATTCTGGATGGATTGCTGATCTGAATTTTAAAGTTATGTATTTTTTAAAAATTTATTTCTGTTGTTGACGGTATTACAGATGTCCCATATTTTCCCCCATCAATGTGAGGTTTTTTAATCCTCACCCAAGGATATTTTTCCATTGATTTTTAGAGAGAGTGGAAGAAAGGAGAGAGAGAAAGAGAGAGAAAGAGAGAAACATCAATGTGAGAGAGACACGTTGATTGGTTGCCTCCCACATGTGCCCCGACTGGGGCCAGGGATTGAGCCTTCAACAGAGGTACGTGCCCTTGACCGGGAATCGAACCCATGATCCATTGGTTGGTAGACTGATGCTCTAATCACTGAACAAACCGGCCAGGGTTGAGTTGTTATTTTTGAAGGCCATCATGCTTCTGGAAAGTAGAGAATGGGACCAGGACAAGTTAAATGCCCCTAGACTTGCTGTTCTTACCAAGATTTATCAGCTGTTTTTCTTGCATAAACATTTCCAGGATGCTGCAAACCTTTAGTTAATTTCCTCAGTTCTGAAAAGTTGATTCTGATAATTTTTCAAGTTTTCTCATTACTTTTATGAAGGAGAAAATTTTTGGAGGCTTACTTTGCCATTTCTATTTTAAAATTGTAAATTTACATAATACCCTTAATCTTCCATTTCTTAACCAGTGTCTATTATCTGAACAATGATAAACTTAGGAAATTTTTTCATCCTTTTAGTTTCCTTCCTTCAATTTTACCACCGAGTTTTAGTTAATGATATTATATTTTTGTTTACCAATTATGTTTAAATATGCTTATGCTTCTATGACTTCATTTGCAACTTTAAATTATCTGCTTGGACTCCCAGCAATTACAGATGAAGCAATTAGATATGTGCAATACTTTATATTTTCTTTTTCCTTCTGGAATCAATTTTGGCTAGTTATATTGTCTTAATTTGAGTTTCCTCAGAGGCAAATAATGAAACAATGACTGAAGCATAACTTCTTTATTTGTGAAGGGCAAGAAATACCAGTAGAAAAGTAAGAAACTCCAAAGAAAAGACAAAACAACAAATAAAAGGAGCAGTATGCTAGCTATTTCTGTGGGTAACTGAACCTTAATATTGTGAAAATTTTCTGGGAAAGATTGTAATACACATAACTCAGAGTTGTCTCTCCAAGGATCAAAGGATCTGAAGTATTTATCACCAACTCCCATCAATTTTTGTTGAGGGCTTCTCCTTAGGAGATTTTAACTCCTTGGTATAGTACTTCTTTTATACTGCCTCAGGAAAAAGACACATATCAGCTAAAACAAACTGAAGTGATAAAGCTGCAGTGATACAGATGCTGCACTGACAGAGTTCCCTACATCATTATATTATTTCTCCATTATTATTATATGTATGTTTTACATTCTATTTTGTGCTTTCTTCCCCACATGTGTTAGGCTTGCTTCTACTGTTAAGTATATTAAAATATTTTAAGAGCCTTGGCTAGTGTGTCTCAATTGGTTGGAGTATCATCTCATGCATGAGGAGGTTGAGGGTTGGAGTCCCAACCCTCAGGGTACATGCCTAGGTTGTGGGTTCGATCCCTGGTCAGAGTGCGTATGGCAACTGATCAATATATCTCTCTCATATCAATGTTTCTCTGTGCCTCTCTCTCCCTTTCTCCCTCTCTAAAAACCAATTTTTAAAAATCTCTTTAAAAATATTATTAATAATTTTTTCTCCATAATTTCAGTTAATCTCTTTATTGTCTTAAATTTGTCCTCCATTAATTTTCTCAGGAAGTGCTCATGGCAATGATTTTCCCTCAGCTCTTGCATATTCAAAACTATTTCTCTTTATTCTTTTGTATTTTAAGCATAATCTGATTGTATAGAATATTTTTGGCTCACATTAATATACATTCACCTAGGTTGTGATACTTTGCTATGGCAGCCCTAAAAGGCAGTAGCAGTCTTTCCTCATTGGTTCCAAATGAGGTTTTAAAGTTAATTTCTTTACTTACATTTACTTTCTCCCTTCCCCTCCCCTCCCCTCCCCTTCCCTCCCTTCCTGTCCCCTCCTCTCCCTTCTTCTCTTCTTCTTTCTTTCAGCATATCCTAGTAAAGGACTGGGAAGGACTAATCTGTAATCACTGGAAACTGTTGCTAGCTTTGCTTATGAACATGCTGGTAAAAACAAAACTTTAAGCAGTACTTTGGTAGAAATCTCCTCTTACCTTTCTACATGGGTATTTATTTTGTTAACCCAGATTTTAGGGTGTGACGGCTCTGTGGCAACCATACATTCTGTACAACTTTCTTTCTTCCTCTCAGTCCTAAATAAATTTAAGCCGCATCCTGGGGTAAAATTTGCACTGACACACCCTCTTATGGTTGTGACCATGTTAGACTCTCTTAACTGCTATGAGAATCATATATAATAAGAAAATACTAAATAAATAATTATATGTCTTATATTTCATTTGGCATGGTGCCTGTTTCCGAAAAGGGACCTCAGTAATGAATGCTTACTTCTCCTCTTGCTTAAGCTGCTGCTACCCTAACCAATCATAGAAGAGAAAGACTGGTCAGACTTTAAAAAGTCTTGAGTGTTAGATTGCTGGAAAATAACCTCCAATGAATCATACCACCCTGAATTCATGGACTTGTGCAGTCTCCTCTAATACTGAATGGAGGTTGGCCTTTTAAATTTCTTGGGCCAACAGAATGAGACAGAAGTGATGCTGCCCAAGCTCTGGACTAAGGCCATATGTGGTCTTACAATTTCTTCTATTGCTCTCTTGGAAATCTAAGACAATCATACTGCAAAAAGCCTGAGATGAAAAACCACGTGGAGAAAGGCCAAGCCCACCCAGCCATTCTAATAGAACTGAGATCTCACCAGCCCTTTCTGTTCAATATAGCTGCATAAGTGATTCCAGGCAAAACTAACACAAGAACTACCCAATACCCAACTAACCCATGGAATAATGGAAAGTAATAATTTGTTGTTTAAAGCCATTACATACTGGAGTGGTTTATTATATAGCAGTAGATATCTGATACAGTTATTTTTTGCAAAGGTTTCAGGTGCTGTGAGCTGGCTTCCCTTAAAAGTGTGAACTAAATGAGTTCTTAGTCACAGGCTTCTGCAGGAGTCTATAGTTACAACAAAAGTTGGAACAAAGTTTTTCATCTAAGCCTGAAAGGGAACATTTTATAGTGATGAATGTTTTTCAGTTCTAGTTTATATTAGTATGTACAGAGTCTGAAAGTGCAGCAGATGACATGATCTGCTTTTTTAGGAGCAACTCGCAAGATGCCTAGTGAGAAAAGGAGAATACAAAAGCTTCTACAAGTCTAGGTAACTCTGTCCATGTTTGATTATTTCATTTTCCAATGGCAATGTCCCAGCTGTGCTCCAGTGTTTTTGCAGCTTATGTCTGGGTTCAAATGGAAAGTCTTCCTTATTTCTCTTCTCTATCATTTTCTTATCCAAGTCACTTTGTTTTCCTGCCCAATTTATCATTGACAAAGCCTCAGGTGAAGTACTTCTTGCTCAAGGTGTTATACTATTTATCACACTGGAAGTTAGTGAGAAAAGCCTCATTTTAGAAACATAGTCACGAAAATGAGAGCTTCACCATATAAAGAAGCAGAATAGTGTAATGGCAAAACATATAGATTCTGGAGCCCGATTACTTGGTTTTGAATCCTAGGTCTTTGAATCATTCCTGATCTTGGATAAAATATTTAACAATTCTTTGCTTCATCTTTCTTATCTGTCAAATGGTGATAATAACAGTCATATATACCTGAGAGATATTAAAAGGGTAATTGTAAACTTGGCACTTAGTAGCTATAGAAGTTTAACTGTTAGTATTATTTTGATTATTATGGAAGAAGCACTGAATATAATAGACAGAAGACAAGGGTTTTAGACCCAGATTTTTGGCAAACTAAATACTTGACCTTGGGTAAAGTACTGTGTTTCTGAGGTCTCAGTTTTTTCATCTGTGAAATGAGTACTGTTAAGGACTCTTTCAACTCTAAAATTCAAGAAGTATATAAAATAGGAAAAGAAGGCAAACTTTGGCCTTTCGGACCATGACCACTGAGAGTAAGATATTTATTTTCCTTTCTCATAAGTGACCAGAGAACTCTTGAGGCATAATATTGTTTTATACGTAAATCAAGGACTCATTTTGCTTGGAAATGTAGTTTCAATTGTAAACAAGGCTATTTCTCATCTGGGATCTGATGGATAAATAACGGTAGAAACTGAAGATTAAATAACCATCCAGATAGGGAGGAGCCACATACATACTTTTTACTGGTTTTAGGAGGATTTTCTAAAAAACATTCCAAGATCAAGGAAGCCAGTACATGCAAGTAGCAGGGAAGGAAGGCCAGAAACCATGTTTGTTATTGGCCATCAGGAAAGAGGGAGAAAAGGAGATGTGTCGATGACAGCTGAATCTGCCAAGAAGTGTTTGATCATAGGATCAAAAATGATACTGCTTTTCTTCCTGTAAGTTTCCTCCCATCTATCTTCATGCCTCATAGGTAACATTGTGAAATAGACATTTGTATTTAGCCCTTTGTCATCTTGTCATATTTGTAACCTAAGGTTAAGATAATATTGTTGCTATATAACCAAGATCATTATTTTCTTTTCCTTCTTTAAACTAACCTCTTCCCCCGTTTTACCCCAAGCTTAGAGATCAGATTCATCTCAAGTCTTACATGTCTATTTTTAGAACTTTTGCTGCAAACAAACCACCCATTTGTAGGAGCTATGGTTCTTGATGTGTCTCCAGTACAGTACAAAGAAAAAATCACACATTCATAGGCTCACATACACCTCCTTATGCATGGTCTTAAAAGGCCTTTTACCTTACTATAGGACTATTAAAAGTCATATAAGATCCATGCTATTTTTGATGAGAAAAAAAGCATTATTACAGAATAGAAATTAAAAAAATAATTCTCTTCTTTCAGTATTTTTCTTCTTCTATAACCCAAACACTCCAAAGCCATTCTTTTGCTAAAAATGGCAAATGACCACATGCTATTGTCTTCTCTCTCAAGAAATTCTATTAAAATAATAGCAAAACTATTGAAACAAGGATGGACCTTTAACAATAAAAAAGTGGAATCCAAGCCATGATCAGATAAAGGAAATCAACACATTTCTAAAATATATAAAAGAGAACAGAAAAACAACACATGAAGTAAAGAGGAGAAAACTGAGCCCAAGACTATATACATAGGGATGGGTTGCAGGATAAGAAGGGGAATAACTGACTTGGAAGAGCCCTAAATAGGACTTTAGCATGGAAGCTGCAAGCATGACAGGGGCAGGAGGAAGAAGTGATGATAAAAGCAAGATCTATACATGTTATTGTTTGCTTCCTCAGTCTCTCCTTAATAAATGCATTCAAAATAGCATACAACATGCTATTGTGCATTCACCATTTTTCAAAATATAAAGAAAGGCTATCAAAATAAAAGAAATAAAAATATCTGGGGTATATTATGGCATCTATGATAGATTAGGGTGCCCCAGAAGACAGCCTTCCAATTTTGAAATTTGGGGAATAGTAGCATGATAGTCACCATCCTGACTGTACCCCAGCTGATTCCTTTAATATAAAAGCCACAACTGACAGACCACAGCCATTTCCAAAAAGTTCTTGGTCAGTGTTTTATTCAGGGTTCTACAGAAAGAGAGAGAGATATATATCCTGTTGGTGATTAGGAGATATATAGATTCTGTTTCTCTGGAGAACCCTGACTAGTACACTAACCAATAACTTTTTGCAAATATATAAATGATATATACATATGTGGAGAGAGAGATTTATTATAAGGAATTGGTTCATGTGATTATGGAAGCTGAGAAGTCTCAAGATCTGCCATCAGCAAGCTGTCTCCAGGAGAGCTGATGGGGATTTTCAGTCTGAGTCCAAAGGCTTGAGAATCAGGAGAGCCAATACTGTAAGTTACAGCTCAAAAGCACCCGGGCTCAACGCCCAATAAAAGCCAATGTTTCAGTTCAAGTTCAAAGGCTGGAAAAAACTAATGTCCCAACTTAAACAGTCAAGCAGGAGGAGTTTTCTCCTAATTAGGGAGGACACTCTGCTTTACTCATTCTAGGGATTCAAATGTTAATCTCATCCAGAAACATCTTCACAGACAAGCTCAGAATAATGTTTGACCAAATATCTGGGCACCTTGTGGCCCAGCCAAGTTGATACATAAAATTAACCATTGTAGTTAACCTTTCCATAAATGTCAATTCTTGTATTTGCATTAAAAGCTAAGACTCTTTAGACACTTAGGGAAAGATTTACATATAAATAAAAAAAGACAGAAAACTAGCTTTCTAGAGAAAGAGTGATAATTTAAGAAGCTGAAAACTTAAAATAAGTGTCCACAGAGAGATTTGTGGCATTATTGCATACATGAAACAAGAAGAGGATATAATGGTAAAAGGAGTGATCCAAGATCAATAGAGATCTCTTTGAAATTAAAAATATAATTACTTACAGATTCAAAGATGGCAGCAGATTGAGTTGAAGCTACACTGACACTCTGCCAGAACCAAACAGGAATTACAACTAAAATATAGAAAAGCCATCCTAAATAATCCACTACAACTGAAGACAAGCTGGAGAGCACCCTTATTTCCAAGGAGGAAAAGTGGAGACTATAGAGAGACTGGTAGGAAGTGTGGAGGCGCAAGAGGGCTTGCCAGGATCCCACAGGCAGCAGCTGAAGGTCTGGAGGGATATTTCAACAGTTGGGGGTTTTCACTAAGAACTCTAGGGCCTAAACCCCAAGGTGAGCTCCCCAGCCCAGAGCACCAGAGCTGAGAAAGGTGCCCACATAACATCCGGCTGTGAAAAGCAGTCGGGTTTCTGTCTCCAGGGAGAGATAGCTGGAAATGCAGGCACCCTCTTAAAGGGCCAACACACAAAGTTTTGTGTGCAGCCATTCACCTTGGGCTCCAGTGAAGGGAGGGCAGAGTGGACTAGAGCTTTGTGAGGAGAATCCAAGGTTGGGGATCCTGAGGATACAGCTCAAAGGGCAGCCATCTGCACCCAGGTGCTGACACATTCTCCCATACTGCAGAAAACATCTTTCTCAGGCAGACATTTATCTTCCAAGCAGCTTTTGCCTGGACACGAAGCAATTGCCCCACTCTGCTGGAAAACTTCTCACCCCACCGTGTAAAGTTTCTACAGCCTGAGGCTAATTAAGAAACTGAATAACAGCCTCAGGGTGCTTTAAGTCTGTCTGATTTTGTTCTGAACCCAGGGCTTGGAAAAGCAGACCTTGGTGCACATCTTAGTCCTGTCCAAACACACCCAGCCTCAGTAGAGGAAACCACAAGATGTGGAGTGCAAAAAACTTCAAACAATGTACTCAGGCCAGTCACAAACAGCATAAGACATTGGCTTGCACCAGAAACCATTCAAAAGACTGGGAGTTGTAGCAGATCTACCTAATACATAGAAACAAATCCAAACAGGCAGCAAAAATGGTAAAACAAACAAACAAACAAACAAAAACCCAAATGAAAGAACAAAAGAATTATCCAGAGGAAGAGTTAAATGAAATGTAGATAAACAATCTGTCAGATATAGAGTTCAAATACTGATTATAAGGATGTTCAGCAGCATGAGAAAAGATATGGAAACTATGAAGAAAATTAAGGTCTAGAGGGATATCTCAGCTGTTGGGGTTTCCCACTGAGAGTCTGGGGTCTAAACCCAGAGCAATGATGCAGCAGAAATAAAAAATAATACATTGGAATTAATAAACAGCAGATTGGGGTAAGCTGAGGATCAGATCAGTGAATTAGAAAACAGGGTAGAAAAACTCAATCAGAGAACCAAGGGCTGAGTGGAAGCTACACTGACACTCTCCAGGGACTAATCTGGATTTACAACTAAAACATAGAAAAACCATCCTGAAAACCAACTGAAGACTAACTGGAGAACACCCTCATAACCAGAGGAAAAGTGGAGACTACAGAGAAACTGGTAGGAAGTGCAGACGCAAGAGGTCTGGATGGGCTCCCAAAGGCAGCAGATGAGAGTCTGGAGGGATACCTTAGCTGTGGGGGTTCCCACTGAGGAAACTGGGGCCTAAACCCCAGGCTGGGCTTCCCAGTCAAGAGCACCAGAACTGAGAAAGTCTGCCCACATAACATATGACTATGAAAAGCAGCCGGGTTTCTGTCTGCCAGGGAGAGGGAGCTGAAATTGCAGGCACCCTCTGAAACAGCCAATGCACAAAGTTTTGTGTGCAGCCATTCAACTTGGGCTCTAGAGGAGGGGGAGTGGAGTGGACTGGAGCTGTGTGGGGAGAGTCATTCCCCCAGACTGCGGGACATCTTTCTCTGGAGGCAAAGTTTTGGATTTTGCCTGAGGAGGGAAGCAATTGCCCCACCCTGCTGGAGAGCCTCTCAACCTGCCCAGAGGAGTTTCTACAGCTTGAGGCTTGTTAAGAGACTGATAACAACCAGCCACCCCACCCTGTGGAGCTTCTACAGCCTGAGGTGCATTAAGAGAATCAGATTAATCAGTCTGCAGACAGAGGCAAACCTCAGGGTGCTTTGAAACTTTGCCTGGTATGTTTTGGAACCTGGGCCTTAGAAAAGCAGACTTTGGTGTGCATCTTGGTCCTGTCCAAATGCACCCAGCCCCAGCAGTGGAGACCTCAAGCCTGGGGTTGTTGATAGCCCCAAACAGGGTACTCAAGGCCAGTCGCAAACTGCGTATGACATTGGCCTGTACCAGAGACCCTCCAAAAAGACTGAGAGTCCTAGAATATCTACCTAAGACTTAAAAACAAACCCCAAAAAAGTAGACAAAATGGGGAGACAAAAAAAAAAAAACAAGCCGCAAATGAAAAAAACAAGAGAGATCTCCAGAAAGAGAGCTGAATGAAATGGAAATAGGCAATCTCTCAGATATAGATTTCAGAATACGGATTATAAGGATGCTCAACAGCATAAAAAAAGGTATGAAAACTATGAAAAATGACCAATCAGAAATGAAGAATGACATGGCAGAAATAGAGAATGCATTAGAAGGAATGAACGGCAGATAGGAGGAAGCTGAGGATTGAATTGGTGGATTGGAAGACAGGATAGAAAAATATCACTCAATTAAAGATGCAAGGACAGAAAACAATTGAAAGAGAGGAGGACCGTCTGGGGGAGCTATGGGAAAGCATGAAACATGAAAATATTTGTATTATAATAGTGTCAGAGGAGGTCAAAAGTAAGCAGGGGTTAGAGAACCTGTTTGATGAAATGGTGGCAGAAAACTTTCCTAACATTGCCAAAGAAAAAGGCACATGAGTTCTGGGGGAGCACAGAGTCCCAGGCAGAAGGAATCTGGAGAAGCCCATGCCCAGAGACATTATAATTAAAATGCTAAGAATCCAGGATGGGGAGAGAATCTTGAAGGAAGCTGGAGAGGGGGACAGTTTGTTACCTACGGGAGGGTCCCCATGAGGCTGTCATCTGACTTCTCATCGGAGACTCTGCAGGCCAGAAGGGAATGGCATAAAGTATTCAAAGTAATGCAAAGCAAGGATCTGAAATCAGGACTACTCTGTCCAGCAAGATTGTCAATCAAGCTGGATGGTGAAATAAAGAGCTTCTCAGACAAAAATGGTTGAAGGATTTTATCACTAAAAAAACACACAGCAATATAAAAAATGTTAAAGGGACTGCTATAATTAGAAGTAGAAATAAAGAGAATGAGAAACATAGGTCTAAAGAAACAAAATGGTAGTAGATAAGTATCTTTCAATAATAACCTTAAATGTAAATGGATTAAATACCCCTATAAAGAAGATATAGGGTGGCTGAATGGATAAGAAAACATGACCCAAATATATGCTGTCTACAAGAGACCCACCTCAGAACAAAAGACTCACACAGGATGAGAGTGAAGGGATGTAAAAAAATTTTCCATGCAAAAGGAAATTTAAAAAAAGCTGGAGTAGCAGTATTCATATTGGACAAAATAGACATCAAAATGAAGACCATAGCCCAGTCGAGCATGGCTCAGTGGTTGAGCATCAACCTACAATCCAGGCGATCTGGGTTTGATTTCTGGTCAGGGCACAGGCCCGGGTTGTGGGCTCCATCCTCAGTCGGGGGCATGCAGGAGGCAGCTGACCAATGACTCTCTCATCATTAAAGTTTCTATCTCTCTCTCTCCCTCTCCTTTCCTCTCCCTGAAATCAATAAAGATATATTAAAAAAAAGAGAGAGAGAGAGAAATGAACACCATAATGAAATACAAGAAAGGTCATTACATAATAATAAAGGTATCAATCCAGCAACAGGATATAACCCTGATAAACATATATGCACCCAATATAGGAGCACCTAAATTTATTTTTTAAAAAATCTTCTAGAGGACTATTAGGGAGAGATCAACAGCAATACAGTCATACTAGGGGACTTGAACACCCCACTGATTTCACTGGATAGATCTTCCAGACAAAAAATTAACAAGGAAACAGTGACCCTAAATGACACACTAGAGCAGATGGATTTAATTGACATTTACAGAACATTCTACCCCAAAGCTGCAGAATATTCATTCTTCTCAAGTGCACATGAGACATTCTCAAAGATAGATCACAAGTCTCTACAAGTTCAAGAAGATTGAAATCATATCAAGCATCTCAGAATACAGTGGCATGAAATTAGATATCAACTACAATAAACAAACTCAAAGACATTTAAACACATGGAGGTTGAAAAGCATGTTTTTAAGCAGTGAATGAGTTACCAAAGAGATTAAGAAAGAAATCAAAGACTTCCTGGAAACAAATGAAAATGAACACAAAACAACTCCACATCTATGGGACACAATGAAAGCAGTCCTGAGAGGGAAGTTCATAGTCCTACAAGCTTACCTCAAAAAACAAGAAAAACTTCTAATAGATTCTCTAACCCTACAACTTAAAAACTCAGAAAGAGAACAACAAGAAGAGCCCAAAGTAAGTAAAAGGAACGAAATAAAAGATCAGAGCAGAAATAAATAACATAGAGACTAAAAATAAATATGAAAGGTCAATGAAACCAAGAGCTGGTTCTTTGAAAAGATAAACAAGATTGATGAACCTTTAGCCACACTAATCAAGAAACAAAGAGAGAGGACCCAAGTAAACAAAATCAGAAATGAAAGAGGTGAAATAACAACTGGTCCAACAGAAATACAAAGGATTGTAAGAAAATATTATGAACAGCTATATGCTACCAAGCATTTGACAAAATACAATAGCCACTTTTGATAAAAACTCTCAGCAAAGTGGGAATAGAAGGATCATACCTCAACATAATAAAGGCCATATATGACAAAACTACAACCACCATCATACTCAATGGGCAAAAACTAAAACCATTTCCTCTAAGAACAGGAATAAGACAGAGGTGTCAACTTTCACCATTCTTTTTCAACATAGTACTGGAAGTCCTAGCCAAAGCAATCAGAGAAGAAGAAAACATAAAAGGTATCCAAATTGGAAAGGAAGAAACAAAACTGTCATTATTTGCAGATGACATGATATTGTACATAGAGAATCCTAAAGATTCCACCAAAAAACTACTAAATTTAATAAATGAATTCAGCAATGTAGCAGGATACAAAATTACCCAGAAATTGATGGCATTTTTATTCACCAATAATGAATTCTCAGAAAGA
Organism: Miniopterus schreibersii; assembly: GCF_964146895.1. NCBI lineage: Eukaryota > Metazoa > Chordata > Mammalia > Chiroptera > Miniopteridae > Miniopterus > Miniopterus schreibersii. Next base: position 79,309,540 of record NC_138104.1, read on the forward strand.
GAAACTAAAAAAACAATCCCATTTACCATTGGAACTAAAAAAATAAGATACCTAGGAATAAACGTAACCAAAGATGTAAAAGACCTTTATTTGGAAAACTACAGGACACTAAAAAAGAAATAGAGGAAGATATAAACAAATGCAAGAATATACCATGTTCATGGATTGGAAGATTACATTAAAATGTCCATACTACCCAAGGCAATCTATAAATTCAACGCAATCCTTATTAAAATACCAACAGCATATTTCACAGATCTAGAACAAACACTTCAAAAATTTATATGGAACTAAAAAACACCCTGAATAGCCAAAGCAATCTTGAGAAAAAAGAATAAAGTTGGAGGGATCACTATAGCAGATATCACATTGTATTGTAATCAAAACAGCATCGTACAGGCACAAGAAAAAACATATAGATCAGTGGAACAGAACAGAGAACCCAGAAGTTGATCCATGCCATTATGGTCAATTTATATTTGATAAAGAAGGCAAGGTTATACAATGGAATAAAGACAGTCTTTTCAGAAATTGGTGTTAAGAAAATTGGGCAGATACATGCAAAAAAATGAAACTAGACCACCAAACTTACACCATACACAAAAGTAAATTCAAAATGGATAAAAGACTTAAATGTAAGACATGAAACCATAAAAATCCTAGAGGAAAACATAGGCAGCAAGATCGCAAACATCTCTCATAGCAATATGGATGCTGATACATCTCTTAGGGCAAGAGAAATGAAGGAAAAAATAAACAAATGGGACTTCATCAAAACAAAAAGCTTCTGCCCGGCAGGGCGTGGCTCAGTGGTTGAGCGTCGACCTAGAATCCAGGCGATCAGGGTTTGATTCCCGGTCAGGGCACATGCCGGTGTTGCGGGCTGCAGCCAATCAATGACTCTCTCATCATTGATGTTTCTATCTCTCTCTCTCCCTCTCCCTTCCTCTCTCTGAAATCAATAAAGATATATTTAAAAAAAAAAAAAAAAAAAGCTTCTGCACAGCAAAAGAAACCATCAACAAAATAAAAAGGGAGGCCACTGTATGGGAGAGCATATTTGCCAACAACACATTGGAAAAGGGTTAATATCCAAAATATATAAGGAACTCATACAACTTAACAAAAGAAAGACAAACAATCCAATTAAAAAATGGACAAAAGACCTAAATAGACACTTCTCCAAAGAGGACATACAAATGGCTAAGAAACATTTAAAAAGTGCTCAACCTCACTAGTCATCAGAGACATGCAAATTAAAACCACAATGAGGTATCATTTCACACCTGTCAGAATGGCTACCATCAACAAATCAAGGAACTATAAGTGCTGTGAGGGTGTGGAGAAAGGTCACCTTAGTACACTTCTAGTGAGAATGCAGACTGGTGCAGCCACTATGGAAAGCAGTATGGAGTTTCCTCAAAAGATTAAAAATTGACCTGCTATTTGACCCAGTGATTCCATTTCTGGGAATATATCCTAAGGAACCCGAAACACCAATCACAAAGAACATATGCACCCCTATGTTCATAGCAGCGCAATTTACAATAGCTAAGATCTGAAAACAGCCCAAGTGTGCATCAGTAGATGAGTGGATAAAAAACCTGTGGCACATTTACACCATGGAATACTATGCACCTATAAAGAGGAAGGATCTTTTATCCTTTGGCACAGAATGGAGGGAACTAGAAAGTATTATGCTAAGTGAAATAAGCCAGTCAGAGAAAGAAAAGTACCACATGATCTCACTTATATGTGGAATATAATAAACAAAATAAACTGATAAACAAAGTGGATCCAGAGACATAGAGGCATGGAACAGACTGAGGGATCTCAGAGGGAAGGTGGGGAGGGGTGTGTGGGTGGGGAGAGATTAATCAAACAACTTATATATTTATAGGCACAACCCATGGACAGACATTGGTATGGGGAAAGTCTGGGAGTTGGATGGATGTGGAGTGGAGGGGATCAGTTGGGATAAAATGGGGACATCTGTGATATTGTCAGCAATAAAGATAAAACAACTTTTAAAAAAATTAAATAACTATTAAAGAAAAAAATCAGAGAACCCAAAAGAAAAAACAATTAAAAAACAGGAGGACAGTTTAAGGGAACTATAATAATATCAGCATTATAAGAATGCCAGAAGATTTACAAGTACACAAAGGTTAGAGTATCTGAAGAAATAATGGCAGAAAACTTCCCTAACCTGGTCAAGGGAAAATTCACACAAGTTCAGAAGGCAGAGAAATTCCCAAAGAAGAACCCAAAGAGGCCCATGACCAAACACATCATAATTAAAATGCCAAAAATTCAGGACAGAGAATCTTAAAGGCAGCTAGAGAGAAGCAATCTGTTACCTACAAAGGAGCTCCTATAAGGCTGTCAGCTGATTTCTCATCAGAAACTCTGCAGGCCAGAAGGGAATGTCATGAAGTATTTAAGGTAATGCAAAACAAAGATCTGAAACCAATACTCTATTCAGCAAGGCTATCATTCAAAATAGATGGTGAATAAAGAGCTTTCTGGTCAAAAAAAGGCTAAAGAAGTTTATCACCACCAAAACAGCATTGCAAGAAATATATGAGGGATGGAGGAGGGCGGGTGGGTAGAGGGGGAGAGAGTAACCAAAGAATTTATGTGCATATATACACAACCCAAGGACATGGACAATGGTGGGGAGAGGGACTGGGGTGGGGGAAGGAACGGGGTGGAACGGGTCATTGGGGAGAAAAAGGGACATCTGTAATATTTTAAACAATAATAAAATTAAAAAAAAAAAAAAGTTGAAATAGAGAGAATGAGAAACATAGGCATAAAGAAATAAAATGTCCCAGCCCCATGTGACTCAGCAGTTGAGCGTTGACCTAGGATCCAGGCAATCATGTTTCAATTCCCTGTCATGGCACATTCCTGGGTTGCGGGTTCAATTCCCAGTCAGGGGAATGCAGGAGGCAGGCAATCAATGACTCTCTCATCATTAAAGTTTCTATCTCTCTCTCTCAGTCTCCTTTCCTCTCTCTGAAATCAATAAAAATATATTTAAAATAATAAAATAATAAAATAAAATGGCAATAAATACCTATCAATAATAGCCTTAAATATAAATGGATTAAATGCTCCAATCAAAGGACATAAGGTAACTGAATGGATGAGAAAACAAGACCCAAATATATGTTCTCTATAAGAGACCCACCTCAGAACAAAAAACACACAGGTTGAAACAAAACAAAACAAAAACAACTTCTGGATAACTTTAAGCTAGAGATTAACAGCAATACAGTCATCATAAGGGACTTTAATACCCCACTTACTTTACTAGATAAGTTTTCCAGACAAAAAATCAACAGGGAAAAAGTGACCCTGAATGACATTAAATTAGATGAATTTAATTGATATTTACAAAACACTTCACCCCAAAACTGCAGAATATGCATTCTCCTCAAGTGCACATGGGACATTCTCAAAGATAGACCACATGTTAGGACACAAAACAAGTCTCTGCAAGTTTAAGAATATTGAAATAATATCAAGCATCTTCTCAGACATTTACATCATGGAATACTATGCATCTGTAAATAAAAAAGGATCCCTTACCCTATGAGACAGCATGGTGGGAACTGCAAAATATCACGCTAAGCGAAATAATCCATTCAGAGAAAGATAAGTATTACATGATCTTACTCATATGTGGAACCTATTGAACAAAATAAACCAATGAGCAAAATAGATCCAGAGACATAAAAGCATGGAACAGACTCACGAATCTCAGAGAAAAGGCAGGGGTGGGTGGATGGGTAGGTGGGAATAGATTAACCTAAGAACTTATATGCGTATATGCATAACCCATGAACACAGACAATAGTGTGGTGAAGGCCTGAGGGGAGCGGTGGAGGGTGGAGGCTGGAGGGTTAGGGTTAGACAATATAGATAAATTAAATACATAAATAAAATTATGATTACTGGAGTATCAAATTCAATGAAAGATTGCTGAGTTTCAGAATAAGCCAGTCAGAGATAGACAATTATCACATGATCTCACTTTTATGTGGAACCTAATGAACAAAATAAACTGATGAACAAATATGTTCAAAGACATGGAAGCATGCAAGAGACTGGCAGATCTCAGAGGGAGTGAGGTCTGAAAGATTAACCAAAGAACTTGTATACATATATGCATAGTCCATGGACATGGACAATACTGCAGAAAAAGCCTGGGGTGCGGCTGGAGCCAGGCAGAGGGGACAAATGGGGGTAGCATGGGCAACATCTATAATACCCTCAACAATAAAAATAAATTAAAAATAAACTAAAAAAATAAAATCTAGTTACTTTTTAAAGCTTTTGTGTTTTGCATATATTCTTAGTGAATTGTTACATAGGTTGTACTTTTTTTTTATTTAAAATAATTTTATATGTCAATAAAGCTGGAAAAATTTTTTAAATAAATTAAAAAAAAGTTTCCCAAAAAATTAACTAAAAGGGAAAGTGAATAAAATTATGAAAAAAATATTAGAGATATGGAAAAACAATCTATAAGTTTCAGAAATATATTCCAAAGAAAATACAAAGAAGAAAATTAGTGAATAAATTAAAAACTTTCCAAAACTGAGTAGAGAAATGATTCTTTAATTGGAGGTCTAATTTAAAGGTCCATCATGTGAGATTTGAAAACATTGTAAGATTTGAAAACACTGAGAATAAAAAAATAGTTCTAGGAACTTCCAGAGAGATTAAAATAGGTCATTTCTATAAGAATGAGAATTATCTTAACCCTAACATAATCATCCACATTAGATGTCAGAAGACAATGGAGCAATCTTTTAAAAGTACCATTAAGTAATGATTTCCAAGTAAAATTCTATTTCAACCAAATTTATCATAATATAATAATTAATAGTTAGCATAGCACAAGCATGTTTTATCATTTTTTATAAAGCACATCATATGGACAAAGCTAAAATCCTTGTTCACTGCATCCAATCACAGAACTGCCTCTAAAGCCAAAAAGAGATTATCAATCACTTCTGTCATTATCATATATATGGTTTTAGGTGGTTTTCTGTATAAATAAAGCAGAAATAAATAATTTCTGTTTTTGTCTTGTTTTTAGCATAAATAGCAGTTTGCATTTTCAACTTAGAAACATACCTGTTTTCTTTCTGTGTATGCAGAATAGTGACCTACATCATTGTATTTTAACCGCTCTGTCATATTCCAGAGTGTAAATGCACAAGGACTTATTTAATCACTCATCTATCGGTGAATCGTTAGACTCTTCCCTCTTTTTTTTCCTTTCACAAACAATGCAAAAGTGAACATCCTTACCTAGGATCCAGGAGATTGTGGTTCTATTCCTGTCAGAGCACATGCCCGGGTTGCAAGCTCAATCACCAGTCGAGGGCATGCAGGAGGCAGTGAATCAATGACAACTCTCTCATCATTGAGATTTCTCTCTCTCTCTCTCTCTCTCTCTTCCTCTCCTTTACTCTCTCTAAAATCAATGAAGATATATATATTTTTTAAAAAGTAAGACTAAATTCCTTAATATGCTTTTCTTAACAAATACTTACAGGTAAAAATCAAGCTGCTAAATCTTTACCCTTTATGTCTGTTAGCTTTGAGGTATTGAGCAACTTGGGCTCTAAAAGTAAATTAGCTGTGCTAGCCATTACAAATACGAATCAGTCAGCATTTAGGTCTTAAAAACATCAATTCTTAAGAACTCTAAAATATCCATAATCCTCTTTGCATTATATCCTTTTAGGGAAGTCTCTTTTTTATAGTATTTCCATTCTGTGTTTAGTGATTGCTCTTGAAAGAAAGTCACCAATAAGAAATGTTCAGATGCCTAAATATTCCTTCAATGATTTAAGGGAAGAGCAAGAGTCAGTGACATTTTTTGGTGTCTTAGATGTACTTACATGCATTGTGTAGCTTAATCTTACATCTTATAAGAGATATGAAGGACCTCAATATATCACATGATTTCACTTGGTGCAATGAACACAACATCAGGTCAAATCCTAAGTAGACCTCTCTTTCAGTCTACTCTTAAACAAATCATTTTGTTTCCTAGATGTCCATTCCCTCCTTTTGGGAAATAAAGATTAGAATAAATTATTTTACAGTCCTAAATTTATATAAATCACTTGTTGAATTCCTGTTAAATATCAGTGCTGATATTAAGTAATGTTAATGCTAAATATGCATTTATTCTATAAAAGTTTAGTAAATGAAAGTTTAAAGTGATCTATCCTAATTCCAACAAAAACTATAAATTTCTTAAAAATGGGCCAAATATGGTTAATAATCCTTCAAAAAGATGCTAAATAGTATTCATTCATTAGAAGATATCTTCTAAATTTCTACTATAGGTCAAAGAGTCTGCTAAGCACAACAGTATACAAAAATAAATGCAGACCTTGCCCTCTTAAAGCTGAAAATCTAATACAAGAGAGATACTATAGTAGGATGAGTAATGGCCCCCAAGAAATCCATCTCCTAATCCCTGGAATCTATGAATATGTGATGTTACTTGACTCAAGGGACTTTGCAGATGTGATTATATTAAGGATTTTGAGATAGAGAGATTATCCTGGATTACCTGGGTGAACCCAACATAATTACATGTCCTATAAAAGAGAGGTAGAAGGAGATACTACTACAAGAAAAGACTACAAATGTAATGATTGAAGCAAAATTCTATTGCTGATTTTGAAGATAAAGGATTGGGCCTTGAACCAAAGAATGTGGCTATAGAAGAAAACGCAAGGAAACTGATATTCTCCTATAGATTATAGAAGAGAGTGAAGTCCTACAGCCACCTTAATTTCAGTTCAGTGACACTGATTTCAGACTTCTAACCTCCAAAACTGGGAGAAAATAAGTGTGTATCATTTTAAGCCACCAACTTGATGGTTATTTGTTACAGCAGCAATAGGAAACTAATACAGAGACCTTATTCAAGTAAGTTCACAAACAGTAGATATCTGGTAGGGATCTCCATTCCCATTGTGCAACATGCTGACAGGTGCCCATGGAACACTGTGTATTTGAGAGATATAACCCTTCTCTTGATATCTTGTGTTCTTTCTCTCTATATCAGTTGTATTTTATGCTTACCAAGAATCAGCTGAGTTTTTCCCCAAATATGTTGACTCCATAGTATCTACAACAGGGAATTTTCTTAACTAAGAAGTTAGGCTAGTGGCAAGCCAAAATAATAAGAGAAAAAATGTGCACCCAACTTTGAAAGAATGTACATGGCATTATGGTACATATTCCATGGGAACCTGAGGTTGTCTGGGATTTGAAGAAAGTCTCCCTGAAGAAGTGATACTTGAGCTGAGATCTGCATGAGAAGTAGTACTTATCTAATCTGAGAGTGATACTGGGGCCTGGGAAAGACTGTCAAAGTCCTAAGATAGGAGAGGATATGACTAGTGAATGGCCCCAAAAGAAAGCCAATGTGATTAGAGTAGGGAAATCTAGGAGTATCATGGCACAAAATGAGACAGAAAAGTCAAGGTCCAGGCTATACAAGTCTTGGTAGACCTTGTGAAGATTGTAATCATCATCTTAAGAGTTACAAAAAGTCTTTCTACTGTTTGAGGTAATTGAGGAAGAAAAGGCTTAGCTAACATGATCAGACTTGCATTTTGTGTTTTTTTTAATTTATCTTTATTGTTGAAAATATTACAAATGTCCCCCTTTTATCCCCAGTGACCCCCTTCTTCCCACTCCTGACCCCTCCGCAGGCCTTTGGTGCACTATTGTCTGTGTCCATGGGTTATGTATATAGGCATATAAATTATTTGATTGATCTCTCCCTGACCCGCCCCTTCCCTCTGAGAATCATCAGTCTGTTGCATGCTTCCATGTCTCTGGATCTATTTTGTTTGTCAGTTATTTTGTTCATTATATTCCATAAATAAGTGAGATCATGTGATATTTGTCTTTCTTTGACTGGCTTATTTCATTTAGCATAATACTCTCCAGGTCCATCCATGTTGTCTAAAAAGGTGTGAGGTCCTTCTTTTTTACATTGTATAAATGTACCACCAACTTACACCACACACAAGAATAAACTCAAAATGGATAAATGACTTAAATGTAAGTCATGAAACCATAAAAATCATTGAGGAAAATGTAGGCAGTAAAATTTTAGACATCTCTCCTAGCAAAATTTTCACTGATACAATGCCTAGGGCAAGAGAGAGAAACAAAGGAAAAAATAAACAAATGAGACTACATCAAAATGAAAAGCTTCTGCACAGCAAAAGAAACCAACATCAAAATGAAAAGGGAACCCACCGTATGAGAGAATATATTTGCCAATTATATATCTGATAAGGGGTTAATTTCCAAAATATATAAAGTACTCAGACAGCTCAACAAAAAGAAGACAAAAAATCCAATTAAAAAATGGGCAGTGGACCTAAATAGACACTTCTCCACAGAGGACATACAAATGGCCAACAGATATGGGAAAAAATGCTCAATGTCATTAATTATCAAAGAGATGCAAATTAAAACAATAATGAGGTACCACCTCACACCTGCCAGAATGCCTACCATCAATAAATCAACAAGCAACAAGTGCTGGCAAGGATGTGGAGAAAAGAGAACCCTGGTGTACAGCTGGTGGGAATGCAGACTGGTGAAGCCACTATGGAAAACAGTGCAGTTTCCTCAAAAATTTTAAAATGGAACTGCCATTTGACTCAGTGATCCCACTTGTAGGAATATATCCTAAGAGGCCTAAAACACCGATCAGAAAGAATATATGCACCCCTATGTTTATAGCAATGTTATTTACAATAGCTAATATCTGGAAACAGCCCAACTGCCCATCAGTAGATTAATGGACAGATTTGCATTTTGAAAAGCTCACTCAGTTTAGTGGAGAACTAATGGGAGGGAAAGAAGTAGATGCAAGGAGATCACTGGGGAGACTGTTCAAGCAAAAGTCAACAGTAGCTTGAACTGAAGAGGCCAAGGTAGAAATGGGGATGACTGAACAGACTCATTATGCTTTGAAGGTAATAATATAAAGATATTGTCAATAATTAGGATTGCTAAATGCTGGGGGTGAGGAAGAGAGATGTCAAAGGTGACTCCAGTCCTTTGTTCATTTGTTTTCTTTTGCTTGATTTTGTATTATCAGGACTATGGTACCATTCACTGAAATAGGGCATAATTGAAGAAGACCAAGAAAAAGTGATCATGCATTTGGTTTTGAAATTCTTTAGCTTGAAAATATTCAAGACATCGAAGTAGAGATGTCAAAGAAGAAGTACAGCAAAGAGAGAGGAGAGCCTAGTGTTGAGCTTTGAAGAAAATTCCAATAAGTTGCAACTGACCAAAGACAATGCATAGGTGCAAAATAAATATTTTTATCACTTATAAAAGGTTTTTGAGGAGGGAAGATGGCGCCTGTGAGAAGCAGCAGAGCGCCCCCGCTCCCACGCACGGACTCGATTTACTCTTAAAATCCTACGTAGGCAGCTTGGAAAAACCAGAGAAACATACCTGAGTGGATGGAGTGCGAGTGGGGAGCTCTGAAGAAACATCACGAAGTCCAGTAAGAGAGGGGGGCCATAGAGAGGGGGATCCCCCCTGAAGCCTGTACTGGGCTCCGAGCCCAGAGGCCTGGAGGCTGCAGGGCTCCCTCCCTTTGGGAGTGCGGACCAGCCTCCAAAAGCAGGAATCCCACACCCAGAGAGACGAGAGGGGAAGGAGCGCCCCGTGCACAGGGCAGGGGGGCCCAGGGGAGCTGTGAGTCCTGGAGGAAACAGCGCCTTTCTAGGAAACAAAGCCTCTAGTGGTGGCTGTGACTGGCGTCTGGCGTCTGGTGCTCTGGGTGCCGACTATAGGGAAGGCTGTCCCAAGGTCTGTGGCACCCAAGTGGTAAGGAACCAGAGGACTGCGCTGAGCAGCCGCACACGGGGACCCTCTGCCTCCCTGTGTGACATTGTGTTGAGCCCCAGAAAGCGCTGAGCTGCGTGGCATGGGGAAGGGGAGGAGCCCTCCCGCCCTGAGCTCCCGGTGCCCAGAGGCTGGATCTGTGACCCTCCCAGAGGGGCGCCGTGGTGGTGCGTGAAGCTGCTCTAGCTTTGCTGAGACCAGCAGTGTGGGGAGCTGCTTGGAGCTCACTTTGGGCCCCCTCCCGCTAGAAGCCTTGGAGCAAGGGCGGGGGGACCTTGCGGGGGCTGACTCTCTGCTTGTGTGCTGCTTTGTGCGATTGCAAGTTTGATCACGGAACTGGCTCCCACCTTCCCAGCGTGCACTGCTCAGACAGACCAGTGGAGGCTGCTATTGGGGTCTGCACAGTAGACAGTCTAAGGGCCGGGCCTGCTGCAGCCAGCCAACCAGAGCTGAGCAGGGAGGGGCAGAGCCCGCCGGCCTCTCCTGCAGCTGGGAGCACCGCCCCCAACAGGAAAGGGGTGGGTCCCGCTCACTGAAGCCCCAGACACCCCACAGGCACAGTCCTGAGGGGGAAGGGAAAGCAGCTCACAGGAGGCCTTTACAAGAATAAGACTCTCAGGGACTGTTGTTTGGGAACTGGAGGGAACACTGAAAACCCCTGCTGGGGGCTGGGCAAGCAAAGGGCTCACCAGAATGTGTTCTTAATTGAACCCACTGAGCGCAGGCTGCCGAAACGGCCAGTACAGAAAAGGGAACAAACTGAAATGAATCTGAAGCTACAGCAGGCCAGAGCCTGAAGAACTAGAATCAGAGGATGGGGTAGGAGCTGAGGATCTATCTGGCTGTGGAGCAGAGGCTAACTCCTGCAGAGTGAGCGCCTGACCGCGACACCTCTAAGGGGAGTGATACCCTGGGCTACACTAGCCACCTTGCACCCTAAGGACTCTACAGAAGACTCTAGAGCAAGACCAGGCAACTACAAGGTTGCAAAATAGCTGACAAGAGGAGGTTGTCCGCAGAGAGCCTCAGATCAACCATCTACCTAAGGACACCAGAGCCAAACCTAGACGGCTCCTTACATTGGCAGATACACAAGCACCTCCCAGGAGAACTGAAATCAGCACTCAAAACAGTGACCATCAGACAACATAAGTTGCCCAGAGAAAACTCACCTGATTGGACTGCCTTTTTTTCTGCTGTTTTTTGTTTGGTTTGGTTTTGGGTTTTTTGCTTTTGAGTTTTTTTAATTTGTTTTCTGTTTGTGGGTTTGTTTATTTTTTTTTCCTCTTTTTTCCTTAGGAAGTAGATAAGGGAAGAAAATTCATTTTTTCTTCTTTTTTAAATTTTATAATTTTTTTAAATTAATTTTTTTAAAACATTGTTTTAACTAATTTTTTTTCTCTCTTTTATAAAAGAATTTTGTCTTACTTAGCTTGTTTTTAGTTTTGTATTGGTTGTTTGCTTTCTTTTGTTTTATCCTTGCTTCAAATATCAAGACTTTCTTGATATCTCTGCTTAATGACTAGAACTTAGTTATCATTATAACTAAGTTTACTCCTTTCCTCTGTAGTTTCCCCCAAATCTCTTTCCGGACTCCCTCCCTGCCTAGGCTTTATCTCTCTCTCTCTCCTTTCAATCCATTGGCATAACTTTTTTCTTATTTCTCTTTTTTCTTTTTCTACTTTTCTTTCATTGTTTCATTATGCTCCCTTCTGTCTTCCTGTGCAATTGTTAGTTTCTCTTATTCTGTTTATTGTATTTTTGTTTTCTCATTTTCAACTATTCTCCTATTCTTATTCTCTCCCTAAATTTTTTTTTGGTCCTTCTTTCAGAAACTTTTCTCTGCTTCTGTTATTTCCCAGTAGCTTCTCTATTTTTTACATTTTAGTTTATTATTATTTTCTAAATTTTCACCAGTATTAACAACAATATACACCTCTCTCTCTAAGCGTTACTTAAATAAGTGGATATCAATAGTAACGTTAAATGTAAATGGAATAAATGGAAAGGAAAAGAAAGCTGGAGTAGCAATTCTTATTTCTGACAAAACAGACTTCAAAATAAAGACCATAATAAGACACAAAGATGGTCACTACATATTACTAAAGGGATCAATCCAACAGGAGGAAATAACCCTTATAAACATTTATGCACCCAATACAGGAGCACCTAAATATATGAAAAATTTCTTGGGGGACTTTAAAGGGGAGATTGACAGCAACACAATCATAGTGGGGGTCTTTAACACCCCACTGACAGCATTGGACAGATCATCAAGACAAAAAATCAACAGGGAAATGCAGACTTTAAATGAATCACTAGACCTAATGGATTTAATTGACATTTACAGAATATTTCACCCCAAAGCAGCAGAATACACATTATTCTCAAGTGCACATGGAACATTCTCAAAAATAGACCACATGTTAGGGCACAAGGCAAGTCTCTACAAATATAAGAAGATTGAAATCATATCAAGCATCTTCTCAGATCACAATGCCATGAAACTAGAAATCAATCACTATAAAAAAACTCAAAAATATTCAAACACATGGAGGCTAAATAGCATGTTATTGAACAATGAATGGGTTACCAAGGAGATCAAGGAAGAAATCAAACACTTCATGGAAAGTAATGAAAATGAACAGACAACAACCCAAAACCTATGGGACATGGTGAAAGCAGTCCTGAGAGGAAAATTCATAGCATTACAGGCCCATCTCAAGAAACAAGAAAAAGATCTAATGAACCAACCATCTAACACAACAACTAAAAGAACTAGAAGTAGAACAGCAAGAAAAGCCCCGAGGAAGTAGAAGGAAGGAAATAATAAAAATCAGAGCACAGACTAATGACATATAGAATCAAAAAAAATACAAAAAATCAATGAAACCAAGAGCTGGTTCTTTGAAAAGGTAAATAAGATTGATGCACATTTAGCCAGACTCACTAAGAAACAAAGAGAGAGGACACAAATAAATAAAATCAGAAATGAAAGTGGCGATATAACAACTGACCCAACAGAAATACAAAAGATTGTAAGAAAATATTATGAGCAGCTGTATGCCAACAAATTGGACAACATGGGGAAATGGACAAATTCCTAGAAGCATACAATCTTCCAAAGCTGAATCAAGAAGAGGCAGAAAACCTGAATAGGCCAATAACAACTAATGAAATTGAAGCAGTAATCAAAAAACTCCCAGCAAACAAAAGTCCTGGACCAGATGGATTTACAGGCGAGTTTTACCAAACATTCAAAGAAGAATTAACAGCTATTCTATTCAAATTATTCCAGAAAATTCAAGAGGAAGGAAAACTCCCAAACTCTTTTTATGTGGCCAGCATCATCCTAATCCCAAAACCAGATAAAGACACTACAAAGAAAGAAAATTACAGGCCAGTATCCCTGATGAACATAGATACTAAAATCCTTACTAAAATATTAGCAAACCGGATACAGCAGTACATTAAAAAGATCATACTTCATGACCAAGTGGGTTTTATTCCAGGGATGCAAGGCTGGTACAACATTCACAAATCAATAAATGTGATACATCACATAAAAAAATGAAGGACAAAAATCATATGATCATATCAATAGATGCAGAAAAAGCATTTGACAAAATCCAGCACCCATTTTTGATAAAAACTCTCAGCAAAGTGGGGCTAGAGGGATCATACCTCAACACAATAAAGGCCATATACGACAGACCTACAGCCACCATCATACTCAATGGGCAAAAACTAAAACCATTTCCATTAAAAACCGGAATAAGACAGGGATGTTCACTTTCACCACTCTTATTCAACATAGTACTGGAAGTCTTCACCATAGCCATCAGACAGGAAGAAAACATAAAAGGTATCCAAATTGGAAAGGAGGAAGTAAAACTGTCATTATTTGCAGATGACATCATATTGTATGTAGAAAACCCTAAAGACTCCATCAAAGTACTATTAGATTTGATAAACGAATTTGGCAAGGTAGCTGCATACAAAATCAACATCCGGAAATCAATGGCATTCTTATACACCAACAATGAACTTTCAGAGAGAGAAACTAAAAAACAATACCATTTACCATTGCAACTAAAAAAATATGGTACTTAGGAATAAACTTAACCAAGGATGTAAAAGACCTGTACTCAGAAAACTACATGACACTGAAAAAAGAAATGGAGGACGATTTAAACAAGTGGAAGAATATACCATGCTCATGGATTGGAAGAATTAATACCATTAAATTGTCCATACTACCCAAAGCAATTTATAAATTCAATGTTATTCCTATTAAAATACCAACAGTATATTTCACAGACCTAGAACAAACATTTTGAAAATTTATATGGAACCAAAAAAAAAACCCGAATAGCTGCAACCATCTTGAGAAAAAAGAAAAGAGTGGGAGGGATCACATTACCAGACTTCAAACTGTATTACAAAGCCACTGTAATCAAAACGGCCTGGTATTGGTACAACAACAGGCATATAGATTAGTGGAACAGAACAGAGACCCCAGAAATAGACCCACACCACTATGGTCAGTTAATATTTGACAAAAGAGGCAAGAGTATCCAATGGAGTAAAGACAGTCTCTTCCATAAGTGGTGCTGGGAAAACTGGACAGATACATGCAAAAGAATGAAACTAGACCACCAACTTTCACCATACACAAAAATGAACTCAAAATGGATAAAAGACTTAAATGTAAGTCACGAAACCATAAAAATCCTGGAAGAAAACATAGGCAGTAAAGTTACAGACATCCCACATAGTGGACTTTTCACTGATACATCTCCTAGTGCAAGAGAAACAAAAGAAAAAATAAACATATGGGACTACATCAAACTAAAAAGCTTCTGCACAGCAAAAGAAAACAGCCTCAAAATACAATGGAACCCCACGGTCTGGGAAAACATATTTGCCAAGGGTGTATCTAATAAGGGGTTAATTTCCAAAGTGTACAAAGAACTCATAGCACTCAGCAAGAGGAAGATAAACAACCCAATTAAGAAATGGGCAAAGTACTTAAATAGACACTTCTCCAAAGAGGACATATGGATAGCCCAGAGACACATGAGAAAATGCTAATCATCAGAGAGATGCAAATTAAAACCACAATGAGGTATCACTTCACACCTGTCAGAATGGCTCCATCAACAAATCAACAAACAGCATGTGCTGGCGAGGGTGTGGAGAAAGGGGACCCTAGTACACTGCTGGTGGGAATGCAGACTGGTGCAGCCACTATGGAAAACAGTATGGAGGTTCCTCAAAAAATTAGAAATGGAGCTGCCATTTGACCCAGTGATTCCATTCCTAGGAATGTACCCTAAGAATCCTGAAACATTCATCAGAAAGAATATATGCACCCCGATGTTCATAGCAGCACAGTTTAGAATAGCCAATATCTGGAAACAGCCCAAGTGCCCATCAGTAGCTGAGTGGATAAAAAAGCTGTGGGACATTTACACCATGGAATACTACACAGCTGTAAAGAAGAAGAATCTCGCACCCTTTGGGACAGTATGGATGGACCTGGAGAATATTATGCTAAGTGAAATAAGCCAGGCAGCGAAAGACAAATATCACATGATCTCGCTTATACGTGGAATCTAAAGAACTTAATAAACTGATGAACAGAATAGATTCAATGACATGGAAGCATAGATGAGACTGACGAATGTCAGAGGGATGGAGGCGGGCTGGTGGGTGGAGGGGGAGAGAGTAACCAAAGAATTTATATGCATATATGCACAACCCAAGGACATGGACAATGGTGGGGAGAGGGACTGGGGAGGGGGAAGGGACGGGGTTGAACGGGTCATTAGGGAGAAAAAGGGACATCTGTAATATTTTAAACAAAAATAAAAATTACAAAAAAAAAAGGGTTGTTACAACATGTTTTCTGGGTCAAAAATATTTAGCACACCTGAAAGCTTCCAAATTTAATTCTTTGAAAAATACTACCCCAACAAAGAAAGCTAATCTATGACCATGGCCTCTTGGCCACCATTTTGTTATTTCTGTTTTAGGGAAAATAGAACAGATCTGGGTCATAGACAATGGAAGAATTATGTGAGCGATAGTAGAGCACCACTCCTACTCAGAATGGAAAAATATTACTTGGAATGAGGGAAAATAGGAGAGACAATGGGGAAACAAGGAACACAGAAGACTGTGATTCCAAGAGAGAAAATTAATTCTGCACTTTTATTTTTGAGTTTGTAACCTTGGGAGTTAGCCAGCATGGGAAGCTAGAGGACCAATGGACAAAGGGATTTATACTGTAAATGTCTGTTTGGATTTCCAGAATAGCAACAAAGTGTAGGAGGGCAAATGATTATGGAGAGGCCATGCAGAGAAAAATGAGATATCTCAATATGGCCTTGAACAGATGAATGACCAACAGCTCACCAATGCCTTGGCACTTGGCAAGGATGCTAGGGAAAGAGAGTCTTCTCCAATTTATTGTTGGTCATGTGATTTGGTATAAATTTGGTATTTACTATCAAAATAAATAATGTATATGTTTTAACCAAGAAATTATGTGTAAAAATTTGACCTGACAATGATAGAATTAGGGTATCACTATTTTTGTAATTCCAAGATATGTTTAGTCATTGCTACTGGCTGCTGTCAGAATTTTTTGAAGTACCTGCCATTCTTTTATTAGATCCCCATCTTCAGTAACTGGCTAGACTGGACTTTCTTGCTTGCAACTAAAAATCCTGAATTGTGTACTAAGAATCACAGAATTTTGAAGCTAATAACACATTTAGTGATCAATTCCTCCAATGCTTTTTCATCCCTAATAACTCATTATTTTATTTTCCTATTTAAAAAAAAAAATTACTAGAAAACTAAATTATACTTTTTATAAATAAAAGACATAAAACTACTAATTAATGTGAACTAATAGAATTCTAGACAAAGCCAAAAAATTGATACTGTGTTTGCTGTCTAGAAATATAATATGGATAAAATGTCAGATTTTCATCAACTTTTTTGAAATATTAAAAATAAAGAGTATCCATTATTAAATTTTGGCTCTAGTTTAAAGGACCCTGCTATATCCTTCTCTTCATTTTAATGATGAACTAAGTACAGCATAAAATAACAAGCTAAGAAAATGCAGAGCCTGAATGAGTAATAACACACTTTAAATAATAACAGACTTTATCAGGCCCCTAGGAGAGACATACCACATCTCTGAGGTATCACTGTATGATTCATCCAAATATTTATTTAGTGCCTACTCTGTCCCTTGTAATGATTTAGGCACTATAGGTATACCAATGAATAAGATGAATGAGGTCCTTCCTTCATGCTAGTAGGAAAAGATAGATAGCAAGTGAGAAAACAAAAGTGAAGATAATTTTGAGTGGTGATAAGTGCTGTATTAAATAATAATAATAATAATAAACAGAAGGGTAAGGATGTTTGAAAAGAGAAGGTGCTTATTTAGTGTGTGTAGCAAGGAAGGCCTTATTAAGAAAGTGCCCTGTGGGCTGAGACTTCAAAGTTTTGCAATGCAAGAGATTAGGGACAGAGCTCTCTAAACAGAGAGAACAGCAATTGTGAAGTCCACAAGGCTAAAGCAAATTGCATTTAAGGGCAAAGCAAGACAGTGATGGAGGGGAGACAGTGGAAGATGAGGACAAAGAGGGAAGAGATAGGGCCCAAATAATACAATACTTATTGAGGAAGGAATTTGGATTATTTTCTACATTCAATGAAAGACAATAAAACTTTTTGAGCAAGGTGATAATATGATCTGATTTAGTTTTTAAAGAGATCATTCTGATCCCTGCCTAGCAAATGGGTGTTAAAAGGAACAGAAGTGATATGATTTCTGTTGTACATAGTTGTATTTGTTTGTTTCTTTATTTTAGGTTAGTGTATAGACCTAACATGGAAGAATAGAAAGAATAAACTGACTGCCAAGTTCCTTCATTCTCTACAATACCAATAGTAATGAGGGACTAGTAATGTGTGTGGGACAAAATAAAACTCATTTTAGGGAGATGCAAGCTTATGACTACTAAAATATACATAAAAAATGGCATGCATTATAACCAACCAGTCAAACTATGTCATATTTGAAATATTTGCTTTTCTATCATAAGCCTTACTGCAATAACTTCAGGTCAGTTTCTATTACATATATACATATTAATTTAGTGGCAGTTGGATATTGAGATTGTTCAGTATAATAGATGGCAATGGTTGTGAGGAGCTGAAATAATCTGTCAATTAAAGAATATGTGTTTCAGAAGTACTTAACCAAGAAACCATAATGATTCAGAATGGGCTTGTTAAAGTGGAACAGAAAAATCAATTCCTGACAGCTCTTCTCAGGCCAATGAGAGGGCAAAATATTTCTTTAGCACCACTCTGGACTGATCTGGCAAAGAGGTTTAAGGCTAGATTGCAAGAAAGTGTAATTTAAAAATAATATTCTTTCTCCTGAGTTCTTCTTTCAAGTTTTCCGGCACTCAAGTTTCAGCTAAAAGTTTAAAAGCAAACTATATTGCTGGCCAAATGAAACCAGGAAGCTGAATCCATGTGTTGGCTAGACCTTTCTCCAATAGAGAAGTATAAGGAATTTATAGTAAAACAAATATAAATACACTCATGCTTAGAATGTATGTCTCATTCTTATTAATAATAATACTGGTTAACCTTGTTGACCATTTATTGCATGCCAGGCATTGAGCTAATGTTCCACGCATTATCTCAGTTGAACTTTTCTGCAACCCTATTAAGATATTAGCATTTATTCTGTTTGTACATGGGGACACCAAGGCTCAGAGTGGTTAAATCATTTGTTTAGGCTCACAAAGATTCTAAGCTACAGAAAAGAGGATAGAACCTGTCCTTTTCTATCTTTTCTGCGTTTATTTTGTTAGATTGCAAAACCATTTGTCAGAACTTATTGCCCCTTCATTAACTCCAAGTAGCATCAAAATGAGATCACCTGACATGACTCAGGCTACATAAGGCAATGGTTTGAAAATAGGCCTTTCATTAAACTGCCAAACTCTACAGAATTTTTTCAACAGATCTCTTCTGGTTTATCTCACAAAATGATTTGCATCTTGAAAGGTGTAGAATTGCATACAAATAAGTTCAAAGCTTGAGCGAATCTTTAAAACTAATTCCTCTGAAGCAAAGAGCCTTTGTTCTTGTCTTTGCATAACAACTTCAAAATTCTAGATGTCCTAGATCATCTGAAAATCACCTGACTTGATTTTTTTTGTCCCCAGATGAAGCCAAAGACCATGAAAGAGTGCATTCAAAGGTTATCAACACAGTACAAAATATGCCCAAGCCTCATTTTCTAGTGATTCACAAAATGAATACCCAGATTTCTCTTGCTTGGAAGTTGAGCATGATAATTACTGAGTGGCTGTAAAGGTTTCCAGCATTCTAAGGAACAGTATTGTGCTAAAGATGAGGTCCACATTATATCGGTACTTCTTTCATTCTGCCCTAACACCCTAATTGTACTACCATTTATATACATGACCCCTAGCCTGATATAGAAATATTTGTTCAATGAATAAATAAATGTTTTCTGAATATTAGAAAGAACTGGGGACAAAAGCCTCTATATAAGCACATACACATACATACACACGCATATATAAAACTCTTTATCAGAGAAGAGAATACCAATAAATCACATGATAGAATTTAATCAATTATATAGTGTTCTACAGATTTAGTTTAAATTAACTAATCTTCTTAAGGTAATCTTAGTACATTAAAAAGGCAAATAAAATGCATATTCATTTTATCACATTGCTAGGGTCAAGAAGAACCATTTTGTTATGTAACCAGCCATTAAAAAAATTTAGACACAGACATGTCAAGCAATGGTCATTAGTTCCAATTCAACACCAACAAGAATCCCCAATTTGGACTGTGGTGAAGAATGCAACTTTATTTGGTGCAAACAGCTCAATTGTGATACAGCATGGCTGTGGAACAGCTAAATAGTGATACAGTTCAATTATGAAGCAGCACTGTTTATAGGCAGCCTTGGGGTGACATGGCTCTCTGGTTAGACAGCTCTGCTCTGGTCTGCTCCTGTCTGGTCCACTCTGCTCTGCAATGGTGTCCTCTGCTTTGCCCCAGCAAGAAGTCTTTAGTGTTTTAGCTCTAGAAAGGGAAAGTGAGCTCCGGGACCCAGAGAGGAGCTGATTTATGTAGATACAAGTCCTGCCCTTAGTCTCTGATTGGTCTATCTTCATGCAAATAGGACCACAAATCCTCAAAGTTTGATTGGTCCAAAAAGCACTGTTTTGATTGGTCAGAATGGAGCCACTCTAATTGGTTGGTGAAGATAGTAATGAGGATATAGTTGCTCTGCTCTGATCGGATGGAGTCAGTCTCAGTCCTGTAGGTTAAAATAGAATTCCAGTAACTTTTTTATAAGGGCTGGCTCAGATGGCAGGAACAGAGTTCAGGTAAGTGGTTTAGTGCAGGAGGCAGACCATTCACTGCAGGCTTCTCCCTGAAGTGAGGTTGTGTGAGAGGCCCCTGTGTAGAAATGGCTGCTAGGATATTTTTTTAAATTTGAGCCCAGCTAGCCACCAGGAGCCCCTCTTAGTAGGTATCTTTTTTTCTCAGGGTCCAGAGTCACATCTACCCAAATGTGTTGATTCTTACTGAATGATGTGAAGAGCAAACATTTAATATATATTTAGCATATGCCTCAACCACTTCCATTGGTAGCCTATCCTGATCACCCCACCCACCTCCCAATTGTCCTGATACTGTCTGGCTGACACTGATTTATTAAATGCATATTTATCAGGAAATCACTATGAAACAGGCTCTTTTGTATGATTTGGGATACATCTGATCCAGTCAAAGATCTTAGGATTCATGGAACTTACAATCTATTTTCCTAGGGTATTTTGATTGATATTTATCTTCCTCTTAATAAAAGCATTTTATACATCACAAAAGTGGAATTAAAGTCCAAGGAAATTACTTTAACCTGATTAAAATGTGAAATAAGAAAATACCTGGGGGCTCTTTACAGCCCCTCTGTGAGCAGAGTGTACAGTGCACCCACCCCAGCCAGCAACCGAGGGCTTTCACACCATGCTCCCTCCAGCAGCAGAGCCCCAGGCCTGGCTTACCCACTCCAGCAGCAGGAGTGCCAGGCCAACCATGCTCCCTCCATGAGGGGAGCACACGGCCTGCCCAGCACCCTCCACCAACAGAGAGCCCAGCATGCTCTGCACCATCCAGCAGAGTGCCAGACGCCACCTGCTCTGTCCAGCATTGGAGCGTCGGGCCCAGCAAAACCCCTCTAGCCACAGAATGCCAGGCCCCCCAGCAGCAGGACCCCAGACCTGGACGAACCCCTCTACAAGCGGAGCACCCAGCCTACTCCACCACCTAGACACATGGCAGTCAGGACACAAGGACCTGCCCTCCCCAATCCAGCAAGCCTGACCTGGCACCCCTGGACAACTGGCTCCACTTCCTTGATGTGGAGTGCCAGGCCCAGACATCATGACTCAGCACTCCTAAATGCACAGACCAGCCACCGTGATTCATTGTTCCTGACACAGCATCCCCGGACAAATGGTCCTTCTGACTGAAAATTTCCCAGTAGCTTTGACATGAAGCCCCAATAGGCAGACCTGCCTCCTCAATCAGGTGGGCCTGAACCGAAGCCCCTGGACACAAGAACCTGCCACAGAAACCTGGGGCTTAATCCAGTGCCACCAGAAAATGAGACCCACTTCTGCCACTTGACAAGATCAGTTCACAGGATGTACCAAACTTCCCCCACAACCCCACCTGGCTCACTCAGCACCCCAGACTATAGGACTGCTAAAATTGGGAGACAAAGAAACAACCCCCAAATGAAAGAAAAAGAAGGATCACCAGAAAAAGGACTAAATGAAATGGAGGCAAGCAATTTGTCAGATAAAGAATTCAAAGTAATGACTATAAGGGTGTTCAAACAACTTAGTGAGAACTACAAGCAATTTAATGAGAACTATAAGGAGCTTAATGGGACCTATGCAGCATGAAAAGTAGAGGTTGAAACAATGAATAAAAATCAATCAGAAAAGAAGAATGACATAGCTGAAATAAAGAATACCCTGGAAGGATTCGACAGTAGATGGGATGAAGGTGAGGACCAAATCAGCAAAATAGAAGACAAGGTAGGAAAAAAACACTCACTCAGAGCAGCAATTGGGAAAAGAAAATTAAAATGCAGGAGGAAAGTGTAAGGGAGCGTTGGGACAATATGAAATGTAACAACATTTGCATCATAGGGGTGACCGAAGGCGAGGAAGCTGAGCAAGGAATAGAGAACTTGTTTGAAGAAATAATGAGAGAAAACTTCCCTGACTTGGTAAATAAAAAAGTCATAAAAGTCCAGAAAACACAGAGAGTCCCAATCATGGTGAACTCAAAGACTCACACCAAGACACATTATAATTAAAATAGCAAATGTTAAAAACAAAGAAAAAATCTTAAAGGCTGCAAGAAAGAGACAAAAAGGTACCTACAAGGGAGCTCCCATTAGACCATAAGCTGCTCTCTCAATAGAAACACTTCAGGCCAGAAGAGAGCGGCATAAAGTATACAAAGTAATGAAAAGCAAGGGACTGAAACCAAGGCTACTCTCTCCAACAAGGTTATCACTCAAAATTGAAGGTGAAATCACTTTGCAGACAAAAAAAGGCTAAAAGAGTTCATTACCACCAAATCAGCACTGCAAGAAATGATAAAGGAACTGTTGAAAGAAGAAATATTGAGAAGGAAGAACACAGGCATAAAGAGTAATAATGGCAACAAATAACTTCCTATCAATAATAACCTTAAATGTAAATGGCTTAAATGCTCCAATGAAAAGACATAGGGTAGCTGAATAGATAAGGAAAGATGACCCATATATACCATATACATGTTGTCTACAAGAAACCCATCTCAGAACAAAAGACTCACACAAGATGAAAAATAAGGAATGGAAAAATTTTTCCATGCAAATGGAAATGTAAAAAAAGCTGGGGTAGCAATACTCATATCTGACAAAATAAGTTCACAATGAAGGCCATAATAAGAGAAATGAAGGCCAGTTCATAATACTAAAGAGATCAATACAACAAGAGGAAATGACCCTGGTAAACATATTTGCACCCAATACAGGAACATTCAAATACTTATTAAAAAAAAAAAAAAGCAAAAATAAAACAACCTTCCAGAGGATTTAAAGGGAAAGATCAACAGCAATACAATCATATTAGGGGACTTTAATACCCCACTGACATCACTGGATAGATCTTCTAGACAAAAAATCAACAAGGAGCCTGGCTGGCATGGCTCAGTAGTTGAGCATTGACCTATGATCCAGGAGATCTAGGTTTGATTCCCAGTCAGGGCACATGCTTGGATTGCGGGCTTGATCCCCAGCAGGGGGCATGCAGAAGGCCACCAATCAATGGCTCTCTCTCATCATTGATGTTCCTATCTCTCTCTCCTTCTCCCTTCCTCTCAATGAAATCAATAAACATATATATGTGTACACACACACACACACACGCACACACACACACATACAAGGAAACAGCTACCCTAAGTGGCACAGTAGATCAAATAGTTTCAATTGATATTTACAGAATATTTCACCCCAAAGCTGCAGAGTATACATTCTTCTCAAGAGCACATGGAACATTCTCAAAGATAGACCACATGTTAGGACACAAAACAAGTCTCTATAAAGTCAAGAGGATTGAAATCATATCAAGCATCTTCTCGGGCCACAGTGGCATGAAGCTAGAGATCACCTACAATAAAAACTCCCCCAAACATTCAAACACATGGAGGGAAAATAGCATGTTATTAAACAGTGAGTGGGTTACCAATCAAATCAAGGAAGAAATAAAGAAAATTCCTGGAAACAAATGAAAATGAACACATTGCAACCTAAAATTTATGGGACACAATGAAAGCAGTCTTGAGTGAAATACATAGCACTACAGGCTTACCTAAAGAAATAAGAAAAATTTCTAATAAATTATCTGCCCTACAACTTAAAGAATTAGAAAAAGAAAACCCAAAGTAAGTAGAAGGAAGGAAATAATAAAGATCAGAGCATAAATAAATGACATAGAGACTGAAAAAACAATGCAAAAGATCAATGAAACCAAGAGCTGGTTCTTTGAAAAGATAAACAAGATTGATGCACATTTAGCCAGACACACCAAGAAACTCAAACAGGAAGAATCAGAAAACCTGAATAGGCTGATAACTACTGGTGAAATTGAAGCACTAATCAAAAAACACCCAGCAAACAAAAACTTTGGTCCAGACAACTTCACAGGGACCTTCCACAAAATATTCAAAGACGAAATAACACCTATCGTCCTTAAATTATTCCAAAATATCCAAGAGGAAGGAAGACTTCCAAGCTCTTTATATGAGGTCAGTATTATCCTAATTCCAAAACCAGGTAAAGACACTACAGAGAAAGAGAATTACAGGCCAACATCACTAATGAATATAGATGCTAAAATCTTCAAAAAATATCAGCAAATTGGATCCAGCAATATATTAAAAAGATCATGCACCATGATCAAGTGGAATTTATTCCAGGGATGAAAGATTGATACAATATTCACAAATCTATAAGTCATACATCACATAAACAAACTGAAGACAAAAATCACATGATCTTATCAATAGACACAAAAAAAGTATTCAACAAAATCCAACACCCATTTTTGAAAAAAACTCACAGCAAAGTGGGAATAGAGGGATCATACCCCAACATAATAAAGGCCATATATGACAGACCTACAGCCAACATCATACCCAATGGGCAAAAACGAAAAGCATTTCCCTTAAGAACAGGAACAAGACAAGGTGTCTGCTTTCACCACTCGTATTCGACATAGTACTGGACGTCCTAACCACAGCAATCAGACAAGAAGAAAACATAAAAGGCATCCAAATTGGACAAGGGGAAGTAAAACTGTAACTATTTGCAGATGACATGATATTGTACACAGAAAATCCTAAAGACTCCACCAAAAACTACTAGATTTAATAAATGAATTCATCAATGTAGCAGGATACAAGTTAACACCCAGAAATTCGATGGCATTTTTATTCACCAATAATGAGCTCTCAGAAAGAGAAACTGAAAAAACAATTACATTTACAATCACAACAAAAATAAGATTCTTAGGAATAAACTTAACCAAGGAGGTAAAAGACCTTTTCTTTGGAAAGCTACAGGATGCTGAAAAAAGAGATAGAAGAAGACATAAAGAAGTGAAAGAATATACTGTGCTCATGGTCTGGTAGAATCAACATCATTAAAATGTCCATTATACCCAAAGCAATCTATAAATTCAGTGCAATTCCTATTAAAATACTAATGGCATATTTCACAGATCTAGAACAAACACTCCAAAAATTTATGTGGAACCAAAAAAGATCCCAGATAGCCACGGCAATCTTGAGAAAGAAGAACAAAGTTAGAAGGATCACAATAACACATATCAAGTCATGCTACAAAGACACTGTAATCAAAACAGCCTAGTACAGGCACAAGAACAGGCATATTGATCAATGGAACCGAACAAAGAACCCAGAAATGGACCCAAGCCATTATGTTCAATTAATATTTGACAAAAGAGGCAAAAGCATACAATGGAGTAAAGATAAATGGTGTTGGGAAACAATAAATGTTGTTGGGAAAATTGGACAGGTATATGCAAAAAAATGAAACTTGACCACCAACTTACACCATACACAGGAATAACCTCAAAATGGATAAATAACTTAATTGCAAATTGGGAAACTATAAAAATCCTAGAAGAAACCATAGGCAGCAAAATCTCAGACATATCTCTTAGCAATATGTTTGTCAACACATCTCCTAGGGCAAGGGAAACAAAGGAGAAAATAAACAAATGGGACTACATTAAAATAAAAAGCTTCTGCACAGTAAAAGAAACCATCAACAAAACAAAAAGGGAGCCCACTGTATGGGAGAACATATTTGCCAATGACACATCTGATAAGGGGTTAATATCCAAAATATATAAGGAACTCATATAACTTAACAAAAGTTAAGACAAACAATCCAATTGAAAAATGGGCAAAAAACCTAAGTAGACACTTCTCCAA
This sequence comes from Miniopterus schreibersii, assembly GCF_964146895.1. NCBI lineage: Eukaryota > Metazoa > Chordata > Mammalia > Chiroptera > Miniopteridae > Miniopterus > Miniopterus schreibersii. The sequence goes on from NC_138104.1 coordinate 79,335,649, forward strand.
AGTGGGCATACAAATGGCCAAAAGACATATAAAAAAATGCTCAAAGTCACTAATGATCAGGGAGATGCAAATTAGCAGGACAATGAGGTATCACCTCTCATCTGTCAGAATGGCTCCATCAACAAATCACAAGTGCTAGTGAGGATGTAGAGAAAAGGGAACCCTTGTACACTGCTGGTGGGAATGCAGACTGGTGCAGGCACTGTGGAAAACAGGATGGAGTTTCCTCAAAAAATTAAAAATGAAACTCCCATTTGACCCAGTGATCCTATTTCTTGGAATATAGCCTAAGAAACCAAAACACCAATCAGAAAAAACATATACACTCTTATGTTTATGCAACGCAATTTACAATAATTAAGATCTGGAAACAGCCCAGCCAGGCGTGGCTCAGCAGCTGAGCATCGACCTGGGATCCAGGCAATCGGGGTTCGATTCCCGGTCAAGGCACATGCCCAGGTTGCGGGCTCGATCAATGACTCTCTCATCATTGATGTTTCTCTCTCTCTCTCCCTTCCTTTCCTCTCTCTGAAATCAATAAAGATATATTTTAAAAAATAAAATAAAATAAATCTGGAAACAGCCCAAATGCCCATCAATAGATGAATGGATAGAAAAGCTGTGGTACATTTATACCACGGAATACTATGCAGCTGTGAGAAAGAAGGATCTCTTACCTTTTGGGACAGCATGGATGGACCTGGAGAGTATCATGCTAAGCAAAATAAGCCAGTCAGAGAAAGACATGCATCACATGATCTGACTTATATGTGTAATCTAATGAACAAAATAAATTGATGAACAAAACAGATCCAGAGACATTGAAACATGCAACAGACTGACGTACCTCAGAGGGAAGGTGCATAGAGTGGGAAGAGATTAACCAAAGAACTTATATGCATATATGCATAACCTGTGGACAAAGGATAGTGTGGGGAAGGCCTTGGGTGGGAGTGGGAACACGGCAAAAGGATCCAACTGGGGGAAAAAAGGGCAATGTCTGTAATAGTTTTTCAACAGTAAGGATTAAATGAATATAAAAAAGACAACAAACAAATAAATAGAAACAGGACACTTTTTGAAGGGCATCATCGCTGCTTCAGTTTGGGTTTATTATATATAAAGCTGTAATTAACAAAATGAAAATACTTGGTTTCATTTTTATAATAGACCTGTAATAATTGTTTCCAAAATATTAAATAAGTACAGCAAATTGCCCAGCAATTTATATACTTTATTTTTAAAATATATAGTATAGAAAAACTCCATAAAAAGGTACTCACAATAAATAGATAACAGAGGATTGAATGGAATGCATAGAGTTGATTACTTCTTCTTTTGCTCAGACAGTCACAGTTTAAATTTGTTAATGGAGATGTATTATTTTTGTAAATTAAGAAGTCCAGTACAGATTGATTTTGGATTCAATGTGATCTGTTTTTCAAACATCAGTTGAGAGATCGAACTAGATTAGTAATTATCAATTTTTCTCCACTCATAGCAGATGACATTCACATGTGTAACACATTCCCAAAGGTATAACCAGGTCTATGTGTAATTCCCTGGCAGTAATCTACCTTTTTCCCTTCCACTAAGCAGTGTGTCAGAAGCTAGATGTCAAGAAGAGTAAGGTTATGAAGATAACCTTAAATTACTTTTGTTCATAAATATAAACATAAATAGAGGCAGAAATAAAAATAGAGATAGAGATATGCAATGGATATAAATACTCACATAGTTACAATGTAAAAAATCCTCTGCGTTTTAACTGACAATGGCAAAAAATTACCTGTGACATAATTACAAAATACTCCAATGTCTGAAAACTCTAGGTGGAAAAACAAACAAAACTGGTCTTAGACCTTGGTACTCAAAATGTGTTTCATAAACCAGCAACATTTATCCTTACCTTGGAGCTTGTTAGACCTGCAGAATCTCAGGTCTCTTCTCCAGACCTGCTGAATCAAAATCTGCATTATTATAGTATCCCCAAATGATTCATAAGCACATTAAACTTTGAGAAGCACCAGCCTAGATAAATGTTGAGTTCCTTCCAACTTAGAGATTCTGAGATTCTAGCTAAAAATGACAGGACCAGGTATGAAGTTAGCACCTGCAATAAAATCTAACTAATCCTATATCTCTGCTTCCATGCCCCCAAAATTTTAGATGACTTTCATCCTTCAAGCATAACCATGCTACCAGAGGAGGCAAGCTATTTTCTGGAGAACAGTTGCTATTCAGCATTAAGTTGCTGACAGATTGTTTCCACACAAAATTGCAATTCATAACTCAGGCATCTGCTCTAACTTTGAGGAATCCAAGCTTAAGTTCTGACAGTTTTGAGTTTGTGATTCATCTTCATACTCATCCTCATCCCCATGACTGTTGGCACACATCAAAGATCTCCAGGGAAATTAAACCATAAAAACAAAATGGTGCTATAATCTGCAAGACAAGACTGCTTTGAAACTTTTCATTATGCCATCAAAAAAGAAAAATCGTGTTTGTAAGTATTCAGTACTTCATGGTAGTTTTCTAATACATTGCTTCATGTCTGCAGTGTGATACCCACTATTAATTTTGCAGGGACGTATTACATGTACAGTTGACTCTTGAACAACATTAAGGTTAGGAGAACCAAACCTACCCCACGCAGTCAGAAGTCCACCTATAACTTTCGACTCCCCAGAACTTAACCACTAATTGCCTATTATTGTTGACAAGAAGCCTTACGGATAACATAAACAATTGATTAACACATCTTTTGTATGCTATGTGTATTATATAGTGTATTTTTCCAATAAAGTAAGCTAGAGAAAAGAGAATGTTTTTAAAAAAATCATATGGAAGGGAAAATTTATTTACAGTATTTATTGAAAAAAATCCATGTATAATGGACCCATACAGTTCAAACATGTGTTGTTCAAGGATCAACTGTACATGTTTGTCATAATAAATATTTTCATCTTGAGATAGAAACCCACCTACAAATGGCTTTCTTTACTACACATTCCTTGATGAACAGACAATGGGAGGGACTTTTCTTTTTGTGAGAATATTGGATCACTAATGCAAACCTACTAAAAAGTAATAAGCCTCATGATATATTGAATCTCACTTCCCTGCTGTCTCTTTGCTTGTGCTATTTTTCTCTAAGGGAAATTTTTCAAGATGCTTTTGAAAATGTTACCAGCCTAAGCCTAAATTCATAAGCCTGATTCTTCTATTTTTCTTTGGCTATTGTCTTCTCTTTGGTCCTCCGCTGTTTTGTTTTAGAGCCCATGTATCTCAGTTTCTAGTTGATACTCAGAGGGGAAAATGTCATCTTAATAATAGTTAGAAGTAGCCTAGGAGTCATTTCTCATTAGGTAATGACAGGTCCTGTCATACTCAATACTTCCCCATGAAAAAGTAAAATGAAAAAAAGGACTTTATTTCTGAAATATTTGAAAGCATAATGGTACAGAGAAATGAGAAATGGAATAACTCAGTGATCAACTGACACGTATAAGACTTAAACAAACAATAGAGACAGAGATATATTGCCTGAGTCACAAAGCAATATTCCTTTTTGTCTTTTTTTAAATGAAGATTTCTCAAAATACCTGATGATAAAATATATAATTTTGAACACAATTATATAAAATGACAGTTTTACATTGGGATGGAGGCTAATGTCTTTGAAGAGTTGTGTCCATCCACTGAGGAAAGAATTTCTATTAAGGCTAAGCAGCCATCCACTGGAACAGCCCCAAACACTGACTGTCTGATAGATTGATCCCTGCCATTTATTAATGAGAGCATTTATCAAGCCCTACTGCATGCATTGGAAGCTACAGGGGGTACACAGGACATCAAAAACCTGATCCCTACATGTGAGGTACTTTCCATCTAGCAAGGATGGCTGTCAGATGAAGCATACTTGGACAAATACGACCAGCCTTACCTTCTCGGGATTATCTGTGAGATGAGATTTCAGGGGTGCCAAGAAAGTTGCACTGTCCAAAAGAATGTGTTGAAACCACTACCAGATGCCTAAAAAAACACCAACCCACTATCTTATTAAATATATATGGGTCTATGTAACCCTTATAATGACAGTTCTCTGGGGAAAACTGTTAGCTAAGAGAACTTTGCTGTCTTTGAAGAATTCATGTGACTCTGGTTTGCACTGAGAAAGTGCAGACAACAGTGGAGAATCAGTTGGAGTGAATGCCAGGGAACCCACTCTGCCAATTCCTTCCTTTACTTTTCTTTCTACATGTTCAATCATCTCAAGTAGTCATTGTGAATGTTTGATAAAACAAAGAGTAATGGACCCTTTTTTTATATATAGGGAATAGCCATCCTACTGCTGTAGCATATTACAGATCAACCCCAAGACCACTTATACTCATCTGCCATAAGCCACCTTCACCCCTTCACGATCTTCTGGCCTTTTCCATCTTGTGCCTAGTTTAAAAAACACCTACTATACAAGTCCTTCCTGGCCCCCCTGGCAGAATAAATTCCTCTTCCTCTGTTCTACACTCTTTTGTGCTTACTTGGCTTTCCAGAGAGTAGAAAGTGTTGTCTCCAGTTGTAGATCTGGATTTGTATGAGTCACCTGACAGATGGGGCAGGGACCCTGTTCTACTTTAGTGGTTCTCAATGTAGGCCCTGGACCAAAAACAACAGCATCACCTAGGAACTTGCTAGAAATGAAAATTCTCAGACTGAGTCTTACTGAATCAGAAGGTTGGGGCAGGAGCTTGTTCTCTGCATTTTAACAAGCCTCCAGGGGGTTCTGATGTACATTGAAGTTTGACAACCACTGTTCTACTCTCTGTGACTTCCTCCTTTCTGTCACAGTGTCTGAATGGCCACCGTGAACTGTTTTGCTGGCTCTGTTTAAACACAACCAACACATAGGCAGGACTAAGATAGAACCAAATTCCACAGCTAGGTTTACTTCTGTTCATTAGAGCTGAAATGTGTTAACCTTACTTACTGGACTGGTTGTCAAAAAGGAAGAATATTCTGTCGGGTTACATTAGCCAGAATAAATTGCCAGCTGACACTCTTGCATGTGGTAGTCACAAATACTATAAATCATTGACTGGAATTTGGTGACAGTTTTCCTGCTCCACCTCTCTGCAGACATCTTGTTAGTGAGTCATGGGGATGCTAACAATATATTTACTACATCTTTTAAGAAATCTGATGATTTTGTGAGTTATTTTTCTTTTTGTGGGTGAAACATCATAAAAAAGACTTGCAGTGTTTCATTTCTTTTTCTATTATACTCCCTTGCTGTTTTTATAATGCACTTTCAAAAATATAGATATATAATAACAAGAAAATTTGTTCCCAGAATAGAATGCATCACACATCACCTTATATCTCTCTGTATATGTTTTTCTCCCCAGCCATATTTGTACACATGGGAAATAATTCTGTCTATAATGTCATCTTTAAAGGTTTGCCTCAAGGAATCTCAGCATTGTTGGCAAAATTGAATTTTGCTACCCTGGATCACATTATTGCTTTTCTAATTTGACTATGGTTCATACAGAACTCGAAAAACTGGTCAGCTGGCCTAATGATTCCTTGCCCAAAAAACTTTCCACTTGTGCCTGAAGCTGAACTTGCACCACATATGTCAACTTGTTATTCAGAGGACATGAGGTTCATGTTTTTAATCCCTCTGAAAATGGTGGTTTTGTTGTTTAGTTTTGTTTTCTTCTTTAAAAGTGCTTGTGCTACTGGAGAATGGTACAGGCCAAGGAGGCAGAAATGAGAAAGGAATTTTATCTAAATTTGTGTAGATAACTGATTTGAATATGAAACACATACTGGGAACTCTGACTCCCACCACTTCTAGAGGGAGCATGCAGCAAATAAGACCTTAGCCTTCTCAGCTAGCCAATGAGGGTATTGGATATTATAACTTTCAGGATTTCCACTTAAGCCAAAATAATACTATCTGGAATCTAACTTTATAACATTTATATACAAAAATAAATGATAAGAGCACATTGCATGTTTTATTTTATCAGTAGCTCTTTCCATGAGCAAGTAGGGTCAAGAGCAAAAACATGAACAAGTTCCTTTCATTTTCCTAACCATGAAACATCGTAGTGTGCTTTAGGGAGCAGAAAGAACACTTTTCTACTACATAGTCTACAGCCAATCCCTACTAGGCCTGTTTTCTAATATCTTTGACATTACTTTTTTGCATGACTTCTGACAAACATTTCCACTGACCACATTTTCTTCATTTAATGTTCCAAAACTAGATAATCCCCTCGGAGGGGAGCAAGTTGATGTTTACTTTGTAACATCATAATTCTCATTGTGACTTGTTCTCAATGAATGTGCTTGTCTGAATCACTACAGTAAAAAATCTCTTTACCCCCGTTCTCAAAACAAGTGACCACTAAGAAAATAGACACTTGTGATAACCAAACACTCCTACTTTTAGCAATAACTCTCTCTTACAGTGATTTTCAAATTGGCCTTCTTCCTCAGATCCTTGTGATGCCTCAGGAGCCACCACTGTGAAACCTGGCAGTGAGAACTCTGGAATTTCCACCTTCACTCAGACAGACCAATTCCATTGCTTCCTAGCTCTAATTTTATCAGTTTTTATTCTGGAGTTCTGTGTAATATTTCATTTGAGGAAAAAAAGGTTTTTTGCTTTAAAACTTATAATGAAAAAGATAGAACGTCATTGCCTCACTGAACCTCTCTAGACCTGTCCATATTGCCAGGCTCCTTTAAAAAGAAGTTTGTCCACTTCTCTCAGTTTAATCATCCACTTTACAGAAATATGAACATTGACACAGAGTATGGACATATGCCAATTATTGTGTTCAGTGTCAGGGAATTGTAGATGAAGTGCACAATCCTTGTCTTAGTCTGGAATCTACCTGCAAAAGCAGACTTGAAGAAAAAGGTATTCATGTGGAACTGTGATCCCTTGGAACAGAATAGCAGTAGACGGTTTGTGAAACAAGGAATGGAGAGAGCCAATATGAGGATGTATCAGCAAGTTGGCCATTCACTCCCAATACTCCAGCAGGAAGTCTCAGTGATAGAGAATTAATACCCTTCCCCACTCTTAGAAGGATTAAAATAAAGTGGCAGCATTGATCTATTAATACACTATAGCTCCCTCAACAGAGGAGTGGAGGTGAGCAATTCAGGTAACTCTTCCAGTTGACTCCCAGTGTTTCCCAGAAAGTATTAAGCTCTAGTTGTCCACAATATAAACTGCTTAGGTAATTCGCCTTTTGCCTCCTGCCCTAACCAGTCTCACTTTCTTAACCCCTACCAGTGTTTTCTGCAAATCTTCTCTCAAGTAAACTACTTGCACTAGGATCTTTGTCTCAGGGTGGGCTTCTAAGAGAAACCAATCTCAGTTAGGGATAGTTAGCAGAATATCAGAAATTTGGGTTTAGAATGGGCAAGAAAAAAAAATTCAAAACCAAATAGTGCTTTTTTTTTTTTTTTTTTTTTTTAACCACACAGTATCTAACACAATTCTCTAAGTACTGTGAATAATTCTAGGATGGATTGATGCATGATTTTAGATTCCAGATGGGTGAACTACTATTAATCTCCACTTCTGGCAGCACAATTAGTCTTAAAATAGTCCACTGCTTTCTCAGTGTTATACTAATCTCTCATTAATAGCACTCAGTGTGACATCTGGAATATCTTCCTTGTTTGTTGTAACTCTTGGTTTCTTAGATGTTCCCACCTTTGGTTGAGAATTTCCTTGTTCCTGGTTTGATTCTCCTTTTGATCAAACTCCTATATTTATGGCATTTGGAGAATATCTTCATAGAAGGGAGGTGATTCTCACAGGAAGAAAAGATGCTGTAAAGGTCTGGGGAGGGAGCAGGAGTAAGGTAGAGGGGATCAATGGGGGAAAAGGAAGACATCTGTAATACTTCCAACAATAAAGATAAATTTTAAAAAAAGAAAAGATGCTACTGAGTGATCTACAGCCACAATTAACAAGCAATGCTTTGTAAAATACTTTGATCCTGTGCACACAGCAGAGAATTAATATAACATTTTAAATGACAGTGATGTTTTTAATGTATTTTAAAACTGTGATGATAGAACAGCATGCATATTTAGATGCAATCACCAAATATTAACCCATTGAAGACCACTGAAGCACAACTGCATTTTTTTGTGCATTCAAAATAAAGGATCTCCTGGAAATATAGTGGATGGCCACAAAATATGTGGTGAAATAAATAGTTTCTAAACCTATATCTAATTCTCATAATGTGCCATTGACTGGGAAAGTTATAGCCAGCCCTGGGGGACTGTGGGTGTGCATGATGGAACCTCAGACATATTTGCTCAGCCTTTGTCCTATGGTAATAATAAGTGAACCATCTAAAGAGGAATATTGGAAAGACTAATGATCATTTCTAACTTTTAGGCTTGTAGCAGTGTTGACTAAATTAGGAAATTTTAGTATGATGACAAAAACTCAAAATTTGTTGTTTTTTTTTTTTTTTTGGTGCTGAGTAAGAGATTTACAAGATGGTGGCAGACAGGAGCTGACTGAGGATGAGAGTGTAAGTGGGCAAGTGTGTGTAAGGAAGAGTGTATGTGGGTATGAGTGTGGAAGATATCTGTAAGTCTGTGCAGCAGCTTCCAGGAGTTTCTAGAGCTCATTGTGGAAGAGCTGCCAGCTTCCCCTGCAAGCTGCTCAGTCAAGTGCTTCTCTCTGATTGAGAGTGGAGAGCAGGCCATTTTAGAAGATCCTCAGGGTCCTCCTCAGGAGGAAGCTGTGGGGAGCAGCCCAGACCCAGCACCCGGAGGCCAGAGACAGGCCTCCACAGCTTTACAGGAGGAAACACAGCACCCCTGCACTGGCCTGATGCTGTGTCCAAGCCTTCCTGAACTAGTACCACCAACAACCACACCAACTCATTGATCCTGCATGCATCAACTGCCTGCTTGTCCTGTCTCCTTGATGTGGTGCACACAGTCTGCCTGCCTGCCTTGTCTGCCCCTTTGACAGGGTGTCTGCTGTGCCTCTTTGAGGTAGTGCAATGGCTACCTGCCTGCCAGTCTGTCCCACCTCTTTCACCAGATGCCCTGGCCTGTCTGCCTGCCTGCAACTCCTCCTTGAAGTGTCATGCACAGCCTGCCTGACTGCCTGACTGGCCTGCTTTCTTGACACAACCTGCCTTCCTACCTTCCTGAATCCTTGACACTGTGCAACAGGCTGGTTTGCCTACCAGGCCTACAGCCTTGATGTAGTGCAACTGCCCCTGCCATTGTGACCCAACACCCCTGAGACACACAGGCCTGCCACCATGAACTGGCTGCCTGATGCAGGGCCCCAAACTACCAGGCATGACACCTTGTTCCTGCTTGGCAGCCTTAACCTGCTGCCCCAAGATAATGAGCCCACTAAAATGGGGAGACAAAGAAACAGCACTCAAATGAAATAAAAGGAGAAATTGGCAGAAAAGGAAATAAATGAAATGGAGGGAAGCAATTTATCAGATATAGAATTCAAAGTAATGGTTATAAGGATGCTCAAGCAACTTAGTGAGAATTACAAACAACTTAATGAGAACTACAAAGATCTTAGGGGGAACATCATGAGCTTGAAAAAAGATGTAGAAACCATGAATAAGAATCAATTGGAAATGAAGAATGACATAGCTGAAATAAAGGATAACTGGAAGGAATCAACAGTAGATAAGAATAAGCTGAGGACCAAATCAGCAAATTAGAAGAAAAGGTAGAAAAAACACTATCAGAGGAGTAATTAGAAAAAATAAAATAAAAAACAGGAGGACAGATTAAGGTAGTTTTCAGACAACATGAAACGTAACAACATTCACATCATAGGTGTAACAGAAGGGGAAGAATCTTATCAAGGAATAGAGAACCTGTTTGAAGAAATAATGACAGAAAACTTTCCTAATGTGGTGAAGGAAAAGTCACTCACTCAAGTTCAGGAAACACAGAGAGTCCCAATCAAGATGAACCCTTATGTCCTAGCAGCACAATTTACAATAGCTCAGGTCTGGAAACAGCCCAAGTGCCCATCAGTAGATGAGTAGATAACAAAGCTATGGGACATTTACACCATGGAATACTACGCAGCTGTAAAAAAGAAGGACCTCTTATCCTTTGGGACAGCATGGATGGACCTGGAGAATATTATGCTAAGTGAAATAAGCCATCTTAGAAAGACAAGTATGACATGATCTCACTCATATATACAATCTAATGAACAAAATAAACTGATGAAAAAAATAGATCCAGAGACACAGAAGCATGAAACAGACTGAGGATTCTCAGAGGGAAAGGTGGGGTGGGAGAGTGGGTGGGGAGAGATTAATCAAAGAACATATATGCATACATGCATAACCCACTGACAGGGGCAATTGTGTGGAGGAGGCCTGAGGTGGGGGAGGAGGATGCCCTGTGGAGGGGATCATTAGTGGAAAGGGGAGGACAGCTGTAATACTTTCAACAATAAAGATAAATTTTAAAAAGTATGTTTTTCTTCTGGCAACTTTCATTAAGCAGGTAATTAGCAAATGGCCAGTGAAAAGGAAATACTTTTAAATAATGTCCAACTGAAATCTGTAATGCCTGGGGATTTTGTTCTTTGATTGGCTTTATTTATAGCCTATGTAATAGATTAGAGTCATGGTGCTGTGACCCCAGGATATAAAGTGCTATTGTAGTAGTGAATAATAAGTTTCAGAATACTCAAGAACTACTGGATTGATGACTGATTATATGTTGAGCAATTTGTATATTCAGATCACAGTATGGAGGGGTAAGAGCTGTGTACACACAGAAGCAAAATTCCAATGCACTGAAACAAGTGTCTCCCTTAACATCCTGTTTACAGCTCAACATGCACAGGTCCACTATGCCTACCAGCCAGAAAGACAAATTGCATTTGTGCTGGTCTGTGCTGCTTTTCGTTTAGACTTTTTAAAAGGGTGGCCTGGAGTATTTCTGAATAATGATAGTTGTTTTTATTTCCCTCACATACCAGAGATTTTTCTTATAGCCTTGAATATCAGCTTTTGAATCCTTGAAAGCCCTTACCACACAATACAGCTTTTTTCAAAGCATACGGTATTAGGTAATTCTTTTTCTGAGATGAATAACACAGTTTTAAAGTGATTGCAGTTCCTGAAATTGGTAGGATTTGGGAGAATACAGGAAAACTTGAACTTAAGGTACTTAATACCATTGTAAAAGTTTTATGGTTCTTTCCTGCTTTTGCCTTTGTGTTCTAAAATGCAGAAAGACCTTGAGGGAGAGAAGAGGAAGCAAAATGTTATCAAAATGGGAAAGTCTTGTGAATGCTACCTGGAGGGGAAAATGTGAAACTGGATCTTAATTTCCTTTTTGTTTTTTAGAAGAATGTCACTGCCTGTGAAACATGAGGCCTGTGAAGGACAAAATGTTCCAATGTCACTCCTTGTAACAGTCCCCAAATTCCACATGTGAGCTGCTTTTCCCAGGTGACTGATTGGACAAATTGTAACTAACTTTAAAGGCTCTGGAGCTCCCTTTTCTCCAATCCCACTTATTCTTCCCATTCCCTATCTTCTATCATTTATTGTTCATTCAATAAATATTTTGTACTACCTACTATGTATCAGATCCAGCATCATGTTGTGAAGATACAAAACTGGAGATAATGGTATGAAAAACAGATACCTTCCTGTATTTCTTTGTACACAGATAATATAATTGCAACAACTCTGAACACTGCCAAGGAGAATGAGAGAGGTCATGGAAGCACAGGAAGGACTATCTATTTAGGGATCAGGAAACAGGCAGTAATGATAGAGCTGAAATCTGAAGGGGCAATCCAGACTGTTGGAAGAAACTAGTAAAAGGCTCTGGTACAGGAATGAAGGTGACTGCTCCTGGAATGGAAAGGCCAGAACAGAAAGCTGGAGGGAGGGTGGGGAGAATTTGGGAGGGGCACTCCAACAGATAATGGAGCTGCTTTTTGTTCTCTTCTGGATTTTCATCTCTGTGTTAAAGAAAATTGGCAGTAGGTAATCGGTTTCAAAGAGATGTGACCAAGATTTGATGGGTGTTTTTAAAAGACCACTCTGCCTGGAGGGTAGAAAAGAAGTTCGGTGTCAGCAGGAGGGGTTGGGTGGGGGCAATTCAAAGGCTGTAGCAGTAGTCCCCACCAGAGATGATGGAGACTTGAAACAAAGGGGTTGGAGAAGAGATAAAATTGGAGAGTTTCTTGAAATATTTATGTCAGTACCTGAGGGCTGGATTGGAGAGTGATCAATATGATAGCACAGAGACGGATGCCAAGATTGCCAGCCAGTGTAAGTGTCTGGACATTGGGGCTGTTAACTGAGAGACAGGCAGGGCAGGAGAGGGGTCAGGGATTGTGTGTGTGTGTGTAGGTGGGAAAAGAAGGATGTGTGGATGACAACAGGAGGTAGGAGGAAGAGTTAACTGCCTTCTAGTTCCAATGCCACCGATCTTTCCAACCAAAATATTGGCAGTGACTCACACTGAAAAATACATTTTACATAGCTTCCTCATACACAGACGGTGTATATAGAAATTCACAAAACAGTGCTACCCTATTTCTTGTGCAACTCATGAATATTTCTTATCTTACTCCATTTAAAAAAAAAAAAAAAAAAGACAGATGTCAGCGTGGTCTGCGACGCGGTGACGTTGATAGTGACTGCGGTATCGAGCGCTGCGGTTTCCTTTGTGACGCCAGCCCAGGGAGGCGGTTAGGGCCTTGGAGACCTGGTCCAAACAAAGCTCGCTTCAGTGTCAGCTTGAAGCGCTACAGGCGGTTGCAGCGGCCCAACTCTCGCTCAAGGACCCCTTAACTCCCCAGCATGTCTTCCAGTGGTTCACAGAGGCCCATCAAGGGGATCCTGAAAAACAAAGGCTCCACGGCTTCTTCGGCTTCCTCGGTTGTGGCCCAAGTTCAGCAGACCGGAGGACTTAATCAAGTACAGACAAGAAAGTCTAAGAAGTGGGACGAGTCAAATATCCGTGCCACATGCCGCTCTGCATACAGAGACTACGATTTAATAAACATAAATGAGCCCAGCACTCCCCACGTCAGGATTCAAGTTGGTGGAGAAGATACAGTGCACAATTTCGGAACAAAAGGCCAGATCAGAAACACCACCAGAGACATCTTCAGTAAGAAATTAACCGCCATTCATACCTCGGAGCCGAATTGTCAGATGAGGGAGCCAGAGAGCAGGGGGGGACACAGTAGCAAAACGTTCCTGGACAGAATAGAAAGACAGCGGCAGTTCGAATTGAGAAGGAAGCTGCATTACACCGAAGGACTGAACATCAAATTAGGTAGAGAATTAATTGCAAAAGACCTCCAATGTTTAGAAATAGATGATGAAAACGAAGAAAGCCCACCTGTTACCAACGAAGAGAAGACCGCGGCAGGAGAACCGGAGGAGGATCCTGCAAGCGATGAACTGCAAACTCAATCATGCTACATGTAGAAAACATTTGTCCACGCTGCAACTGTTGTCAAACCCTGTTAGTATAATAGACTGCTTCTAGTTCTGTAGAACTGTGCTTCCAGTACTTAAACACTATCAGTTAAATTGTACTGTAATAATTAAATAGTAAACTTAGAAAATAATCAATTAAAGGGAAAATGCCTGCTTAATATTCTTGTGTCTGGTGCTTTTCCACAGAGATCCCTATATCAGTCCAAAACCACATTACTTTTATAAAAGTTGGTTAATGTATGTATTATATAGCTTTTTTATGCATTAAGGGCTTAAAGATGTACTAATTTATATTCACTTGTAGATGTATTAGCTTTTATAGAAAAGGTTTTGTTATGAAACCAAAATGCAATTGGTTAGATAGAATGATAAATATTCAAAGTGAAAAAACTCTTGTTTCAGGGTGATTTACCTGTTTAATTGAGAGAGAATATAAGAGTTATTGTTGCTTTTTCTTAGCCTAGTATCTTTAAACTTTCTCTTAATTTTCTTTCAGTGCTTACAAGGAAATGACTGAATTTTCTCTTATCAAATATAGTCTCCTTTCATGAATTATCAGATTAAAATTGCACCAGTGTTTGTTCTATTTCTTGTACATTCTGTGGGCAGATTTGATACCTATATTTTTAAAAGTTTAATGTTATCTCAGTAATTTGTTCTCATACTTGTCTTAACTTCTATCTGTTGTTTCCTCAGACCTCCCCATGCACAGACACACAATCCATTATGGAGTATCATATTGTCAAGGCATTAGGAACTCTCCCTTCTCAATATTTCTATCATTTGCTGCAAGTGTCATTTTTATTTCAACCATCATGACCTATTCAGTATTCTAATATGTACAGAAAATAGATTGAACAGCAGAAGTGCTAGAGTCAGGAAGTAGAATTCAACTGCTAAATTTCTATACTTTTTTGGTTTATAGCTTGCTAAATAATTTGTTATTATCCGTTTATCTTTTGACTTAATTAGCTTTTAGAAAACAACTGAGATTATTTTTCATGACAGAATCCTGTGCAACTAATGACATGATTATAGTTCCTGAATGTACACTGATAGAAGTAAGCCCAAAGGTTTTTGTGTGTGTAGTTCTTTGTTTTTAAATTAAAATTTTCCTGAGATAATTATAAAATCACATGCAGTTGTGAGAAATAATACAGAGAGATTTTGTGTTCCCTTTACCCAGTTTCCTTCACTGGTAACAAATTGCAAAACTATAGTACAATGCCACAACCAGGATATTGATGTTAATACAATCAAGATACAGAACATTTCATCACCACAAGGATCCCTCATGTTGCCCTTTTATAGCCACATCTGTTCTCCATTTCTAGAATTTTGTCATTTCCAGAATGCTATATAAATGAAATCATAGTGTGTAATCTTTTGGGATGCACAATAGTTTGTTTAGCCATTCACTCGTTGAAAGACATCTGAACTAGTTCCAGGTTTTGGTATTACAAATGAAGCTGCTATGAACATTCATGTACAGGTTTTTGTGTGAACATTAAGTTTTCGCTTTTCTGGGATAAATGCCCAGGAATGCAATTGCTCGCTCATATGGTAGTTGCTGTTTCTTAAGAAACTGCCAAACTGTTTTCTAGAGTGGTCGTGCGATTTTACATTCCCACCAGCAATGTATGAGCATTCCAGTTTTTCTGCAGCCTCACCAACATTTGGTATTGTCACTATTCTTTACGTCATTTTTATAAATGTGTACTGAGGTCTTAATTTGCATTTCACTAATGGCTAATGATGTTGAACATCTTTCCATGTGCTTACTTGCAATCTGTATATCCTCTTCTGTGAAATATCTTTTGCCCGTTTTCTAGTTTAATTATGTTTTTTCACTGTTGAATTTTGAGAGTTCTTTGATTTGAAAATATTTTCTCACAATCTGTAACTTATCCTCTTAGAGATACTTTTGCAGAACAAAAATTTTTAGTTTTGATATGGTTCAATTTATCAATTTTCCTTTTATGCATGGTGCTTTTGGTACCTTAGTCAAATGTAATCCAGAAAGATATTTTTTTCCAAATCATGATTTCCTGATTAAGTGACATGGTATTGGGCTATATAGAAAATGGGCTTTCATTATTTAAGTTTAATTTTCCTTTTAAGAAAAAAATCTGACAATGTTCAGTTTCAGTTTCAACTCTTTATCAGTGTCTCCTCCTCTGCTAAACTCCTTTGATGTCATCATTTGTTTACTTATTTTTCAGTGTGAAATTCAGCAATGTTGGCTGTTTAAAACCTGGGACATATAATGGTGTAAATGGGTTAAGTAAGAATAACTACCACTTGAAGGCGAAGGCAAATATATTTCCCCCTAGACTTTGAAATTGCTTATACTTTTCCTCTACATTAGTATACTACATAACATGTTGTAATAAGGTGCAATAATATGAAAAGAATGAGAATCAAGGGTCACTAAGTTGGTTTCTTTAAACTGAAACCTGCAATTTCACCAACACTGAATGCAAAGGACCTTAATATTTTTTTGTTGTTTTTCATTTGCAAATATCATATGGGAGTAACATTGTAGGAGCTTATCGGCCATCCACACCTTAGAATAAATGAAGAACATGGTATGAAGTATTAATTGGGAAGGGAGGAAGCCATATTTGGGGTGGCTCTAAAAATAAAAGAAAATAAAAAGTACCTAGAAGTGAGGAGTTGAGAAGAGAGGGAGAAAAGAATGAGAATAAAAAAAAGGATGGAGTATTAAGTACACTAGCTTTCTTTATTTTTGGTGAATATTCTTTTGAAAATATATTTATTGGGGTAACATAGGTTAATAAAATTATATATGTTTCAGGTATATAATTCTATAATACATCATCTGTATATTGTATTGTGTATTTACCACTCCAAGTCTCCTTTGATCACCACTTATCCTCCCTCTAGCTCTTCTACCTCCCCTGACCTCCCCTTCCCTCTGACAATCACCATGCTGTTGTCTGTGCCCACGAGTCTTTTTTTTTTTTTCTTAATCCCTTCGCCCTTCTCACCCAGCCCCAAGCCCCTCCCCTCTGACAGCCATTGCTCTGGTACTCGTCTTTCTCTGGCTTTTTTCACTTAGCATAATACTCTCCAGGTCCATCTATGCTGTCACAACAGGAAAGACTCATATATATATATATATATATATATATATATATACACATATAAATATATATTCATATATATATACATATAAATACATATATATATAAATACATATATGTATATATACATATATACATTTATGTATTTAAATATGTCGTTATTGATTTCAGAGAGAGGAAGGGAGAAGGAGAGAGAATTATCAATGATGAGAGAGTAGTTGATTGGCTGCCTCCTACAACTCCCTCCCCCACTGAAGATAGAGCCCGCAACCCGGGCATGTGCCCTGACCGGGAATCAAACCTCAAACTCCTGGATCATAGGTCGATGCTCAACCTCTGAGCCACACTGGCTGCGTGAAAGATTCCCATATTTTAATGGTTGAGTAGCACTCCACTGTGTAAATGTACCACAGCTTTTTTTCCACTCATCTACTGATGGGCATTTGGGCTGCTTCCAAATCTTGGCTATTGTAAATAATGCTCAATAAACATGCAGGTACATATATTTTTTCAAATTAGTGTTTCAGGTTTCTTTGGATATATTCCCAGAAGTGGAATTGCTGGGTCATAAGGCAGTTCCATTTTTAATTTTTTGAGGTAACTCCATACTGCTTTCCACAGTAGCTGCACAAGTCTGCATTCCCACCAACATTGCACAAGGGATCACTTTTCTCCACATCCTGGCCAACACTTGTTGTCTCTTGATTTATTGCTGACAGCCATTCTGACAGGTGTGAAATGATACCTCATTGTGGTTTTAATTTGCATCTCTCTGATGATTAGTGACCTTGAGCGTTCTTTCATACATCTATTGGCCATCTGTATGTCTTCTTCAGAGAAGTGCCTATTCAGATCCTTTGCTCATTTCTTAATTGGATTGTAAGTTCACTAGCTTTAAAAGTTATGGCTGGCTCTCAATGAGTCATTAAGTCTGAACTGTCATAAAGAGAAAACAAAATCTTAGTGAAGAAATAATGAGGAAAAAGATAGTTCTCTTTTCCACCCAACCAAATAATTATAGTAGTACTTCGACCACCACTGTTACTATTAATTGCCATTCATTGAGTATATGCAATGTGTTGGACACTCTACTAGGGCTTCAAAAGAATTTTCTCTTTCAATTATGCAAACAATCTTTTGAAATAATATTACTTTGCCCATTTTAGAGATTAGGAGATGTAAAATAAAGGAAATTGCATAATTTGCTCAAATCCATAGCTGCTAGTTGAAATCAGGATTCAAACCCTGACCTGTCTGGCTTACCCAGGCATAGTCTTTTCCCCACCGTACAACACTGGCTCTATTCAGGTTCTTGATGGGATTGAAGGTCTCCCCTCTCACTTCTTCCAAGCACAAGTTTACCCCAGCAATGTAGCAGGGGTTAGTTTTCTATACAGTTGTGAAGTGTCAGTGGTCTGAGGAAACATTCAATCTAGGAGCTGCCCTCACCCTCTGCCATACTGCCCCAAAACCCAAGCCTTCTCCTCATCCCCTGCTCTGCGACTGTACTCAGCAAGGAACTGGGGCATTCACTCAAACAAAAATTCCATTGGATGAGAGGAACATATTTGCCAATTGCACTTCCAGCAAGTGAAAAAACATTTACCAAGCATGACCATGTGTCAGGACTACTAGCTGGTGCTAGGAAGAGAAAGATGAATGAAACACAACCTCCATGACCAAAGAGGTCTGAGTCTAATGGGGGACGCTTGTATGGTTTTGAAATGATCATTTATAAAGCCTTCTGGGGAAGAGGATGTCTATATTTTTAAAATGGCAAGAGTGCTTGTTTAGGTTGTGTAACTACTTAAAAGCAAATAAGTGGTTTCCAGATGCCTGTGGAGAAAGTACCTGACTTCAAGGAAGTCTGCTCTCTTCTGAGTACCTGTTATCTGAAGGAAAAGACAAAGGGAGCTAGCTCTTGAGATCTGTTCTGGTCCAGGAGAAGAGGAGACCCAGGTCACACTTGTCTAAGGTTAGAGAAGAAGCACAATGCAGAAGAGATAAGGGGAAAACCATAGAAGATTGAGAAGTGGGGAGGTAAATAAAAAGAGATGTGGACATCAGAGGGAATAATAAATACTTCTGCATTGAGTGAGGGGTGTCAACTTAGAGAACACTTTCCCACAAGATGATGCTCAGAGTTTTGTTTTTATCTTATTTGAATGAGGAATTGTGGATACTTCATCTCAGAAGTGAAGCAGTTATGTAAAATATGAACTATAAACCATGCTTCCTTTTACTGAATCATTATTCAAGTAGCTATATTGTTCTCTTCTGCCCACTGTTGAAATCACGGGTCAGGGAAAGTGCTGGTTTGTGTTATGGGCATAGAGATGCACACCCCTATACCTTCAACCCTTCATGGCCAAACTACTGGGGAAGAAGTGTGGGGGAAGTTCAGGAGAGTGGCAGGAAGAGAGGCAAGTAAATCTGGAGTGTAACAGAAGGAAAAGAGAGAAGGGAGAAAAAAGGAGATGTGAGGCTCAACTTGTGTAGAGAAATACTGGGAAAGAAACATCCAACATTATAACCTCTTGCATTTCTCTAACGTTTTAAAATAATATGTCCATTTCTTGGGCTATTAACCCAGTTTCTGTTTGTTCTAAAAATGTTTTATGAGCTCTGCCACTCCTATGCTACCCTGGTGACACACTAGGTCTTTGGAGGGGGCACCTGAGCCAGAGGTTGTGGAATGGGAGCAGAAGTGAGAAGTGGTGAATAGTAAATACAGACAAAATGAGGTGGCTAGAAAGACAGAGATTTGGGAGTGAGATGGTGTCATGTGTAGGGCCACACCACTCAGGAGCTACTTCTGTGGGCCGCCACAACCCCTGCTCATTTTCTCTGGCTTCTTTCTCCACCCCATTCTCAGGCAGCTGTCAAATCTCCCTCTTCTTGTTGATGTCTACCCACAGTATTGTTTACCTAACACAGTACCACACTTTGATTATTAGGATTATTAGGGAGAAATATGAGCAGGGAGGGAGATAAGGAATGGAGCCTACACAACCCAAATTTAAGGAAAATACAACTGGAAATCTTTTATAAGAAACTTGATCAAATTAGCACTACTATTTTAAAATTGGAAAGGGCAGTCGATCAGCTAAAAGGATATAGCATTCATACACATTCGGGGTTGTGGAGGCATAGCTGAGGTTGAGCTTTTTGCCAGTGTTCACACTGATTGGACTTCAGCAGTTAGAGCTGCATGTGCATGGGCTTTTGGAGTATTTAAAGATGCAGGTTAGAAAAAGTCTAGGGAGAACTAAAAATTGTGTGTGTACATCTGTGGTGTGTGTGGTTGGGGCCTCGGGGGAAAAGCTGCCTTAGGCATTCTTCCTCACCAGTATAAACACAGTTCTCTAATACAAGGTTATACATTATTAGCGGCTAAAAATATAAAGAATTGTTTTTATCATTATGCAGGGAGAGCATTTTTGCATCAGTGAAACTTCCTATGCATGTTGGGTACTAATATGTAATTTTTTCAAAAAGAATCTTTTCCATTTTCTTTTTTCCCCCTGTTTTAAAGCAGACTCTTTGAAAGGCTCATATAAACCCGGTTTCCATGGCAATTGCAAGCATCAGTGATAACCCAGAGCTTCTAAGTTATAATATACAGGCTACTCTATTAATGAGTTTCAAACTACATTTTCATGAGACAACAACTCAGCCACTGATAGATAAGGTCAGACCCCATCTCCAAACTTTAAATTAAATCAAGATAGATCAAAATGCAACAGAAGGAGTGTCCTTTTGGGAAGTGTGCTGTTAAAAAAATATGTTCTTTGTGAAGGCAAAACAGTTGCATCTGTGGTTTGTAATGCCCAGGTGGAAAAAATCCTAAAACAGATACAGCTTTTTCTATGTTATTAATTACAGGTTGTCAGTTCCTTATGCTATTTGTGAGTGAGTTTTTCCCACAGTAGCTCAGGCTCTAAGAAAGCACATAATCCTTTGCCCCAGGAAGAACAGATGTGATGGCTAATTCTTGCCATGTCTGGAATAACACTAGTTTATTTATAATTTATTAACTTGTTTATTAATGCACTAAGTGCCAAGACTCAGTGCCTGCCTTCAAGGAGCTCCCAGATTAGTGGAGAGCTCAAGCTTATGACCATGCGATTTCTATACTATGCAAGATTGAGTTACAGAGAACTTTGAGGGGCTTTGCCCAAGGTTTTGAAACACCTTCCCATGGAGTTAATTTCTAGGATAACACTTGCAAACAATTTAACCAAATGAAGAGAGGTGAGATTCACATTCCAGATGTAGGTAAGAGGCAATGTGGCTTTTTCAAGGAACTATGAAGTGTCCTATAAAGGAGAAAGTGAGGGAATGATGAGGTAAGAAGGGCTCTGAAAGGATTCAGAAACCACACAGACAAAGGGAGCAACTAACATTTTAAAGCAAGAGAGGTGCATGATCAGACTCCTATCTTTGAAAGATTATACAGCTGTAGAGTAGAGACTGGAAGGACAAAGCTGGAGAAAGGAATATGAGAATGACATTGGTCTCAGGAAACTAATGATTTTAATGTTCAAATGTTGAACCTCTCACCTTTCACTTACCTTGCTCCACACCAGTGCCATGCAAAGCTTGGTCCTCAGAACTGCAACATCAACATCAGCTGGAAGCTGGTTAGAAATGCAAATTCTCAGGCTCCACCGCAGACTGACTGAATCAGCACCTTGGGCTTATGCTCCAGCAGTTCATGCTTTAACAAGATTCCCAGAGAATCCTAATAGACATTCAAGTTTGAGAACCACTGCTCTAGAATACAGCTTTTTTATTATTAAGTTAACATAGGTTAATAATATTATAATTTGATATTTGTACACACTATAGTGTGCTTTCCTCCAAAAGTTTAGTTTCTATTATGACATATATTTGACACATTCTACCATTTCACCCTCCCCAACCTTTCTTCTGCTCTGGTACCGACCAATCTGTTGTGTGTATCTATGAGCTTGTTTTTGTTCTATTTGTTTGTTTGTTTCTTTTTTGTTTTATATTCCACATATGAGTGAAATCATATGTTTTTTGTCCTTTTCCATCAGACATTTTACTTAGCAGAATACACTCAAAATGTTTCCCTGTTGCAAATGGCAATAGCTTATCTTTTCTTATGGTTAAGTAGTATTCTATTGTACATACATACCACAACTTCTTTATCCATTTATCTGTAAATAGACACTTATGTTGCTTCCATATCTTCTCAATAATACAGCTTTTTAATTAGCTGAGCTCAGTTCTCTGGGGGACAGACCTCACTGTTACTGTGAGTGTGTGTGTGTGTGTGTGTGTGTGTGTGTGTGTGTGTGTGTATAATGTGTATAAAATTTTGCAAAAATTTATCACATTGAATATAAAGACTACACACAGATTTTTTGAAAAACTTTCACAGGTATGGTGCCTGATTCAGATCATACTTAATCTGTCTCCAGCCCTCCTCATGTAACTCTTTCTCTAGTCCTTCCTCCTCACTTTCTTGAACATTCTCCCTTACACACACTCACTAGTGTAGTGGACATTCCTGATGCCATCTGCATAGTCCCAGGACTTTTCCACATCTCCATCTTTGCTTAGGTTAATTGTTTTGTCCAGAATATATGTCACTGACCTCTTTTGACTCAGTCTTCCACATTCAGTGCAAAGCACACCTCAAATTTTTAGTCAGAATAGTGAATGCCTGCCTTGGGGGAAGCAGAAGAGTATAGTAATTTACAGTAAAGGCTTTAGTGTCAAAAAAATCTAAATTTGAATCCAGAATCTATTATACATTTGTTGAGCCAAGTTTCTCCACTATCAAATGAGGATAATAATAAGACACTTCATTTATGGTTGTTGGAATGATTAAATAAAAAAGATGTTAGCAAAACACATGGCCTTTAGTAAGTAATCAATAAATGGTAGCTATTATTATTTTTCTCATTTGCACACATTTTCTCTACTTCTGTTAAACTGCTGATCATTTCTATAATACCACTAGACATTTCTGAATGTATATATTTTCTCCCACCGCACTGAGGTCCTTTTGGTAGGATCTGTGCTTACACATCTGACGTTTCCTAGCACAGTGCCTATAGATATTGTAGAATAGAACTGAGAAGTTGCCCTTGAACATTTCTTCCACTTGTTGAATTGGATTCTATAATTCCCCTATTATTTATCTATTCAAAAACAGCTTGTTCCTTGAGGCTC
Organism: Miniopterus schreibersii; assembly: GCF_964146895.1. Classification (NCBI taxonomy): domain Eukaryota; kingdom Metazoa; phylum Chordata; class Mammalia; order Chiroptera; family Miniopteridae; genus Miniopterus; species Miniopterus schreibersii. The sequence continues at coordinate 79,358,498 of NC_138104.1, forward strand.
CTCAAGCACAGTGCCATGAACTGTGAGTGCACAGGTGAAGACAAAGTGAAAAGGTAACAGTCTGAAAAGGCAAAGCTTGAGTAACATTCTCTTTAAAGATGTCCTTGGTGTTTTCATCACCATTAAGTTTGCAAAATCAGAGTTGATATGGGAGGACAGCAAGCGGGATTTAAGATGTAAAGCCATTCTACATTTTAATTTTAAAATGCATTGAAACTTCTAGGACACAGCCAAGTTTATCAAACAAAGGAATTAATTTTGTCTCATGAATACAAACCACATGTAAAAATCATATTCATAGTAATATGATTTATACTATTTATAGTAATGCGTAGCCCTTTATATTCTCAGAATGTTTCTAATTCTCTTTTCCTCTGAATACTCTATATTAATTACTATCAACTTTAATAGCAACATAAACTTTCAGGCCTGGAAAGGATCTTAAAGACCCTTTAGTCCAACAGCCTCACCTTAGAGATAAAGTTCTCTGTCTCATAAGCAGCAGAGCCCAAAAGATCACCCAGGGTTTATAAAACCCAGGGGAAGTGATGTTTGTATATAGCCACACAATCTCTGTCTTTATATATGGGGAACATAAATTGAAAGCAGATTGAAGCGTATTTTCAAATTGATTAAATAACTACTCTTGTTTAGAACACAGAAAAGCCTTCGGGGAGAGTCGGCCTTTTCTCAGAAAGTCAGTGTCCTCTCTGGCTTACATATTGCCTTTTCCAGCTATGTGGGGAAACACCTTGTTTTTCTGGGAGCAACTAAGAATAAAGACAATACAGAAAAATAAGAAAGATCAGTGGTGCAACTGGGACAACCCATTGCCTAGGTTGAATTCTTCATCTTCTCTGATTGACAGAAAAGGAGGCACTCATAGTCCTCTCACTGCCACTGTCCCCTCAGCTTCTTCATTTGTGAGATGTAGAACTACTTATGCTATGGGGTTGCTGTGAGGACTTCATTAAGTAACACACTGAGAATGCTCAGAACAGTGTCAGGCACTGTTAGCCATATTTAGTATTATTGCTATTGTTAACACTGTCTTGAAGCTTTCCATGGGGATCTAGGGTTAATCAAAGCTAGCCAGGACCCTGCTTTTAGACCTGACATTGAACAAGGGCAGACTCTGCTGCTTACAGATAGGCAGAATGCATTATAGGAGCTAGCACACTCTTCAAATCACAGGCAAAGCTTGGTGCTTGAACTGAGACTTGGTTGTACTAAAATTAGACCTTGTGGTAACCCTTGATCCACCACCCAGACCCCCACTTCAGGATTATAGCTGCTGAAAGTGCCCTCAGCAGACAGCTCTCAACTCTCAGTCCTCTCCTCTCCAGAACTGTCTCAGCTGAAGAGAAACATTCGGCTCCAGATCAAACCTCCTTCCTGGGTGGCTCAAATGCAATTATTGATTAATGTGGGATCCTAAAGGGCCTGTTCATTTGGACCCAAATCAGGACAACTTTAAGAGGCCATTCCAGCTCCATATGGAACTGGCTGAGTCTTACCACTGAAACTTCATCAGAGCTGGACTTCTCCCTCTACTCACTTCTTCCTTCCTCTCCCTATTATCACTTATTATCACTGTTACTCCACAGAGGCCCTCTAATAATTTCCTGTATGCTAATCTATAACTAAAGAGTCCATTTCACAGGAAAGCCAACATATGACATAACTATAACATAAAAAAATGCTGAGCTGAGTACTATCTAAGGTCAAACTCATACCTCTCTGTCCAGTTATCAGAAATGGGCCATCTGAAGTTCACTATAGCTTATGAAATTTCAGAGACATGTCTGGCTACTGGCTTTTTCTTGGAAGAGCAGCACACAAAGCTAGTGAGAGAGAGTAGCTGGCATTGAAAAATAAACAGGCAATAGAACACCCACCTTAAGCATTGACACACTTAAGTATTGCTTTGATAGTACCACCCCCCACCCCAACTCGTGGCTTGGGAGTTGGGAAGAGCTAAAAGCTTCTCTTGCCCGGATATCTCTGTTGGAGATTTAGTCAGCCTTTTGTTCAGGTCCCACAGAAACCCTGAATCTCTTTTTATCCAAAACATCTTAGGGATTTCTGGCCCATTCGTTCATCAGTCTCTGAGCACTAGTGACTCTCAGTATGGACACTGGTTAATGACAATTTCAAGTCCAACCCTCAACAAATACACACCAACTAAATTCTTAAAAATCCATCCAACATGCTTAAAAATGTGGATGGCCACGTCATTGGTTCGAAAATAAATGCAACTTATCATCATGAGCTGGAAGCTATTCCATGTTAACTTTGAAATTCACAAGATTTATCATAGTTTGAATAGTATATATAGTTTTGGTATATCAACTCCAATACTTTAATCTATGTTCTTCTGGTGTCCTGTGATAAGGAAGAAAAATTTATTTTCTAATTTTCTCTCTTCCTGTTCTATTGCTAAAAATTATCTTCTGCCTGTGACATTGGATTTGGGGAAAATATGATGGAGAAAAATAAAAGTAGTGTGCATGCTATTTAACATTACTTATTTATTTTCATTCAATGCCATTAATATCCCTGGGGTATTGAAACCTGTTTATCTCCCATCTCTTTCCTTCCTGTCACAAACAAAACTTCTATGCCTTGAAAGACTTTTGATTCCACTGTTCTGAAGCTTCAGAAGAATGAATGCAAACATTCTGGAGTGTGTAAGCATCATGCAAGCAGGAGAAAAAAATTATAAAAGAAAAAAACAAAAACAAAGAAATTCTAGAATCTATATCCTCAAATCTTATCTCAGGATGAGAAATAAGAGTAACCACTACTGGAATATAATATATGCATTCGCAAGTTCTTGACCATGTAGACCTCCAACCATTTATTTGTTTGTTTAAACATTTACTTTCTATGTATTGATGGTCTGATAGTTCAGCTCATCTTATATCTGAAGAACAGTAGTGGTACAAACTTTCCTAAGAAGTTTATGCAGTGAGCCTCACCTTTATAATTCACTTTCTCTAGAGGACCCAAGAATATGAAATTGAGTACATAGTTTGGTATTGACACTAATGCCCCTTTGTTTAAGTAATTTTAATCAAATCTCTTTGAGCTTGAAATTTTACATAAATTTTGTTTATTCTTCATTGGGAATGAAAAAGTGAATGATCTGTTGCATGTTTTCAAGGAACTCCTTTAAATGGGACAACTGTTAGCTTAATAACGATAACACATCATGGCAAAGATTTAGTAGGTTAGTATTGAGAAAACACAGATAAAGGATATTGAATGTTTCTTTTAAATAAATTGTGGAAGACTTGGAGGAGGAGGGGGGATAGGAGTGGAGGGAGTCAATGGAGGAAAAAAGGGGGACATCTGTAATACTTTCAGCAATAAAGATAAATTAAAAAACATGATCCTGGAATAAAAAAATAAATAGATTTCTGCCTTCTCCAACTTCTCTCCATAGAATTTACATAGCACATCATTGGTTAGTGGTTAAGTAGAGGAGAGAGACTTTTATGATCATTTCCAACTTTAATTTTCTTAGCATGTTGAAATTATATGGTGTATTGGAAAAACTTTGAATTTGGAGTCAGAACACATGAATTTGTATTCATGAGCTACTTCTTATTAACTGAGTCTAAGAGTGATTTGACTGATGCTACATATTTTTATCATTTGTAAAAAAGAATAAGGTACAATTATGAAGAAAATAATAATAACCATACATGTAATATTTCCTGTTCATTTATTATGTGCTAGGGCCTATTCTAAGTGTTTAAAAACATTATAATTTTTTATCAATACCCTTTGAAGGAGTTAACATTTTTAAAAAATGTTTTTATTGATTTTAGAAAGAGAGGAAGGGAGAGGGAGAGAGAGAAACAAACATTGATGTGAGAGAGAAACATCAATCAGTTGCCTCTTGAACACCTCCTTCCAGGGATCGAGTTCCCACCCTGGGCATGTACCCTGACCAGGGATCAAGCCAGTGATGTTTTGGCGCAAGGGACAATGTTCAACCAACTGAGCCACACTAGCCAGGGTGAAAGAGTTACCAATTTTAATCTAAGTTTACAGATAAGAAAATGGGATACAAGAAAAGTTAAGTAGTTTATAGAAGATTAAGATCATTTTCAGCAAGTTTTCTGGCTACTCCAAGAATAGAAACAAAGCAATCTAATTGTCTTCACTATGCAGCAGCTAGTATAACCCAATACATCTACCTTAAATGAATATAATGAGTTTCAACTGCGATATATGTAAATACTTTTTAAACTACAAACTTTGTAAACATGTGCATACAGGTGATAATTGTGCAGTATGGGTAGTTTAATAAGAATTAACATTTGCATACAATTGTTAAATTGGCATCATGTATAATTTAGTAATAGAGCACACCAACCAGTATTTTAATATATAGAATGTCAAAAAACCTTCTAGGAACAAAACTTGAAATATAGAACTACTATATAAAAATTACCTTTCCCTTGGAGAAGGTTTCAGTAGAATGAGGTTTATCTGAAATTTCTTCAACTTCCTTAAGGATGGCAAGCTTTATTCTTTCTTTACAAATCTCTCTGAATTAATAATAAAGAAATATAAAAGGTAATACATCTATAATAAAACTAAGAAGGGGATAAATGGCTAAGGATTGACCAGAGATTTTGACAAATTTCTGAAATACTGAAAACATAAGAGGTTATTTTGACAGATGAAATATGATTGGATGCAACAGCTAACAACACAGAAAACAGAAAGGGGACAAGCAGCTGAAAAGCCTTTGAAGATGGAGGGATTGTGAGCCAAGAGATGTTAGCTACAAAGAGTTGGATTGGGAAATAAGGTGGAACTCAGAACGATTAATGGAAATATTGTCAAAAATAGTTCTAAGAGGTACTCTACCTTCACACCCCCATGTGGAGAGAAGAGGCTACCTCTATTTTCAAATAGGATAATTGTTCTATAAAGGAACTGAGGTCTGGAGTCCTACTATTTTCCTTGGGCACCCTGCAGCAAGGGCCTCTTTACTTTACTATAAGGAGATTCAACCTGCCTCCCTTATTTTTGTCCCTTCACCCTTCAAAATAAAGCTCCTCCATGAATGATATGCTTTCCCTTGCAGGTGGCAAAAGATCTACACAGCACCAGAGGGAATCAATACTACTTACTTAAAAAAATCAACCAGTTTCTGCATTTCTAAGTTCAAATGTACAACATAGGATTGCATGGCATTTGAAGAAACCAACAACTCACAAGAGAAGAACCTCATGTAATAATTTTTATTATTTATTTATTTACTTATTTATTTTTATTTATTTATTAAAACATATCTTTATTGATTTCAGAGAGAGGAAAGGAGGAGGAGAGAGAGAGAGAGAAACATCAATGATGGAGAGTCATCATTGATCGGCTGCCTCCAGCATGCCCCTTACTTGGGAAAAACCCACAACCCAGGCATGTGCCATGACTGGGAATTGAACTGTGATCTGTTAGGTCGTAGATGGATGCTCAACCACTAAACCACGTCCGGTCAGGCCATGTAATAATTTTTAAAAGACTCCAGAAGAAAAAGATAGAAATCAGGAAACAGAAAATAAGTTAAAAAGAAATCTATTTAAAATCCTCATGCCTGGCAGGGCGTGGCTCATTGGTTAAGCATCAACCTAAGCCCAGGCGGTCAGGGTTCGGTTCCCGGTCAGGGCACATGCCCGGGTTGCAGGCTGCAGCTGATCAATGACTCTCTCATCATTGATGTTTCTATCTCTCTCTCTCTCCCTCTCCTTTCCTCTCTCTGAAATCAATAAAGATATATTTTAAATAAATAAATTAATTAATTAATTAATTAATTAAATTAAATTAAATCCTCAAAGATATTTGAGAAAATATTGCTCACAAAAATAAGAATAAAGTGTTATAAGAGAAGCGTGCAAAGGAAAATATTCTTAAAAATATAATCTAATAAATACACTTTAGAAAAGAGAAAATTAAAAGAAAATTAAAATTTATAAATCATACATATGAGGTTGAATATCTTTCTAATCAGCCAGAGAGATGGAGCAAGAAATGGAGGGAAGGAAATAACCAAAGAAATAAAAGAATAAAACTTCCCAGATTTTAATAAAGTCATATCTTCAACTTTAAGAACCTAAAGAATGTCCATCAGAATAAGTACAGAAAAACTCACACTGAGACACATAAAAATGGCATAACAAAGTGATAAAAACATGATGCTAAAAGCTTCTGGGGGTGAAAGGTCAGTGGGAAATGGAAAAAGAAACCATAATGATACTTGACATTATAAACATCACATGCCAGAAGACAATGATGCAATGTCTCAAAGTTCTGAAGAAACATTCTTTCAGCATAGTATTTTATATTCAGGAAAGTTTTTAACAAGGTTAGAAGAAGAAGAAAAAGACATTTTGCACAGGCAAAAAGTGAGGAAGTTCAATAACTACACAAACTTTTGAAAACAAATTAAAGCTACTTAAGAATGTGGTTCAGCAAAACGAGAAACAGGAAGAATCCAAGAATGAGGAAAATAAGGATGACATGAGAGCCAAGAAGCAGTGCAATGAAAAGAAATTCCAGTATTAAACATAGATATAAATGGGCTCTATAAAGAATTTCTTTAAGCATATGGATTCATTTTAACAATTGTATGATTTTGAAGTGAGTGGTGTTGGTGATTACATAAAAGCCTATGCTACATTTATTAAGAAGGAAAAAAAACAACATTGTCAATTAAAAAACCCAAAGGATGGCCCGGCCCACATGGCTCAGCAGTTGAGCATCGACCTATGATCCAGGAGATGGCAGTTTGACTTCCAGTCAGGGCACATACCTGGGTTGTGGGCTCTGTCCCCAGTAGGGGGCATGGAGGAGGCAGCCAATCAATGATGACTCTCTCATCATTGATGTTTCTATCTCTCTCCCTCTCCCTTCCTCTCTAAAATCAATAAAGATTTTAAAAACAACAAGAAAAAAAACAAAACAAAAAAACCCCAAAGGGTAGAAAAACGATAAAAAAGAACATAGTCTACAACATGGAGGGAACTGGACAGTATTATGCTAAGTGAAATAAGCCAGTCAGAGAAAAACAAATATCACATGACTTCACTCATATGTGGAATCTAATAAACAAAATAAACTGACAAACAAAATAGATCCAGAGACATGGAAGCATGCAAAGAACTGACGATTCTCAGAGCGAAGGGGGGAAAGGTGGAGATGGGAAGAGATTAACCAAATAACTTATATGTATATATGCATAACCCATGGACTCAGAAAATAGTGCGGTGAAGGCCTGGATAGGGGCTGGAGTGAGGAGGAGGGGGTCAATTGGGTTAAAAAGGGGACATCTGTAATACTTTCAAAAATAAAGATTTTTTTTTTAAAAAAAAGAGCATGGTAGAAGTAAGAAAGCAAAATAAAATGTGATGTAAATTTTACCAAATGAGGTAGTAAAATTAACAAGGGAAGAAGGTTTGAAGATACTTTGGTGGGGAGGTTAGGAACTGTGAAATAGTAGTGTTCTCACAAGTGCTAGTACATTATATTTAATATAAAATATTAGGAACTTAATGGCCACTAGATAAAAATAGACTGTTACTAACTGTACCTCGTAGACATTGACAGAGTCTTTTTAAAGAAATGACATATAATAAAATGCATTTAACACTAAAGCCACTTCTGTGATGCAGAAGAAATTCTAAGGTTATGTATTTGTCAAAGGTCATCATGATTCTGAATGTTTTATCATGATGAGGCATGAAAGTATTGGGTAATTTATCTGGGGCATAAAAGGCATGAAAGATGTCTTTATTTTGTTGAACATACACACAGACATGGATGGTTACTGAGGAACAGCGTTCAAAATTATCAGTGTTTTCTAAATAATGACTAGAGCTCTGAACACTTAAACATGTTCTCTGTGAGCATCGTGGAAATAGAAATTGCACTCTAGAATATTCAACTCAAGCTCATCAGTGGCAGAAAGAATGGGAACTATGCTTCAACTTTTCTGAGGCCCTCACCAATGCTCTACCCCAATTTATTTACTTATCTGCTCTTAGGTAACATAAAATTTTTGTTGCAAATAACATCCCATGGAGTACTGGAAATAACATAGATAGTATTCAGGGGTTCAGATTTTGGAGGGGATGGGAAAACATCTAATCCATCTCTACGAACTCATTCTTAACTAGAGCAGCTTCTTTCTTGTTTGCTATATTTATTACACCTCCCTGTCAACTTACATTTGAAGAAAGTTTCCTTCTAGAGGGAAACAACTGCCACAAAATACCTGCTAAATCATGAGTTATTAGATTGTGAGTCTATCTCCCACATTGAAATCTAGACACATCGATTGACTTTAGAGCAGTGTCTTTGCTGCCCTTGGTCCTTTGAATCACATGGAACTGCTCAGTTCCATAAATGCCCAGCCATGGACAGTAGCCTTCTGAAACTGGTACTATACAGGGCCACTTTCCTTTGACCATTAGAATTTTGTCCTTCTGGATTTTCTCCTCCAGCACATCCTACCCTTGGTCCCATACACTGATCTCAGGACCCACTTAGCTCTCAATCCACACTGTTCAAATTTCTTTGTCTGCCCTACAGCTTAGCATAGCTCCAGGTTGGGGGATCTTTTATCAACCACAGATCTAACTCCACCCCACCCAGCCTCTTTACTAAAAGGTCATGGGTACACCCACACTATTGCATTCCCTGAAAGGCAAACTCTGTCCTACTTATTCTGTGACTCACCTCCGTGCATGTTTCCTTTTGGAATTAACCCAAGGAAAAAAGTCCTCTCAGCGAAACAAAGTTTGCCTGCTTCCTTGTGTGTGGCCTGATTATTTTATTTTTTTGGGAGCTTTACTTTAGAAATGCAGAGCAGCCTGAGGGACCTTTTTCTCCATTTTGTTCTGTGTGTCTCTTTAAAATTGTATCTTGGCTAGAACTACTCTTTCTCCCTTGGTAAGTTTTAGAACTCACAAGGTGAACAGTGACCCTGAAAGATCAACAGGAATACCCTGAGGGTAAATAGAGTATTATATATAATAAACATGTTTCCCAGCACTGAAACAGGGGCCTCAGGAAGAAGGACACACATTCTATTTTGTTTATGGAAAAATGGGATCAATGGAGGCAGAAGTATTAATACTTTAAGGTAACCTTAAGGCAGAGTTTTAACTCAATGGGTACCTGGAGGCAGGGGAGAAATATATGTATTTAAAAAATGCTCTGGGTTTAGAAATGGGATGGTAGAAAGAACATGTCCTCATTCCTCTGAATGCCCCACTATCCTAACCGTATACTAGGTTCATGACAAATTTTAAATATTTGATTTTACAGGTTTTAGCCTGTTTCCTAGAAAACAGACTTTTAGGCAAAAAGCTTATATGCCAAACTTAATTGGAGAGAGCCAGTCCAAGAAAACAGGAATGAAGAGAAAGGGAGCAATGAAGTAGGGAAAGCGGGGGGGAAATATTAAAGGGTGTGTTTTCAAGCTAACCACCACTGCATAAGTGTAGGCAATTGCCTGGATTGATAAAGCATCTTCACAAAGGCTGAATGAACTATTGCATCTCAAAACAGCCCATCATGGTGGAAGAAAGAAAAATGTACACTCTAGACAGAGCAGATTCCTGCATGAGAGAAGGCCTTATAAGGGAGCAAAATTTAGGATGATTATTTTTAAGAACAGAAGACTCAGAAAGTTTTTATGGTTATCCCCCTTAACTGCCTAAAAGAATTTAGATACAGGGCTTGCTCCAAGAAAGCTATCACCAGAGACATCTAAAAAGAACTTGGGATAGATGGAGTGGGGGTGACTCGGCAAGGCCTAAAGTTAAAGAGTAGCTCTGTATAGCATTGTATCTGCAAGGCCCAGCAAACATTTCTTTACTAATCACTTGCTTTTTCACCTCCATGTGAATTACTTTCTTCCTCTTAAAGTCCCAAATCATTATCCTTTTCTCCTTAGCTCGAGATGGCATATAAACCTCAACTGCCCCATTTGTCCTTGAGCCTCTCCATGTTCTTGTAGAATCTCCATACATACAAAATTAAATTGATTTTTCTCCTGTTAATCTGTGACACGTCACTTTAATTCTTAGATCAGCTAGAAGAACCTAGAATGGTAGAGGAAAATTATTTCTTCCTCACCAGATTCAACCACAGAGATACAGATGTTAGCAGTTGGAAGTCAAGCCAAGGTGCACTAAAATTCGTTAAGCCCAGGAGAATATGAAGAAGATATTAACAGTATCTGGTACAACTGAACTGATTTCACAAATGTGCTACTTTTTAATTTTATAAGTAAAGTTTTAGAAATCATTTTTTGTTGTGGACAAACTCTAGGTTGGCTGTCAATTTTCCCTGTCTCCTGATATTCACACCTTTGTGTGTTCCCCTCCACTCTCGTGTGGGAGGGAACTGTGACTTACTCCCTACCAATAGATTAATTGATGGGATGTCATTTTCAAGATAAGGCCACATATAATTGTGACTTCCATCTTCCTAGCAGATTCTCTCTCTTACTGGTTTTGAAGAAATGAAGCGAAGGTGGCCTGTGGTCCCCAAGGAACTAAATCCTGCCACATGCACATGCACTTAAAAACAGACCCTTCCCTAATTGAGCCTCTAAGCATGAGACTTTAGCTTTGGCCAATACCCAGATCTCATGAAAGACCCTGATGCATGAGACCTAGCTAAGCCATGCTGGATTCCTGACCTATAGAAAGCAAAATAATAAGTAAGTGTGTGTTTTTAAGCCACTAAATTTGTGGTAATATTTTTATACAGCAATAGATAACTAATATAGCATCCTAGGAGGAGGCATGGCTAAGAGGGCTGATTAAGGGACAAAATGAGCCTCTGGTGACTATTAGGAAGTATTAGTGTAAAATAAAAAGGACCCGGAGAATGCAATAGGCTGGAGGTACATATATGATGATCATTTTGAGCAACAGGAAGAGTCTTGAAACGCTACAGCCAAGTGCAAAAAAATTTTTAGGATATTGCAATTGGAGGTGCTCAATAACAAGAATGTCCCATGAGAATGTGTAATTCCTATGTTCGAGTTAATTAGACACTGCAGAAAAAAACATGTTAGTACAAAGCTTTACACATAGTAGAACTTCCACGGATGGTTTTGAGTTGCTCATGTATCTTCTGTAAGTGATTGTATGGTTATGATAATGATGTAGCTGGGTTGGGGGTTAAGTGAAGCAGACAAAGCTTTCTCAAAGCTCAAGCCCTCTGTGAGAGACAGAGAAAATGGAAATGCAGTAGTAAAGGTAAACGCTATGCTTGCTATCTGTTCCAGGGGGCCTCATGAAAGAAGAGAAGATGGAAAACTCCCACTGGACACATGGAACCTAACTTTATAGTCCTGAAAGAAGATGGTATGATAGTCACAATTTTCTGCATTTCATGTAGTAGTAAGATAATGCATACATTAAAGTGGGCATCTCTGGTCTCAGAAAGATGTGATATAGTGGTCAGGATCATGAGAGAATATTGGGTGTTTTTTATCAGGCTTTCTTTACTCACAGAATCCAGTAGAAATCTTTCTTCAGCCATAGAATCCAGTAGCAATAGATATTGTGTGTGTTCAGAAGAGAAGGAAAGAAAGGGAATTTTCCCTATCTATAACCCATACTTCCTACATATAGGCTGAAGCATCTTCTTTTCTCCTTTTCCTGCCATTTGTGAAGGTTAGATTTCCTACACAGAATTCTGAGGCTTAAGCTACAAAATAGTTGTTGTTTAGTAGCTAAGTGAGGGATTTAAGGATTACCATATGTGTTATACATGGTCAATGCAATGCTAGGAAGTGGGCCGAAGAGGAATATTCCAAAATCCCAGAATAAAATGTTTTATACTTACTTCTAAGACTGAGGCTGGAAGAGCCTCTTTATAAAATACCTTCAAAATTATAGAGTTCCTTCTATATTTGAAAGCACTGTCCTGGGCCTTCTAGAATAATAAAAAAAAAGTAGCTCAAACAAAAAGGAGCTTAGCAAGCATCTGAAGCACTGAGCTAACACCATCAAAGCACTTTGGGATAGAACAAATGGTGGAGAAATCATCCCCAGAACAATTGATTTTTCTGTGCATTCAACAACTGCCTAATAGTTACACCCATCAACTTAAGGAGGAAAATATACACTACCATAAAAACCTCTAAATGTGCTTTACAATAGCTACAATTTCAGATAAATAAGACTTTATTTAAAAGATGGATTCTTAAAGCTGTTGCAATTTTTGAGTAACACTAATGGGCTGGGGAGGTTCTGGTTTTAGTAATAGTGTTTTATTTATTTTTTATTTTTTATAAAAATGCTACTCAACAACCACATCCTATTTCTTGTTCCATGCAATTCTTGCTACTCAAGGCTGAGTGAGAGGGAGAAGGGAGACTTGAAATATCAAATACAATGATTGAATCACAGAGAAACCCAGTAAGCAAGACCCCTTCTGACACTCTCACTAGCCAGCAATCTTCATATCTAATAGTATTTTTAAAATTTGAACAATGTACAAATTTCTTTTAAAGAAATAAAAAAGATGTCAAATGTTATATTTACTGTTTCTTATTGTTATTGAAATATGTAGGAATATAATGCTAGGTATAATAAGTTGCTGATATGTATGTATTATTATTGTACAACTATAAATCAAAACTAGGTTTGCAAATGAAAGAGGAGCAAAACCACAAAATTATAAAATATTAACAACAGTAATGTGATAAGGTGGATGTGATAATGCCAAACTGATACACAGAGTATAAATATTAATTCATTCAACAAACCTTAATTGAGCACCTATTATTTCCAATGTAACTCTTCTAGGGGCTGCATATACATCAGTGAGGAAAAAAATTTTCTTGCCTTCATAGTGATCACCTTCTAGTGCGATAAGACAAATAATAAACCAAACAAATGAGTAAAATATATCATGTGTCAGATGATAATGAGTGATAAGGAGAAAAATCTAAGGGAAGAGAGATAAAGATTTGGAGGAAAAGGAAGTTGCAACTTGCAATACAGGAAAGCCTCAGGGAGAAGGTGGCATTTGTATAGAAACTTGAAGAAAGTGAAAGAGTATTTGGATTTTATTGTGGAGGAGGTGCAGAGGTGAATGTTCCAAATAGAGGGAATAGTGGGTGTAAAGGCTCTGTGGCCCGAATGAGCCTGTTTTTAAATGGTTCTGTTAACTAGCAGGTTCTTTTTAGTTCAGCAAACTTTTACTACCATGTACCATAGGACCACTCAATTTTCCCACAACTTTTCCCTTTTTCAAACTATTGTGAAATCTTTGCCTTCACTGTGTTGGCTATTAGTTCATTGATCTTTTACTGGAAGCTAAAGACATCTTTTATATATTGCATCCACTTTAGTTTTTTTTTTTAATTATGTAATGTGATGGTTAACTTTATGTGTTAACTTGACTGACCTAAAGTATGCCCAGATAGCTGGGTAAAACATTATTTCTTCTTTTTTCTGTGAGGGTGTTTCTGAAAAAGATTAGTATTTGATTCAGTAGATTGAGTGAAGAGCTCTGCCCTCACCAATGTGGGTGGGCATCATCCAGTGCTCTGGGGTTCCAATTGAAACAAAAAGGTAAAGGAAGGGCAAACTTTGTTTTCTTGAGCTGAAATATCCATCTTCTCCTGTCCTCAGACCATCAAAGCTCCTGGTTCTTGGATCATTGGACTTCAGGACTTATACCAGTGAATACATGCTGCAGAAGCATGTTGGCACTGAACGCACGTCATATGACCTGCTTCAATAGCTCCTGGACTGAGTATAACAGCTTTTGATTGGCATTCTCTTTCATAGGCAGTCCAACTTCAAGCACAATTTGCATTTGACATTCGTAAATATATAAGCAGACTTCCATGTACAGGGATGGTTGATATATGCCCAGGATAATCAATAAACTTCCCTGTGTTATGCCAGTCCAGATGTCAAAAGATCTATGTCTGTGGTTTATGTATAATACTTATTACACAAAACAAATGTGTGTCATTTATGACCCTTGCCCTCAATAGATTTTACATCCTACTGGGAGTTATCTCAAATTTTGGTGAAGAATGGGTCTCTCTTGCTGCATAATTTTCTTAGGCACAAATTATGAAATTTCAGTCAATCAAGAAATACCATTAAATTGCTTTGCTGTAGATTCAATATTCAAGACATACCTTCACATATTATGTAAGGACACTCTCTTAAATTACAGTGCTAAAATAAATTACACAGCACTGTGAGGTAAACAAAAATTCCTTTACTGGTTTGATTCTGTTTGTGACATTTATGTCTCTAAACCATGACTGATTGGGCTGGGGAAGAGGGTGTTGCAGCTTATATTTTTCAAAAATGGCCCACCCCACATGCTCTTCTGCAATGTGACCTTACTACCACCCCAGCAAGAGAGAGAGTCTAGTTCTCTACCTTTCAAACGTGGGTAGGCCTTTGACCTTTAGAGTATGGAAGAAGTGACACTGTGACCATTCTATACAAAACCATTAGTTGGCCTGGCAAATTTTTCTTTCTGTAGCTTGGAAGTCAGCCACAAGGTTAGAAGTATAACCACCTTAAAACTACCACATTTTGAGAAACTCAAGACACATAGATGATGAGATCCTATATGAAGAGAGATAGAGAGCGGGAGAGAGGGAAGGATGGAGAGAGAGAGAAAGGGAGAAAGAACAAAGCACTAAGCATGTGATGAAGAAGTCACCTTGTAAGTAGCTCTAACCTCAGTCACCCCAACTAATGGCACATGGATTTAAGAAAGGCCCAGATAAGCCCTTTCTGAATTCCTGACTCAAAATCATGAACAAAATAAAATTATTTTTTCAATCAACTAAGTTTTCAAGTAGTTTATTATGTAGCAATAGACTATTGTAGCAAAGGTATTTGCTAATAACTTGATTAATTAATCAAATATGCTGGTGAGTATAGAAGATTGGATGCATTATTGAGATTGTGAAGCCATACTGCCTGTCTTTAGATTCTGGCCTTGCCACTTTAAAGCTCTACAATGTTGAGCAACCAATGCTTCAGTTTTCTCATCTGTAAAATGGAGATAATAATAATAATTAACTCACAGGATTATTATAAGGATTTAATTAATTAAAACTTACAATAGTGCTTGGAACTTTAGGAAGTGCTATATAGATTTTAGCTATAATTATGGTGACATGTAGCTGGACCTCAACAATGGTACAGTGTCCTTCTGTTCAGCATGGTAGGACTGAGCCTTTAGATTCATACAGAGCTGAGACTAAATCCCAGATTAACCATCTATGTGTAATTCTGGAGCCCTCTCTGGGCCTCAATTTTTCTATCTGTAGTATATTAGTACTTACTTCTCAAGGTTGTTGTGAAAATTAGATGAGCTAACCAGATAAACTGTACTGATATCAGAGCCTGGTATACAGTTCATGTTCAGTAACTATTGATTCCCTCAGCATCCCAACCTCCTTATTTGATTCCACATAGGATGAAACCTTCTCAGCACAAGAGAAGAGTAAGTTGACTGGTTTTAAATTCTTCAGCAATGTGAAACCTAGGATGTACTCAAGTTTTTGGGTGAAGGCATAGTTCAGTTGTTTTCAAGGAATACCTCAAAGCATATTTACAAGAGTAACCTGCTGAGATCCACTTTTCTTTTTCTTTTTTTAGCAGAATGCTATTTCTGTCACACAAAACTACACTATTTGGGTAGCAGTAACTGGCTAAGGATGAGTGGCATCAATTATCTATTTCAACTCAGAGCTATCAATCAAAACACATTATTCCCTATGCCCCAGGCAACCAAAGGCATCAAACTAACAAGAACTCAGAAGAGCAGGTGAACATGAATGTTGAACTACAAAGTTCCCAGGAACAAACAACACAATAGGAGTCCTTAGTCCGATCAGCCCCCTCTGGTTGGTACCAGATGCAGGTGGATACATAGAGGTGGTGGTGGAGGGGTAATGGGCCCCTAAATCCCAAGACTGGGACTGACAAACTCAAATCAGAATGTAAACATTGACACTGCTGCAGGGAGTATACAAAGCCTCATCAAAATAAACCCCAGAGGACTTGGCCAATGATTTTTGTAAACTTGTCCCTTGGACAAAAGCAGTAAGAAAACTTAGAATGATGTCTGCTTATGAGAAAATGACAGCAAAATTGGTAAAAAAAATAGAGAAGTGGATCAGAATAAATAACCTTTCCTAGGAATATATCTTAAGAATCCCGAAACATCGATCAGAAAGTATATATGCACCCCTGTGTTCATAGCAGCACTATTTACAGTAGTGCTAAGACCTGGAAACAGCCCAAGTGCCCATCAGTAGATGAATGGATAAAAATGCTGTGGGACATTTACAGCATAGAATACTATGCAGCTGTAAAGAAGAAGGATTTCTTACCCTTTGGAACAACATGGATGGACCTGGAGTGTATTATGCTAATCGAAATAAGCCAGTTAGAGAAAGACAAGTACCATATGATCTCACTCACATGTCGAATCTAAGGAACAGAATAGATTGATGAACAAGATAGGATCACAGTCATGGAAGCATGGAAAAGACCAACAGATCTCAGAGGGAAAGTGGGAAGAGATTAGCCAAAGAACTTATAAGCAAATATGAACAGCCCATGGACACAGACAATGGACAGGTGGGGGTCTGGGGAAGGATGGGAGATGGGTGGAGTGGAGGGAGAAGGGAAATGGGGGACATCTGTACTACTCTCAGCAATAAAAAAAATGTATGTATAGTAAAAAATAAATGTACACTGATTTCTAAAAAGAATAGAGGAGTAGAGTCAGAGACCAAAAAGGACACAATTCTTAGTACCAGTTTTATATTGGCATTGGAAACTAGCTCATTTTAACCTATCATTATCAATAAATCACCCTTCAAGTTTGGTGGAGGCAGGAATTCTTTCTCTGATGTATCATGTTTACCTAAAAATGGGTTTCTATAAAATTACAATATTTCTTTTTTGCTTAGAAATATGTCAAAACTATAGGAAAATCGGTGTGAGGGAAAAGTGAAAAATATTCTTAAAATACATTAAAGCATGGTCAAATTTTAGTATAATGGGGAAAATAAAGGAAAATGTAATATCATAAGGTAAAGGATTCTAATACTAGAATGAACCCTGAATTCCAGATTCTTCAATCAGAATTGATCTAGTGACCTCTGCCCTACATCAAAATCCCAATAAATCATATACTAACATGACATTTATTCAGTACCAATTGTGTGCTAGGTTCAGTGCTCTTCTTTTCAAATGTATGACTATATTTAATCTTTAGAACAACCCTGTGATGCAGAAACTATTTTAATCCTCATTATGTAAGTAAATAAATTGACACAAAGAAATTAACTTACTTGCCTAAAGTCACCATACTACTAAGTGGCCATGTATTTGAATTTAAAATTCCTTGATGCCAGAGTCAATACTTTCAAACTCTATGCTATATTACCTTTATAAAATGTGTGTGCTCATGAAGACTTCCTCAACATGATTACCTAGAATAGAGATCATTCTGTTTCCTTAGTTAATTTTTAGAGTAATTATAGAGTAATTATAGAGTAAATAAAACAAAAAGATAACACAAATATTTTAGAAAAAACTCAAACATATTTTGTCCTGTCCAAACACCTGGCTTACTAGTTAACTCCTACATAAAGAAGATACACAACAAATATTTTTCATTGACTGACAAGCCACTAACTGACCCTGGGAAAAATGTTTTTATGAGGCTTCTAAACAAAGTGATTTAAACGCCTGTGGTAGACAGCCTGTAAGACTGTCCCCAGTGGTCCCTGCTTCCTGATATATATGACCTTTATGTAATCCCCTCCCCTTGAGTGGACTGAACCTAATGTTTGATTCTACTTAATAGGATATGACAAAAGTCATGAGATGTCCTTTCTGAAATTAGATTACCAAAAGCCCTCACACTCTTTTTATCAGAGATTACTCATTTTGGGGGGCAACAAACTGCCACACTGTGAACTGCCCTATGGATATGTCTTTGGGATAAAAAATTGAAGGAGGCTTCTGGCCAACAGCCAGTGAGAACCTGAGGTCTTCAGTCCAATTGTTCCCCAAAAATTAAATCCTGCCAATAACTATGTGAGTGAGCTTGGAGGGAGGTCCTCCCTGAGATGAGGCTGCAGCCCCAGCTGGCACCTCAGTTGCAGTCTTGAGAGAGACCTTGAGTCCCAAGACCTAGTGAGCTGCTCCCAAATTTCTGACCCATATAAACTGTGAGATCATAAATGTTTGTTGTTTTAAGTTGCTAAGTTTGGAGTAATTTGTTACACAGCCATAGATAGCTAATACAATGCCCCTGTATTCTTGTGATAAAGGGTGGCAGTGCTGTAGATGTTTTCAATTTAGAAAGTCCAGTTAGAAAAAAAAAAATCTCACAGGAAATCTTGTCACCATGGAAACGGAATACTGTTTTCTCATGCCCAGTGTAAACACTGGATAATAATCCCAATGGTTACAATCCCATAAATATCCTCAATTAAAAGAGGAACTAAATGTTGAGGAAGGCAAGGATAATAAACCTCTCACAGGGCGTTTTGTTTGTTTGTTTGTTTGTTTGTTTGTTTTTCCAGGAATCATACCACAGTGGCCTCTTTGACATTCCAGTGGTTGCTTCAGGATTGAGCTGAAAGGACTGTAGGGGATGTTATTATTTAGTCTTTGGCAAGAAGGTGATAAAGGAAAGCCATCCAAATAGAGAGGAGTTTGCTTTCAGATACTTTTAGAAGGAGAAAAGGTAATGGGGAAACAAGCTGAATATTTTGCATTTAACAACTCCATTCTTTTCAAGCCACTGCCATGATGTTATCTCATTAGCACCTCATAATGACCTAATCAGATAGGCAGGGAAGGCACTGATTTATATTCAGTGTGGTCAAAGTGTATTTTGTGATTGTTACCTTATATTAAACAATAAGAGTGACTATCAAAGAAGGCACCTTTCTGATATCATAACAAAACCATTGGGCAGCAGAAGCAGGGTAGAGCCAAGTGCTCACTTACAAGTACTGAGCTTTTTCTTAACACTGCCTCTCTCTACTGGTCAGATATTCTCCCTAGCAAACATTTCTGTTCTGCTCTGAAAATATAGCAGTACTACTGTGGAGGTAGTGCCCCTGAGCCACCACTGGCACCATAAAGCTTATATGTCTGTTCTAGGAGTTGAGGGAGACCATCTGTACTTTTCTACCCTTACATCTCAGAGGCTACCTTCCCATTTTAAAAATTGAGGTTATTCTTGTAACTTGTTCATACAACAGTACTCTTTTAAACTTAATGTGCACAGAGCTACCTAAGAACTGAGTTAATATTAAGATTTACAGGCTCCACCTCCCAGAGATTCTGACTAATTAGAATTGTAATGGGGCCCATGACTGCATTTTTTTCTGAGCACAACCATGTGATTCTGACAGAGGTGATACTTAGACAATTTAGATAAATGCTATCTGACAAACGTCTCCTCATCAGTGCTGTGCTGTACAAAGAGCTAAAAGACACATATGAGCACACACATAAATACACACACAAAGGGATGTCTTGCTTTAAGCAGTAAATTTTTTCTTAAAAGTTTGTATGTGTATCATATTTTATACATCAGTTTACATGTAAAATACTGCTTTACATTCAAATATTCCCATGGAAGAAAACTGCATCTTAAAGGTTGTTTAATCCTTAGCACCAAAGCATAATTCCTAGTGCCTAGTATTGGTTGAATTGGTATTGGTTGAATGAATGACTATTCCCTTTGTTGAAATCAGGGACAGGTTTGAGTATATCTTGATGACAAGTCAAAGACTCATTCAGCATACAGCAGTACATCTTAACATCATTCCTATCTCCACTTAATAGTTTCAGAGCACTGCTCTTATTTATGATTCAGAAGGGTGAAAAACAAAATACAAGAAGGACACTGAAAGAGCTTTGTGAATGAGAACCCTTTAGAAAAGTAGTTATTTTAGCCTCAGGGCCTTTCTTTCCTCTCTAACCTTAAAAGTTATAACCTTAGCCTTGCCAGGAGACTTTATAATCTATTATATTTGTAACTCCAAGAGAAGGAGAAGGGATGTGATAAATGGAATCAATCTAAGGCCTCATATTCCCTTTTCCCAAATAACAGAGAAGATATCTTTGTTTTCAAATCAACAAATTACAGCATATAATTTAGCAAAGTGAATTAGAATATCCTAAACAGGTGTGAAACAGTGATACATACACTTACTAAAACAGAAGCTGATAAGGGTTTTACTGACCTGGCTTAAGATATCAAAATACAGCAAAGAACTGGCTTTGTATACCTCTAAAGTGGGCTTTTAAAAAATTTTTTGAGCTAGAGGTATTCAGTTGATTTGTTTATGTGATAGCTTGCCTATTAACAGAAAAATATTGATTCCTCTGACTGAGCAATGAGGCTCCTCAAACATTTCATCCCTAAACTCATAAATTGGTAATAAAAAAATCAAGCTTTCCCGAGGAGTTTGCTTGGCCTCAAATGTTTGATTGAACAAGGCATAGAAATTTTACCTGATTCTGCAATTAAAAGCCAGACTTTCCACTTTCTCTTGTTTGATTATTGGATAAGTCTTTTCAAAAATGGAACTTGTACTTAGTATAGTTTATTTTAACCTCAATGATGATATGCATCTCAGCAGTAAATTTTTAAATAGCTGTGTTATATATGCTGAATAAATGATGAATCCAATTGTGCTTTCAGCTATTCTCATAGACCTCTGGAAGGAAATCAGGGTCAGGATTGAGAGATAGAACGATAGGGAGAGAGAAAGATTTAATATATGCAGTGTTTTGCCAAATGAAAGATATACTTGGTAGAATTTATCAGTGAAGCTATTTGGGCATAAAGTTTAAGTTTTCTTTGTGGGAAGACTTTCAACTATAAAATCAATTTTTTAAATAGATATAGGTCTACACAGGTTATCTGTCTTATTTTTTCTTTTTTAAAAATATTTTTTACTGATTTTTTAATAAAAGAAGGGAGAGAGAAAGGGAGAGAGAGACATCCACATGAGAGTGAAACATGGATCTACTGCCTCCTGCACTCCCTCTACTGCCCACAACCTGGGCATTTGCCTTGGAAGGGAATTTAACCAGTAACCTTCCAGTACATGGGATGACACACAACCACATGAGCCACACTGGCCAGGGCTATCTATGTCTTCCTGAGTAAGCTTGGTAGATTATCTTTCAAGGAATTTTTTTTCCATTTCATCTAAATTTTCAAATTTATCAGCATAAAGTTATTCATAATATTCCCTTCTTTCCCTTTTAATATATGTAATATCTGTAATGTCACCTCTCTCATTCCTGATATTAGTATTTTGTATTTTGTCTCTCTTTTTCCTAAAAGATCCAGTTAGAGGTTTAGCAATTGGGTTTTTTTTCAAACTAGGAAGTATTGGTTTTATTGATTTATTTTTTGTTTCTTTGTTTTCTATTTCACTGATTTTAGCTTTGATGTTTATTAACTCCTTTCTTCTGCTTACTTTGCTTTTCTTTTTCTAGTTTCTTTAGGTGGAAGCTTAGGTCATTGATTGAGACTTTTTTTCTAACATAAGCACTTAGTGCTATAAATTTCTTTTTAAGTACTGTTTTAGAAGCAGCCCGTGAATTTTGATATGTTGGGGTTTCATTTTCACTTAGTAGAAAATTTAGTCAACAGCAAACTGCATATACAAATGTGGTATCAGAAGATTATAACGAAGCTGAAAAATTCCTATAACCTAGTGACATCATAGCCATCACAGCATCATAATGCTGAGCATTACTCATGTGTTTGTGGTGATGTTGGTGTAAACAAACCTACCGCACTGCTAGTTGTGTAAAAGTATAGCATATATAATTATGTAAATTACATAATACATGTTAATAATAATAAAAGACTATGTTACTGGTTTATGTATTTACTATATTATACTTTTTATCATGATTTTAGAGTGTATTCTTATTACTTATAAAAAAATAAAAGTTTGCTGTAAAACGGTAATGCTGTGTTAGATTGGCAATATCCTCATTCATCTCATCTGTACCGCTTTTCTTGATTGTATCATTTTCTCCTATGCTTAATTTTTTCTCAGTTGTTCTGTACAGTAACACACTGTACAGGTTTGTAGTCTAGGAGCAATAAACGATACTATATAGCCTAGGTGTGTATTAGACTATACCATCTAGGTTTTCGTAAGTACACTCTATGATGTTCACACAATGACAAAATTGCCAAAACAATATATTTCTCAGAATGTATCTCCATCAAGTGGCACATGACTGTACTCCATAATTCTCTTTTGATTTCTTCCTTAATTCATGGTTTATTTTAAAATGTACTTTATTATTTAATTTTGAAATATTTGGGGATTTTACAAATATTTCTATTATTGATTTTTTTATTAATTTTATTGTGGTTAGTGAACCTAATTTGTATGACTTATATACTTTTCAATTTATTCATACTTGTGTTATGTTCCGGAAAATGGTCTATCTTGGTAAATGTTCCTTGTGTACTTGAAAAGGAGATATTTTGATGCTCTTATTGAATGGATTATTCTGTAAATGTCAATCAGGTAAAGTTGTTTGATAGTGTCATTTAAGTCTTCTATTTCCTTGCTGATTTTCCATCTACTTGTTTTATCAATTATTGAACTATTAATCTCCAACTATAATTGTGTATTTATGTATTTCTTCTTACAGCACTATTAGTTTTTCCTTCATGTATTTTAAAGTCATTTTATTAGGTTAATAAACATTTAAGTTTGTTATGTCCTTCTGATGAATGAACCCTGTTTTCATTATGAAATGGCCTTCTCTAACCCTGGTAATATTCCTTGCTCTAAAATCTTTTTTGTCTCTTATTAACATAGCCACTAAAGTTTTCTTTTAATAAAGGTTAGTATAATTATCTTTAATCATCCTTTTACTTTTAATCTATTTGTGTTAAAATATTTAAATTGTGTTTCTGTTGGCAGCATATAAGTGGTTCTAGTTTTTTTTTTTTAATCTGGCAAGCTTCCTTTCAATTGGATCTTTAGACCATTTATATTTCATGTGATCATTGACATTCTTTGGTTTATGTCTATCATCTTGCTATTCGTTTTTCCCATCTGCTCTTTTTTTCCATTTTCCCTCATTTTCTGCCTTCATTTGATTGTGTTTTTAAATTTTTATTTTATAACCTCTGTTGACATATTAGTTATAACTTTGTTTTGTTATATTAGTGGTTGTCTTTGGCTTTATACTCTGCATATTTCCCTTATCACAATTTACCTTCAAGTGATACTATATCACTTCATGTGTAGTATAACAATCTTACAATAGCATAGTTCCATTTCTCCCTTCCCAACTTTTATGTTATGGTTATCAAATATTTTATTTACACATATGTTAAAAACCATGTTATACATTAGGTTTTTAAAATTTATTTTTGTTTTACTTTAAGCAGTTATCTTTTCAAGAGGTTTAAATCATAAATAAAATTCTTATAAATTTTCCCAGGTAGTTACCATTTCTAGTGATATTTATTCCTTTGTACAGATGCATATTTTCTTTTAGTATCATTTCCTTTGGCCTGAGGATTTCCTTTAATATGTATTGTACTGATGGTTTGCTGGTGATTAATTCTTTCAGTGTTATATCTAAAATGTTCTTTTCATTTATTTTTGAAATATATTTTTGACTGAATATAGAATTGGAGGTTGACTGTTTTTTCCAGCATTTTAAAGATATCTTTGAGCTAGCGTATTTTTCTGACAAGAAATATGTTGTTATCCTTATTTTCAGTCTTCTGTACATGTCTTATTTTCTCTGGTTGCTCTTGTGATTTTTTCTTTACTACTGTTTTTGATCAATTTGATTATTATGCACTTTGAAACAGTTTCTTTATATATACTCTTTATGTTTGGGGTTCATTGAATTTTTTGGATCTCTGGCTTTATAATTTTCATGACGTTTAGAAAACTTATACCAATTATTTCTTCAATTAGTAGATGAGTGGACAAAACAGTCATTTAAACAATGTAATACTACTTGGCTGTGAAAAGGAAGAAAATGTTACTCTTTTTGACAGCATGGATGGACCTGGAGAACATTATGCTAAGTGAAATAAGCCAGTCAAAGAAAAATAGGTACCATATGATTTCAGTCATATGTGAAATCTAATGAACAAACTGAACTAACAAGCAAAATAGACTCATAGATAGAGAGCAAGCAGACAGCTCAGGTGGTGAGGGGTACTAGGGGGGTGGATACATTCAGCAAAAGGAATAAAAAGAGAAAGAACTCGTAGACATAGACAACGGTGTGGTAACTGCAGTGGGGAGGGAGGAAGGGGGTGAGGGGAGGTGGAAGAGGGTTTTGGGGGATAAATGGTGATGGGAAAAAATAAAGAAAAAATAAAATGAAAAGTTTTTTTTTCTGTTTCCATTCTTTTCTCTCCTTCAAGGACTTGAATTACACATCCTTTGTGTTACTTTGTCCCACAGTCCATTGATGCGCTTTTCCTTTCTTCCTTCCTTCCTTCCTTCCTTTCTTTCTTTCTTTCTTTCTTTCTTTCTTTCTTTCTTTCTTTCTTTCTTTCTTTCTTTCTTTCTTCTTTCTTTCTTTCTTTCTTTCTTTCTTTCTTTCTTTCTTTCTTTCTTTCTTTCTCTCTCTCTCTCTCTTTCTTTCTTCTTTCTTTCTTTCTTTTCTTTTCTTTTCTTTTCTTTCTTTCTTTTTTTCTTTTTCTTTCTTTTTTCTTTCTTTTTTCTTTTCTTTTTCTTTCCTTCCTCCCTCCCTTCCTTCCTCCCTCCCTCCCTCCCTCCCTCCCTCCCTCCCTCCCTCCCTCCCTCCCTCCCTCCCTTCCTTCCTTCCTTCCTTCCTTCCTTCCTTCCTTCCTTCCTTCCTTCCTTCCTTCCTTCCTCCCTCCCTCCCTCCCTCCCTCCCTCCTTCCCTCTCACTTTCCTTATTTATTTTTTTTCCTCCTCTTTATTTTTTTCTTCATTCTTTTTCTTTTCCTTTTTTTGAGTCTTTTTTCTCTGTTTTTCATTTTGGATATTTTCTATTGTTATGTCCTAAAGTTCACTAGTCTTTACTTTTGCCATTTCTAATTTTATGTTAATCTCACCCAGTGTATATTTTTTTTCAGTGATGGTAGTTTTCATGGTAATTTCCATGTTTTCTCAGTCTTGGAAATTTGATTATTTATATTTGCATCTTTTTACTTAACATTTTGAACATATAGAATACAGTAACAATGACTACTTTAGAATTATTGTCTGTTAATTCCAATATCTATGCTAGCACTGTTTTGGATTTGATTGATTAATTATTCTCCTCATTTGGGGCTTTATTTTCCTGCTTCTCTGCACACCTTGCTATCTTTGATTTGATGCCATCCATCGTGAATTTTATCGTGTTGGATTCTGGATATTTTTCTGTTCCTATAAGTATTCTTTAGCTTTGTTCATAGATGCAGTTACATTATTTGGAAACACTTCAGTCTTTTCAAGTTGGGCTTTTATGATTTGTTAGACATGTCTGGAGCAGTGTTAAATCTACTGAGACAAGAACTTCCAGAGTATTCTACTCAACAAGCCATAGTTATGATTTTTCTCCAGCCTGGTTAGTAATAACACACTATCCTGGCTCAGTGTATCATGAAGTTTTCTCTGATTCTATGTGATGACTCTTTCACCAGCCTCAGATAGTTTATTCACACACATGCTTTGATCAATACTCTACTATTTTCTTGAGTGAAACCCTTTGCAGATCTTCATAGCCTTCTCTCTGTGCACCTCTCTCCTTTCTGATACTTTGCCCAGCTATCTCTACTTGATTTGGTCTCTCCAGACTCTCAGATCTAGCTCCTCAACTCAGGCAGACCACCAGGCTCTGCCTGGGTTACCCTTTCTGCACCATAAACTGGAAATGCTCTCAAATGGTAAGTTGGGTTACTCATGGGTTTTGCCTCATTTCTCTCCCTCTTTCAGGGATTATTGTCCTTCACGGACTGACTTCAAGTGACTTGAACTCTGTTGTTTCATATATTTTGTCTGTTTTCTGTGGTTGTTGAGGCAGAAATATAAACCTGGTCCTTCTTGCTCTACCTTGGCTAAAAGTGAAAATATGATCGTTTCATTTTAAAATTAAAAAAAAAAAAAGACCTCTAGACTGAGAATGCCAAGAGGACTTGGTGCCATAGTAAGTGATAGAGCTAAAGTTCATGGACAATTCTTATGACTCTTTGCTTCAAAAACATCATCTTTGAAGTATCTGTATGGTTGGAAAAACTGCAGTTCCCTTCCCTCCAGCCTACATTTGTAATAATTGTTCATTTTATGTTTAATCCCTAGTTGTTTGTTGTTGTTGTTTAGGACTAAAGGTGAGAAACTAATTGGAGCTGTTTATCTACTTTACATTTCTCTTTCTTTTAAGACATTTTAAAAATTATTATTTATTTATTTATTTATTAAATATGTCTTTATTAATTTCAGAGAGAGGAAAGGAGAGGGAGAAAGAGATAGAAACATCAATGACAAGAGAATTGTCATTGATCGGCTGCCTCTTGCACACCCCCGGCTGGGGATCAAGCCTGCAACCTGGGCATGTGCCCTGACGGGAAATCAAATCCCTATCTCCTGGATCCTAGGTCGATGCTCAACACCCTTATTATTGCACCTCTAAAAAATATTCCACTTTCACTTATTCAGTTCCATAGATATTGATTCAGAAGAAAATAATATGTAACATTGTGGCCTTATTATTTTCATGAACTTAATGTATTTTTGAATCATTGAATGTCTTCTGTCACTGACTGCTTCTTGTACTCGTGTTATTATGTGTTATTGATCCACAATGACTTTGTGATACAATCAGGTTTTTTTTTCTGTTTTTTTCTATTGATGTTCTATTCAATGTCGTTTAAAACTCTTTTAACTCAGTTGTATCATTTTTGTTTTGCAGAGTTTATACTGTGGGTGATAGATACCATGCTAGTGATGTTATCTGAATATCTTGTGTCTGTGACTCCAGGCTGCAAAATATCTTCTAGCCTCACTTGTTGATTTATAAACCTATTTCATTTATCCTTAGTTCAGCAACATGTTTCAATTAAATGGAGCATTACTATAAAGAGTTCTTTAACAAAAGGAAAAGAGACTTATTTAGGTGTGTGTTTTAAAGAAACTAGCATCAAATATTTATCCTCTAATTCTTCCCCATATGGTAAAATATAACTAAAGAAAATGTTTATAGACTGTGACCTTTTTCCTCTCAGAATAGAAATTATTTCTAGCAAAGAAGATATTCAAGTCTTTATGTGAGATCAAGGCTTACATGTGCTGGCCCTGTATATAGGGGAGTCCAGAGGCTTTCATTTAGGTCCCTGAACCAAGATGGATGAAATCCCAGCTTTAACATTCAGAATACTTATGAGATTGTCTAGTAATCACTCATCTTCACCTGAAGTGGGCCAGGTCTTCCCTATTTCTCTCTCTGTGCTAGTACTCTGGAAATAGAGGCTTAATAGTTTTAATAGTAGAAATAGGAACAATTATTTAGCTATACCATGATAACTAATATAAAGTTAATACTGACCCCAAGGTATGTTTTAAGCCAAAATTCACTCATTCTCTGAACTCTAAACAAAGCTAAAATGATACTTGCTTCTTTTTTCCTATGGGGGGATATTATAATATTTTGTAAGAAAATACCTAAAACAATGTCTGAAACTTGCCTTACTTTTTGTTAGTCTTCAAGATCATATAATACTGGAAGAATTTAAGATCACTGACTTAAAGTCAAACTGAAACAAGCATTACAAAATAAACATTACAATAAACAGAGAAGAAAGAGAAAAATTTTATGCTGGAAGTTGGAGGCCTGTGATCAAGAATGTTTCACAGAGGAGAAGAACTTTAAGGGTGGCAGCTGGTTATTGAATATATAAAATATTTTGATAATGAGAGAAGGAGAAAAAGATTATCAGGTTTAAATGAATTCATGTCTGATGTGTTTGAAGAAGAAGGAATGGTTTAATGTGGTCATAACATATGATTGGGAGTGGCTTGAATTTTAAGATAATTCCTGAACATTACTAGTGGGAATAAAAAAGAGTGTCAGTGAGTGTCATTTATTCACATCCACAAAACCTGCCAAATCAGAAACAGAGTCTTATTTCACCCTGAATCCCAAGTGGGGGAATGGTCCATAACCATTATTAGCTCAATTGCTTTAGACCCAAAGTATCAGATATCTGTTGCCATAAACAATGCTGCGTAAAAATTTCCCACTCTCTTTGCCCTCCTCCAAGTAAAACCATAGCTCATGGACTTGTGGGTCAGCTGGGTGGTTCTTTTGATCTTGGCCAGGCTAAGATTGTCTTGTCTGTAAGCACTCATGTGTTACTAGTTAGCTGGCTGATTGGCTAGGCACTGGCTGGTCTGTCATGTTCTCACGTGAGACAGCTCCTCCATGTGATCTCTCATCCTCTTGACGACTGGTTCACATAGATCACCAGGGGCCAAGAGAGAAAGCAGAAGCATGCAGACTTTTGAGGCTTAAGCTTGGAACTGCAACAGCATGAATTCCACTGTATTCTATTGGCAAATCAAATCATAGGGATGGTCCAGTTTCATGGGATGGAGATATAAACTCCACTTTTGATTGGAGAAGTTTCAAAGTTAGAGAAAAGGGCATGGATTCAGAGACATGGACAATTGTGTCATTTTTGCAATCAATCTACCTTGAACTAGGAGGCCTAAAAATTGAAAAGCAGATATCAGGTTAAGGAAATGTCTCCCATGTTGGAAAGAACTAAAGTGTCATTTGGTAGTGAAGAAGTGCGTCAGGCTGTGTGGTTTTGTTTTATATTTTACAGTGGTATTCTGGGAAATAAGGTTATAAAAGTAACTAGGTAAAGAACAATAGGTTATAAATTGGAGTTAGAATCTTGTTTTCTTTTCATCAACTTCTTCAAGTTTAGCTCAAAGTGTATAGTGAGATAATTCCTTATAAATTTTGAAAAATGTTTTAAGAAGAATTAAGACTTTATGATGAGATATTCAAAACTTATTTTTAATTTCTATTTGGAACAAATTTGAAGTCCTAATTTCATAAACATTTTGTATTTCTATTATGTAATAAGAAGCAAGGTAGAAAAGAGACAACTTTCTCAAGGAAACCACACTTTATTCTTGGAAAAAGAACAAAAGTGGCTTTCTGCTGCTTCCTGATGGCAAATAACTTAAATTGCTGAGACCAGCCTAAAAGCATGAGTCATTCTGTTACCATCGTAGGCTCTGCTTGCAAGCCTTTTAACTTTGTTTTTAATATGTTTTTGTCTAATAAACCCTAATTTTGCTCAGGGAATATCTCAGACTCATTTTTCTCCAAACACCACTTGTTTAGATGTAATGAACATTGTTCTGAGAGTATAAGAAATATAGGAAGTGGGACTATAATTCTTGTGTTACTGTTGATTTTTCGGCACCATGATTTCCTCAACTGCTAAATATGACTGCTTTAAAATGTTCCTGCTTTAATGTTATAAGTAAAAATAAAATAATTTTTAAAAAGTTTCTCATTCATTGATGGGAGATTAAATTGCAATGAAGGTAGTTTTGGAATCAAAACCCTTAGAATTTTGCATGCTTCTTGAACTAAGAATTCCATTTTTTAGGGGTTTGTTTTAAAGAAATAATCAGGGATGCACATCAAGCTTGAACTGAAAGGACTTTTATTCTTCTAATTTCATGACGGCAAAAATACTGACCATAACCATAATAACCCAAATTAGAGTGTTGAATAAATACATTACAGTGGATCCATAAATTGAAATGTTAGGCAGCAGTGAGAAATGATGATTTGGATAATTTTTATGAATATATGCTGAATAGTTTCAATGTCTCTAAATGAAAAAACATGTAGCAAAATATGTTCAGTATAACTACATTTAAAAAATATATATATATTGATTTCAGAGAGAGGAAAGGAGAGGGAGAGATAGAAATATCAATGATGAGAGAGTCATTGATAGAGCCCACAACCTGGGCATGTGCCCTGACCGGGAATTGAACCCAGATCGTCTGGATCCTAGGTCGACACTCAACTGCTGAGACACGCCCAGCTGGGCAGTATAATTACATTTTTGAATAAAATATGTATATAAAAAGCAGAAAATATGCACTAAAGCCTCCAGTGGTTATCTATATTGAAGATAAGGATGTAGTTTATTTATTTATTTATTTATTTATTTTTCTTAACATTCTTTTCTACATGTATTACTTTTATATAATAACTTTTATTGTTTCTTCTTATTAAAAGGGTTTATAGAATAAAATTTATAAGTATAAGGCATTTTTATGCTTACCTCTTGGATCAGGATTATAATAATGAGAACTCAAATTCAAACTCACATTTGTCCTTGTCACAGACAAAACACTTTTCTATTTATGTTTACAGCATTGAAAAATGCATAGTATCCTACAGCACTAGGAGGGAGACTTATAATAAAGCACTTTATCTCAGTGCATGAGTATACCTGTAAATCATTCAATAGACTCACATTAAATATAAGCCTCAAAACAGCAGATGTATCAAACAAACAATAAAATTTGAATGTGTCTGCACTATCTGTATCTTTGTTTCTCTGTGTAAGCATGAATGTCTTGCTAAACTCTCTATTCCAGAGATATCTCATTGTTTACTCAAGGTATATTTACATTAGGATCATATACAGTTTGGGGCAAAAGTAAGTTTATACTTGTGAGTACTCAAATTGCAGAATTTATTCTTGTATTATTATTTATTAATTATTGTATTTTCTATGCAAACAACTGTAAACCTACTTTTGCCCCACCCTGTATTATCAGCTGAACCTGGTACCATAATTCTGGAAAATCAGATTGCCAATAGTTTTTTGGAATCAGAGTCCTCACAGACACTCAACAATGCCTTCAGGGTAGTATAGGTCCTGTATGTAATATCAAATATACAAAATACATTAGCTCTGCCCTCAGGAAACTTATTTTATGGTTAAAAATAAAAAATACACAAATTCAATGACTAATAAAAGCCATTCATCCATTCTTTCAACAAGATTTATTTAGAAAATATTGATGATAGGCACCTTGTCAGACAGTGAAGAGGATATATGATACAATTTTAGAGTAAAATTCATGGCCAATTAATTCTAAAAAGTATAAGTCAAAGAGGAGTTAGAGTAGTCTTGGCGCCAAGAAAACTTGTTTCAGAGCTGGTAGAGACCTCAAGAGCATCTTGTCCAAATGAACCTAGCATGATGTCATAGAGGTGAAACTCAGTAAGTGGGGAACACTTTCTAGTAGAACTAGAGCTTGGGATGGGATTGAAATAACAGTAGAAATTTGATGGAGAAAAAAATGACAGAAATGTACTATACCAGCAGAAGAACTCAGCAAAGGATCTGAACCAGGCAAAGATATGACCAGTAAATGGGCCTAAGAGAGAAAAGCAGAAGCTGAACATTTATCCAAGTTCCAAACACAGAGAGAAGGGTTCTCTAATGACTCAAAACAAACCCCAAGTATTAGAAAATGAAGTTCTCAAAAACACTTTTCTCCTTAAAAAGAGAAATGTAGCCCTGCCCAGCATGGAAAAAACTGCAAATCTGCTTATTTGTAGGATATCTCCAGTATATAGTTACATAAGAATAAAAGTTAAAAGCTTTAATATGGAATAAATCCAGAAGTGCTTCCTATAACAAACTTATTTGTGGTCACATTGCTGAACCATGGTAATTATACTGTATCAAGGGATGGTTCTCTGATTAAACATCTCTTTTATAAGATGCAAAATCTTATAAGCTGAGTTCTTTATTCATTTCCACTGAGTCATGAAGGAAGAAATGTGTTAATAGCAGTGCAAGCAGCCCCAAGCCCCATCCCTCTCCAGGAATGCTGACTAGTGTGAGATGAGGACAAATTGATGCTCAGAAGATTCCCAATGAGAGAAATAGCAGCCAATGAAACTTATTTTCTGATCCCTCCCATACACATGCCATGTTGTTTGTTTCAGCATCCAAAGTGAGTTTTTATTCAAAATCTCAAAATATGTCCTTCTTAAAAGCCTTTACTCTGAACAAAGGTTCTCATCATACATCTTATGTCAGCATACCTCTTATGTCAGTTCCTTTAGTGTTTCATTTTCTCTCTCTCTCTCTCTCTCTCTCTCTCTCTCTCTCTCTCTCTCTCTCTCTCTCTCTCACACACACACACACACACACACACACACATACAGCAAACATCAAAGTATCATAAACTCCTAAAGCAAGAATGGAGACCTCAAAGGTCAAAAATAAGACATGATTTCAAAAGCCTTTGCTAGCTTAATTTAAAATGATACAAAATGGAGATCCGAAGTCATGGAAACCCACAACTGGGTCTTTATTTTCTTTATTTGGGTGTGTATTTTTTAGTTACATTTGCATTTCCATGTGGATTTACATACATGTACCTTTCTCTTGTGTTCCTGTATTCAAAGCCTGCCACAACCCATTTCTCTCTCTCTCTCTCTCTCTTTCTATCTCTCTCTCCTCCCTTGCTCCCTCTCTCTCTTTTTAATCCTCTTTCTTATTCCTATAACTCTGAACAATCGTGAATGAAAGTGCATATATATTCTGTTTGTTCTATTTATTGAATTTTTATGTTCTCTATTCTTTTCATATAACTTAGAAGAATCTAATGTTTTATATTTCTTTTTTGAAAAATAAAATTTCAAATTCTCTTTTTTTTGCATTGATCATCAGTGGTTTCTGCATCCTTTGATCCACTGATCCTAAAAGGAAACAATCCTCACCTTTATCTTTAACTTATTTTTATGAAGGTAAGAATTTTTTTCAGAAAAAAAGGGGGGTTTCCAACTTTATCTTGCAGTCAAAATTTTGGTTATCACTACTTCTAAACTTCAACCCTTGACTTTTGTTGAAAATAAGAATTAATGTTTCTGTCTTTCTATAATTTTATGTATATAGCTTTGTATACGTCTGCCTTAATTTCTATTCTGTTCTTCAACACTTTACCCTTTGAAATGAAGGATTTTGCTTAGGGAAAATTATGTCTTCTATTCTTACAATCTCATCCAGTCAAACACTGTGTTTTTTTGTTGTTGTTTTTTTTTAGAGCCTCATTCACTTCCTGATTTAGGCAAAAAAACAGCATGTCCTAAAATTATAGCATCTTGGGCTTAGATTATAAATCAATGTCTCTAATTTAACTTACTTGCCCCACAGTTGTAAGCCTCTTTGGCTTAAAGGATGGGACAAAAAATAGGCTCATGACTTATTCAATTTTACTAACATTTATAACGCCGGCACTGGAGACACCAAAGATTCAGGAATGAATAATATGTGGTTCTTATGAAGCTCATAATCTAGTGGGTGGAAAAGATAATTAAACAATTACCAAATATAGAAATCATTTTCATGAGAGGAAAATATACTGGGAGCAGATAACCCAGGCTATGGAGCATTCTTAAGAATAGGATGCCTGACCTGGGACTTGAAGGACGAAGCCCTCAGAAACCTTCATTCTCTGGAAAGAGTGTGTGAGAGCATGATGTTCAAAATACAGTTGCAACTGGAGAAGTTACTATAGGAATATCTGTAAAAATGTCACCTTTATACTCAAGATAGCACAACATGGTGTCTGTGTGGCTTATTGGCAATGGCAGGTTTATTACTTTTAATGTTGTAATTTTCCCAGGGTCACCATTCTACTTTCCCTGTTATATGTTTTACAAAAAACTATACTTCTTTGCCTCTATTGGAAAAAGCAAAAATGCCAGGAAAATAAGTTGCTTTTGATAATAGTATTTTCCATGGAAAAAATTAAACCTTCACACATTCATTTGTCTATGCTGTGCTCCTTCCTTCATGCCTGTCACTCCAATGCCAGCTCCTTTTCTTCTCCCCTTTTCCCCAGCAGTCCTTCCTTTTCCCTGTTGGTAGGGTGATCTTGGCAGAATTAGGAGGATTTATCCTGTGTTCTTGTAAAAGTTGTTATGACCTTAGAAAGATAATTTTTTAATTATCTTTCACTGATGAATATTTCAGCCAAAATAAATATTGTTTTCATCTAAAGCCATAAGAAGTGCCTGAAAAGTTAGGCTGTTTTTCACCATAGTCAGAAAGCAGGGACTGCCCAACTCTGATCACACATACGCTGTATCTGAAATGTTAAAAACCACGAACCCTTTCCAGGGGCTGCAAAAAAAGAAAGGAATAAGAAGGTGGGGTAGGAAAATGAGTCATGGGAACAGGAGTTGAGTGGAATAGTGACTAGAAAATTGAGCCCAGCTGACAAAGCTGTAGTGTTTGCTGCAGTGTAGTTAAGAAACAGATTGACCAAGGTATAGGACTGGAACTGGGCACTAGGGGCACTCTCCAACAGGAAGCTGGCTCTCTGGCATATCTTAGATGCCCATGCTGGCTGCAAAAGCCAACTTGCTCCAAACAGGGTCAGTTTTGCACCCTCACACCCTCTTCACTGGCAGGACCGTGCCTTGGCCTCCATTCAAGCATAATGAGGTTTCTATAATTATCATCCCAGCATTGGCATTTGCACACAGCTGCATTATCACACACATATCTACCTAGTCCCTGAGAGTAAGTTCGAAAACAAGAATTCCACTGTGCTTACCAGTGCCTATGCCTTCAGAGCCCTGAGACCTAGCTGTGACCAAAGTGTGACACTGACCAAGAGCCTGTGATTTTTGCTTTCTTGCTTTCTGTAGAATTTCATTATAAAAGAAAAAAAATAATAGCATACTTATCTAATATCCTAGATTCTCGGGCAAGCCTGAAGGTTGGATGCTGGTAGAACCATCCTCTGGAACTAGCTGTGGCCGATGCCCTTCCTGTGTCAGCAAGGATGAGAGAAGCACACAAACACTAAAGCCCTGTGTATTCCCAGAGGCTTGGGTCTGAACTTGAATCCTGCTTTCTAGGCCCAAAAGGAGGGGCTGAGAAAGAAGAGAATGACTTTTACTGCCAGTTTTGGATGACAGTAAATGGATTCTCAAACCTCTATGTCTTTTATTCCACTGTGAAGCATGGGGCCAGACCAGAGGAGTCTCAGAATTTTTAAAATTAAAAAAGTCCATAGATGTCCTTACTTCAACTTCCCATTCAGTGTGGTTTCCCCTTGGAAATATCCTGTCATCCAGTCTCTTCCTGTATGATTCCAGAGCTGTCATCTAGTCTCTGCTTGGCTGAGTCCAGGATCTAGCTGCTCATTCCTTGGTAAGATAGGTTGATTTATATATTAACAACTTTGATTTTTGGACATTCTCTGCAATGGAAAGAGAAAATCATAGTGGGTGTCTCCCTTGCTTTAAAATTTTCAAGGAGCTCCCATGGACCTTGGGATCAAAACCATGTTCACAGCAGCTCTACATCTTTGGACCTTTTTCCATCCCCTCATCTTTCCATACCCAACTGGAAGAGAGAGAAACTCTGGACACTGGAGCCTTTTTTTACTTCCTAGAATAAGCATATTTCACTCTTACCTCCAGCCTTCTCACCTATAAATTCCTCTTCCTGGAAACTATCTGCTCCATTTCTTTTCTTTGCATTCCCTACTCATCTTTCAGGTTTTTTTCTGGGAGGCCTCTCCAACTTCTAATGTACATGAATTCCTTTTGCTATGAGCTTTTCAAGTACTGCTTCATGCTTAACACAATGCTTGGCACATAGTAGAGGTTTAATAAGATTAGCTGAATGAATAAAGGAGTACATGAATTCAATTTTCCCATTAACTTCTCTTGACTTAATTCCACCCTCTTCCGCATGACAGCTCTTGAAATATTCAAAGACAATTGTCAGAATCATTCCAGCATCAGTATGCATCTGGTTTCAGTAGGAAACAAATTATACACTTAGGCAGGGCAGTTGAGGAGAGCATGGTAAAGTGTATTTACAGAAATGTGAGCAGGGTTAAACAAATCTTAATAGCACCCCAGAGCTAGCAAGAGTAGGATCTTAAGCCTGAAGGGTCAAGGGGGAGGAAGTATTACCTGAGGCCAGAGAAGGTAGCTGAAGCTAGAGGAGAAGGCCATCCAGAAAGCCAGCAGGAAGACACACAAGGGAATAATATCCACCTTACTCTTTCTTTCACTCTCAAATATCCTCATACTGCCTCCCACTGGCAGAAAAAGGGCAGGGAACCTCCTAAGATAAAAAATGCAATGGAGAAAGATAGGGAATGAATAAGAAGAGGCAAGTGAAAAAAATGTCCAGTTCAATCATCCACTCTCAACAGCCACCTTGAATCTACTCTTGCCAGACTAAACAGCTTGAGTTCTTTTTATTATTGCTCAAAAGGTGGTGTCTTCTGGAATCCTTATTATCTAAGTCAATGCCATCTGGATAGGTTCTGGATTGCCATTTATTGCCTGTCCTGAAGCATGCTACCAGAAATATCACAATCCTCCAGAAACCCTCTGACTAGCACAGCCACCAAAGGAATGGATGCCAATTTCTGCCACTCTGAATACTATTCTTGTATTAATGTAGTTATAAAAATGTAGTTCCTTGTTTATTGAATACATTTCAATTGTTGTTTATTGGGTCTATGATCAATTAAAACCCCCAGGCTTCCTCACACAACTACTATGAAATCAAACCTCCTCTTAAATTATACTGAGGTAATTGATTTTTGTTTTAACCTAACTGCAATATTTCACATTTATCCCTGGCAGACTTTATCTTATTTACTTCTGTCCATTGTTCCAGATTATTAAAAACTTTTTTTTTTGTTATCTAGTGTAGCAGCTTTTCTTCCCCACTTTGACTCACTAGCTAATTTGATTAGGCCATTGTCATTGTTTTCATCTGTATAGGTGAACAGAATCCCAGAAAGATGGGCACTAAAGACCTCCTCTGGTTGAGAGACTGAGTAAGTATAGTGTGGCATTTTACCAAGTATGTGAAATAGAACACTATTTCTGTAATCGGTTAGTGACATAATGGGAAATAAACGGTCCATGATGAAAGAATTTTGGGAAAATCCTGTGTTACACAATTTAAACAAGTTTCTTTCCTAAAGTGTCCCTAAAAGCTTTTTTTGTTTGTTTGTTTAATATATCTTAATTGATTTCAGAGAGAAGAAGGGAGAGGGAGAGAGAGACATAAAAACATCAATGATGAGAGTTATCGATCGGCTGCCTCCTGCACACACCCCACTGGGGATTGAGCCCACAACCCAGGCATGTACCCTGACCAGGAATCAAACCAAGATCTCCTGGATCATAGGCCGATGCTCAACCACTGAGCCATTCAGGCCGGGCTAAACCATAATTTTCAAAAAATTAAAAATCAAACTCATGCAAATATAGAATAAACATGTTTCAAAGATTTATCCAATTTATTAATGAGGGGATTGGTGAGATCATAAAGCTGGTTCAAAGAGCATTTAATAAACTGGATATATGCAGGCATAAAAGAGTGGAACAACAAATCAGTGTTTCTGTCTGCCTGTCTCTCTCTGTCTCTCTCCCTCTCTCTATCTGTCTAAAATCAATAAATAATAATTTAGCCCAGACAGCATGGCAGGTTGAGGAGATTGCGGTTAGATCCCAGTCAGGGCACATGCCAGGGTTGCTGTCTTGATCTCCAGTAGGGGGCATGCAGGAGACAGCCTATCAATGACTCATCATTGATATTTTTATATCTCTCTCTCTCCCTCTCCCTTCCTCTCTCTGAAATCAATAAAGACATATTTAATAAATAAATAAAAATTTAAAAAAAGAATTTAGTATACATCAGACACAATTCTCAGCATATTATATTTACTGATTTAATTCTCACATGAAAACTCTGTGAGATAACTATTTTTATTATTTCTACTTTACATATAAGAAAATTAAGTATAAGAGATTAAGTATACCTTTTCTGGAACAATTTTTATAAAATTGTGAAATTTTGGATGGTATCTTTCAAGAGCCTTAAGCTATTCATATATTTTTTCTCATTGTGGTAGAAACTGTGATGCATTGCTCAGATCTCCTTCAGGACTTACACCTCCAGCTGCTACCATCTAGTGGTCTTCAACTCTCAGCCCTCTCTAGATATTGCCTTCAGTTGGAGATATCTACCTGGTCAAGGTATGACTTTGGACCAGCCCACATGGAATACTGGGTGATACAGAAATACAGGACAAATATAGGACAAATATTAGGATCATCTCCTCTGCAGAGCTTCCCATGGATTCAACTGAACCTTTGATGAGGTTCCATTGTTGGTGGTGGAAGTAGACTTCTTCCACAGAGTCACGGGAAAGGAATTTCGGGGGTCTCATGCATCAAAGGATTTGAACACTAGTGGCAAGATTTAATGGAAGGGCATGCAGGTCATAGGTGCCCGTGAAGAGGTTGCCACACTGCCTCACTCAAGACCAGCTGGCTCAGTTCTGTCTTGCTGCGGGAGAAGTCCAGCTTTTGAGGCCCCAATCCCCCACTTGTCCTCACCAAGCCCAGGAGGAGTGCCATGACCCAGAGATACTGTGCCATCAGTCTGGCATCCAAAATTCAGAACAGTATTTGTTCCCGTTCAGTCCGTTTTCAGTGCTATGCTTTGGCCCATGCAGCTGCTGCACTCAAGCCTATGTGGCTGTTATGGAGACAGTGTGCTAATGAACCTCGGCATTTGTTAAGCTTTGATTATATTTTGTTGGGCTTGGAAGAGAGCAGGCTTTTTTTCAAACTAACCAATCCTCTTCCTAATTCTTCATGGGATTAAGCTGGGTCCTCTCCCTATCCAAGTCTTTCTTGAATCTTCCAGGGTTCCATGCCCCCATCTTATTTGATCCTTTTTCCAGATTTTCCAAGATAAGACTCCTCTCCTTTATGGTCACCGTTTTGGTTTCTACTGTGCATGCCTCATAGTTTTGCTTCATCATCTGGCTTCTGTTTTGAGTACCTGAGCAGAGGAATTTTCCCGTTACTGTTTTATCTCTCCCTGGAATGGGCTGGTTGTTTCCTGGAGAGATGAGAAAGTCGGTCTTCACTGTCTACTCAGATGCCTGCAGTGACTGTGAAGCTGTCCCTTCTTAGTTAATCAAGCTTAATTAGATGTCTGATTGCCTTCTCTTTAATTAATATCTAACTAGCTGCCTGCCTACCGGAACACTGTCACAACTGAACTTCTCCCTCTGTCCAACCCTGCTATTTTCCTTTCCCTTCCAAAGGTTTTTACCCTGAGTACTTCCTAACAAACTTCTGCAGGTTAATGTCCATCTCTGAGCCTGTGTCCTGGAGAACACACATTGAAACACCCAGTAATTTAACACCTAAAATATATCCTAAGCAAAAGCCAGCTTTGAATATAAATAATCATATATGAGTCCCAGTGTATGATAAAGCCACAAGAGAAAGGAACCCCAGAAACACTGAATGAAAAATTGTATCCACCAGTTTTAGCTTGGAGATATATAGAGTTGGAGAAAGCATTTCTCTCATACTTTCAACAACAACAAAAAAGTGAGCAAACTTCAAAGTAATAGTTTTTTATTAAACACATGGGAGAACTGAGGTCACAAGGTAAACAATTAACCTGAAATCTAGAGAGAGATGGGTGAATGCAGGGAAAAACACGACACTAGCATTTACTTGCGCTGTGCAGAGGCTGCCAAAAGCATATAAACCAAGGAGAGAATTTAGCTTGAAACTTTATTTATTAAATTCTAAAGGCTGACTGTGGGCTAGTATGAGAGTATAAAGCCACTGGTGGCTGTAGACATAGAAAAGTTCATACCTTCTCGCAGGATATTCCTATTGAAATGCCACAGGTGCTCATAGGGGACACAGGGAAAATCTTAAGAAAGCTTTCCCTTCTCCTTAGGTGCTGACTGGTGGAGGGGAACAGCAGCAGCAGCTGAAACTCCATATAGACTCACAGCTATCTCCCATAAGAAGCAAAAACAATCTGCAGGGACAGGGGCAATAAAAACTGTAGCCTGACGGTACTAGTGGAAACCAGAGTTCAACTAGGAGAAAGAAACAGGAAAAAAACTTATGACACTGGTATGAGACAGGACTGTAGGCTTGGTCCAGCATTTTGTTTGGATGAAGGGCAGGAATGCTTGTGCAGGTCACAACCCTGATCCAGGTTCATAGCACCTGCCTAAGCCTGAGGCTTAATCAGAACTTTAGAGAGTGCCCCCAACCCACCGTCATACCACCACCACCATGCTAGCAAGGTCAAGTAAAAAATAACAGTGGAAGAAGCTGGGATATCTGCAGAAGAAAGATTCTTTTTGGGGGAACATGACAAGGAGAAGACCTAAAGCCAAGTGGAAAGCAAACTTGAAAACCAGCACTTTTCCTGATAAGGTTTCTATAAAATTTCACACTAAAGGCATAAAAAAAGGAATGGCAGGCTTAGCTCCAAGTATTAAAAGATGTATACCTTAGTTTCTACTGTCCTATATAACATGCCCAGCTTTCAAGAAAAATGTTCATAGGCATATAAAAAGTCAAGAAAAAACAGTCTGAAGAGCAAAACAATGATCAGCAACAACCCCAATTATGACACAGATATTGGTACTAATAAGAAATTTACTATGATTAATATATTAAGGGCTCTAATAGAAAAGGTAGAAAATATTCAAGACAATATAGTTGATTTCAGGAGAGAGATGGAGACAATAAGGAAAACAAAACTGAAATGCTAGAAATGAAAAACACAGTAACAGAGTTAAAAAATGTTTTCAAAAATTTCACCAGTAAACTGAACATAGCCAAGGATATAATAAATGATCTTGATAATAAATCAGTAATTTTCATCCTAACTTAAATACAAAGAGAAGAAAATATTAGATGATCTAACACATTTTTTCAATATTATTTGTACTAGTTTCAGGTGTTCAGCATAGTGGTTAGACAATCATATACTTTACAAAGTGTTTTCCCCAATTTTTCTAGTACCCACCTGGCAGCATTTGTAATGAAATTTCAGAAGCAGATTCAGATTGTAAACCAATCAACATGTTTTTAAAAAAGAGGTATAAATAATAATTCAGTAGAAGAAATAAAATGAACTCATAAGAATGTTAAATTATACCTAGAAAAGGCAGAAATGAGGAAAAAATTAAAAAAAAAAAAAAAAAAAAAAAAAAAAAGAGCCTGGCTGGCATGGCCCAGCACTTGATTACTGATGTATAATACAAGCAATTTCTGGCCAGGGCACATGCCCGGGTTTCGGGCTTGATCTCCAGTAGGGGGGGTGTGCAGGAGGCAGCCGATCAATGACTCTCTCTCTCTCTCTCCCTCTCCCTTCCTCTCTCTGAAATCAATAAAGACATATTAAAAAACAATAACAAATGAAAGAAATTATGAAAAGCTAGCATTATATAGAGGTTAATCCAACCATATATAATCCCATTCAGTGTGAGTGATCTAAACACACCAGCTGAAAGACAAAGATTTTCATATCAGATTTTTTAAAAATCAAGACTGAATTACATACTGTCTATAAGAAACACACTTTAATTATAAAGGCATAGGCAAGTTAAAAATAAAATGGTGGAAAAATATATACCATGAAAACACTAAACAAAAGGGAGTGGAGTAGTATATTAATTATAGCAAAAATAAATTTTAGAACAAGAAGCATTATCAAAATTAGGAGAGACATCACATAATAATAAATTGGTCAACTTTCCAATTAATTCTAAATGTGTGTGTGCCTAACAATGAAACTTCAAAATACAGGGTGGGGCAAAAGTAAGTTTACGATTGTTCATATGGAAAATAATACAATAATTAATAAATAATAATATAAGAATAAACTCTGTGTTTTGCATACTCACGTCTGTAAACCTACTTTTGCCCCACCCTATACATGAGGGGGGAAAAAGATAGATCTGAAAGGGTAAATAGACAAATCCACAATTCTAATGGAAATATGTTGATTGATATTTTGCTTGGAAATATCAGTGAAGGTATAGATGAGCTGAACAAAACTATTAACCACCTCGAGCTAGTTGACATTTATAAAATGCTCCAAACAATAACAGCAGAATACAGTCATGTGCTGCTTAATTAAGAGGATAGATTCTGAGAAATGCATCCTTAGGTGATTTTGTCCTTGTGCAAACATCACAGATTACACTTACACAAACTTAGATGGTATAGTCTACTACACACCTAGGCTATATACTATAGCCTATTGTTTGGTAGGGGAGGAAAAATCAGTTTCCCTCTAGTCTTCTGAGTTCTTGGGTAAGACATCACTATTATAAAATACAGATTAACAGAAGAGAAACAAACAAATTTTAATAACATGTTTACCTCCTGTATACTTGGGAGAGGCTCAGAAAAACTGAGTAACTTGCCAAAGGGGCTTAAGCAACACCTTAAATATAATCTTCAGCTGAAGACAAAAATGATGTTGGACATCGGGGAGTCAGTTATGGAAAGTTAGCAGGAAAAGCACAGTAAACAACTGTAAGGTTCAAATTTAAGTCTTGTCTTCTGCATCTATAAGAGTTTCTAAGAAATGTGCTCATTCTCTTTTCCTGGTATAGCCAGGGAGACACCCTTACAAATGGAGATTTCCCTTATAGATGTAATTGTCTTTCACAAAGGGTAGCTTCTACTTGGTTTTAAGGGCTTCTCCCATTTCTGCTATTTTTTAAAATTAACAAGCTTAAAATAACCCTTATATTAAATAGACATATGTTGAGGTGACAATTTCCATTCCTCTACAGCTCCAAGGCTGCAAATCTGTACAGCATGTCACTGCACTGAATACTGTAGGCAACTGTAACAAAATGATAATGATCTATGTAATGTGTTGTGCTATAATGTTAGTACAGCTAAGATATCACAAAACAATAATCTATGGGACCACCCTTGTCAATGTATGTAGTCTGTTCTTGACCCAAATGCCCTTATGCTGTGCATGACAGTGCACATTCTTTCTAAGTGCACATGGAACATTTACCAAGACAGACCACATTCTGAGCCACAATGAAAACCTTATGAAATTTAAAGTAGTAATCATAAAAAGTCTGTCCTTGAACCATACAAAAATTAAACTAGAAATCAATAATGGAAATCCATTTATAACACCCTCAAATGTTTGGAAATGAAACAACACACTTTTTAAGTCATGGGTCAAATAAGAAATCTCAGTGGAAGTTAAATATATATATTTTTAAATGTTTTTAGTGATTTTAGATAGAGAGGAAGGGAGAGGGAGAGAGAAAGAGAAACACTGACATCAATAAGTGGCTCCTGCATGCCCCCTATTGGGGATTGAACTTGCAACCCAGGCATGTGCCCTTGACTGGAAATTGAACCAGTGACTTCTCAGTGCATGCAAAGTCACTCAACCAACTGAGCCACACTGGCCGGGGCAGAAGTTAAGTATATTTTAACCTAAGTGAAAATGAAAATACAACATATCAAAATTTGGTTGATTCTATGGCTGAAGCAGGAAATAACCCTGAAGCTACTTGTAGTAACAGAAAGTAAGGAAGTTCTAAAAAATAAATAAATAAATAAAAGCAAATAGAAAATAAATTTTTAAAAAAGAAATCATGTCAAAAGGACACAGGAACCAACCTGAAGAGTTTCCAGTGACCAAAGCTAGAACAATTTGAGCAATAAAATAAATAACTTTAATTTTGGATTATTAACCCAAAGAACAAACAAATATCCGTGATTTTATGCTGATACAAATAATTAAATTGATAAATAAATGGGGAGAAAAGAAAAACTTGTTATAATACAGTTCAAAATAATACATGTAAAAGGAATGAGAGAAATAGAAAATCAGCATTAGAACACTATGGTAATAATTACTGCAGCCAGACCCCTGATAAATGTAAAAATTAGTGGAAAACCTTTAAGGAGAAATAAAATATCTGCATAGACCCAAAGTCTCTCCATCTAAATATTTATTAATTAGTGTGGTGATTTTAGCATATATCCATCAATTCTTTGCTACTCCCTCCTCCAGAAAGTGGAACTTAATTCTCCCCCACTTTTTGAATGAGGGCTGGGTTTGATGAATTACTTTCAAAGAATATAGTATGCAATGGAAAAAATAATAATTCAACAGTGGCAAAACCTGACAAACATTGCCTTAACCAAGGGGATGGAGGTTAACATAATCAGTGATGAATTGTGTGGATATCATGCACCCCTTAATATGATGTGATGAGAAGAAAGTATTCTTCCACATAATCTATAATTCCAATATAATCATAAACACATCATACAA
This sequence comes from Miniopterus schreibersii, assembly GCF_964146895.1. Lineage (NCBI taxonomy): Eukaryota > Metazoa > Chordata > Mammalia > Chiroptera > Miniopteridae > Miniopterus > Miniopterus schreibersii. The sequence goes on from NC_138104.1 coordinate 79,402,802, forward strand.
ACCCAAATTACTAGACATTGTACAAGCCACTTGTCTTCGAAAGTGACAAAGCCATGAAAAGCAAAGACTGGGAAATTATCGCAGATTGGAGGAGACTACAGATGCATGACAGCTGAATGCAATGTGGTATTCTGGGGTACACACTGGACAGAAACTTGGTGAACTATGATTAAAGTATGTAGTTAGTTAATAGTTAATTCCATAGTTTTAATAAATGTATGTGATTATATAAGATGTTAACATTAAGAAAGCTGGGGAAAGAGTCTCTAAAAACTCTGCTATCTTTATAATCCTTCTGTAAACCTAAAATTATTTTAAAATAGAAGATTTTGTAGAGTTATCCATATACTAAGTATACCCACACTGGACTTGTGTGTAAGAAATTAAATTCTATTGAGTTAAGCTTTTGAAATTTTGAGGGTTTTCTTAAAATTAGTATTGTCCTAATATACTGCTGACCATGATTATTAAGCAGAATCTTTTCAATTTAATTCAGTTCCATGAGTATATATTTGACCACTCAATTGAGAAGAGATTCCATACTTGTTACAAGTTGTTGTAGGAGATCCAGAAGACTTTTACCAACTTCTCTTTTTGTAATTAGTTGTCCAAAATTAAACTCTAAGTTATTCTTTACACCTTTCTATTTTTGTTATTTTTACTTTTACAACCATATTGTAAAAACGATAGGACCATTGAAATAAGAGCTATTAGAGGAATCTGAAAGCTGACTAGAGCAGGACTTTCGATGACAGGGAGGACAAGGCATCATAAATTCAGATGCTTTAAGTGGCTAGGCAAGTAATATACATGTTTGACTTGGGTAAGAACAGGTAGTAAGGATTATTAAGGCCTACTTGGAATTGGAGAATGCATGTTCACCTAGGTATATATATATATTTAACGTCATGCTGATCAAATGAAAGAAGTCTACCATTTCAAATGGTGTGAGGGTGAGAGGCTATGACTACAGTTGTAGATCCTATAAGGAGGAGAAAGTAGAATACCTTTCAAATGTAAAGAATCTCAAGATGAAAGGTAGGTATAAGCAGAGCAGGTTCAGAGAACGATGGAAATCCAGCCTAAGAAGACAGCATTCCTAGGGCATTAGACTCAGAAGAGATTTTGGTGATTATGTAGTAGATTAGTATGCAGTGTGACTCTGTGTTGCCTAGGGTTCACAGGACCCTCCTTAGGCCTGGGGAGAAGAGATCCTAAAATTATTTACATCCCAAATCTGTTTAATTTGATGTACCTATGGTATTTCCTTGTGAGAATTTATTTGAATAAATATTTCCATGCCAAAAAATAGGTTTGAAAAACATTGATCTAAACCCCCCTGTCTTTTCTTCTGTTACAAAGAGGCTCAAGATGTTGAAGTGACTTGTCCATGGTTCCACATTTATATGGGTGTCCTAAGATCCCATCTGCACATCTGGCCCCAAAGCCAATGCTCTTTCTACTGCATTGTGGAGGCCTGAATAGGCCTGGAACAGGTGTGCTTATTTTAATTCCCCTTGCCCTCTGAGTTTCATTTCTGGTGCAGATTTCTGATCAAGAATTTGGGGGAAAAAGTAAGTCTTTGAATTGTTTTTATTTATTCTCTAGGTGAATAAAACATCTGCAAGGTGGTTTTAATAAAGAGTAAAGAGCAGTGGACATTTGAGGGACAAACAGTAATAACAACAACAATAATAGCTTACATTTATTGAATACTTTTTATGTGTCCAGCACTGTCCCAAGCACCTTACAAATATTTTCTCAATTAATCATCACAACAATCCTATTAGATTACTAGTGTTATTCCCATTTAATAGTAAGAAAAATAACAACAAATTAGGGAAGTTAAGTAATTTTCCCAAAGTCAAATTATATTATCATTAATTATATAATTCTTAATATATTATAGGAACCTCTTTGGTAGCAGCTCAGGGCCTACTCACCTTTACTGTTTTGTCCAGAACTGTATTTGCTTCTATGAAAACACTATACTTCTGTTGGTAGTTGCTCCCAGCCACCCCCAACCTATTCTCCTCCAGATAGGCTTTGGAAAATGTACTCTTTCTGATTCCAGTAAAAAGAAGTTAACAGATATAGGTGAAAGTGTTCCTTTAGAGATAGCATCTCAATGTCAAGGCAGTATGCCACAATAACACTAACAATCAGGGAGCCCAGCTGTAGTTTTGCCTTCATCAAATGACTCCAGTAGTTTTCAGATGTGGTGAGTGGTGAAACTCAAAGCTTGTTGGACTTCAAACATTTCCCCCTCTGTTTAATACATCCTGTGTGTTCTCCAGTGAAAATGCAATCCTTTATGCTTCTGTGATTCAACACAGTTGTTGCTTTTAAGTATATTTGAAATCCCAGAGGCCCCTTGGACAAATCCTTTTAAGTGAGAAAGCTACATTTTACAGAGTCAGATAAATCAATTTTGAGTTCCAATAAGCTTGAGATGTGATTTGAAACTTCCAGCTATTAAAGTATGAGCTGGTGCAAAAGGTGGAAAAGTGCATCTCACCTTTGCTTATCTGTC